>NW_024412415.1:6120965-6190823 GCF_014898765.1 Herpailurus yagouaroundi
TCCAAAATCTATAAAGAGCTCACCAAACTCCACACCCGAAAAGCAAATAACCCAGTGAAGAAATGGGCAGAAAACATGAATAGACACTTCTCTAAAGAAGACATCCAGATGGCCAACAGGCACATGAAAAGATGTTCAGCGTCGCTCCTTATCAGGGAAATACAAATCAAAACCACACTCAGGTATCACCTCACGCCAGTCAGAGTGGCCAAAATGAACAAATCAGGAGACTACAGTTCCTTTTTCTCTACACCCTCACCAACATTTGTAGTTTCTTATGTGGTGGAGAAAGAGGGAATAGGCCTTTCCCCAAAATCAGCAACAACAAGTAGGCATGAATGCTTTTTCTTCCCCCAAACCTTATCTTTCTGTGGACTTCAAACTCCAGCTGGAGCTCACAGGATTCCTGCCTGCTTGTGACCCCCTCCAGAATGCCTGCTCTGTGGACTGGAGGCTTGGTTAGCCAGGCCCGACTACTGTGTAAGTCAATTCCATCCAATAAAGTAATATATAATTATACATGTACAAATCATGAGATTTTTATGCCTAGATTATATTTATATGTGTTTGCATATATACACATATACATATATGAATGATGATATCTAAGATGAGAGAGATATGTATCTCTCTCCTACTGGTTCTACTTTTCTGGTGGAATGGTTAAATCCTGACTGGTACAGAATGTTTCACACTCACTTTCAATTATCCAGGAATCACCTCATTATTCTTTTCGTTCTTCATCTAACTCATGAGCATGATTTCCAGGAATTTGAAAAAATAAGCCTGGTTTTGTCACTTCTATCTTCTCAGTTATAGCAGTAGCATCCCCTAAGTCCAAATAGTTTTCCTTTGAAGCTTCCCTCTTCTGTTCTAAACCACACTCTCCTTGCCTCATGCTGATATGGTTTCCCTTACAGACAGGTTCTTCCCTGTCTCCATCCATACTTGCTTTCAATATTGCCTGCCTAACGGCCTTCCATAGCTTCTAAGAGTTTACCACTGACTGTTCTTTTTTAAAATGGGCATATCATTGCTCCCAGGTAAAAACCTCAATTTTTAAAGATGACATGTAAGGGTCTCAAAAAAATTGTCTCATAGTCAATGTCTCATGATAGTCCTAAGCACTTCTTTGCAAGGCAATCAGAGAAGTGATTTTGCAACTCGTCTCATTTAGCACTGACCATAATTCAATTAAGAGGTGATAGTTATTATAGTTATGAATTAGGTACAAAGTGCACCTCATTTTACAGGTGCAGCACTGAGCAGAGAGAGGTTAATTCACTTCCCAATTCATACATCAACTCAGTGGGGCATCAGGGGTTTGAATCCTTGATCTGACCCCAGACCCACCACTCACAATTCCGTATATGAATTCTCCACTCTAAGCTAGCCTGGATTCTCACTGTTCCTGAATCCATGGTACTCATTTCCCCACCTATTTATCTAATTTCCCTGTAAAGGCCAAATTTACTCCCTGTTCTTTACCTATCCAATTCTTGGGTCTGAGTCAAGGTCTACCTTCTCTAAATAACATTCACCCCCTGTGATGAGCCATGCACAGTTCATGGTTTCCTCAATGCATACTGCACTGATTTGTGTAAATACTTCTTTTTTTCCATACAGACTATAAAGGACAACGTTTACCTTTCTTTTATACAGCTAAGAAGCTCTCCACAAAGTGATATTTTATTAGTACAGTTGTGAAGGCAGAAACAAACACATAATCACTGTTATCTCTGGAATATTATATCCTACTTGTCAGGTTATGTACCAGATAATTTGGATCTCATTCATCCATTTTTAGTGTGACTGTTCAAAGTTTCTTCATGACAAGGCTGAAGCAAAATTCACTTATTTAATTAAATGCCCTAAGTATCTATGTTCCAATTCGATGGTCTTAAGTGCTAGAGGTAAAAATTCCAAATTTACTAAGTGTGTCTGAATTGTGAGGGTCTTGCTAATTTCATAGTTCTTTGTCCTTAGAAAGTTATTCCAATCCAAATGGGGCTCTGCCAGCTTTTACATTTGTCTGTGACGTATGCCATGCCAGCTTTTTATTTGTCTCTGTTTGTGTTCAGCATTTGGTCTGGTTTTATTTTGATGGGAAGAATTGAGTAGAAAGAAAAAGGAACAGTGTCTTTGCCAGACAAACCTGAACTAGATCAAGTCTAACACATTTGTGTATCTCTAGTACTTGCCGTATTGAAAAGAATTGCAAATGTTAGTTGACTGAATATTTTCTTCTCCTGGTTCTACTGGTTTGAAATATTCTTTGTATATTCCCTTATTATAATATTTATTGAAATAACATTGGTTATTTTGATCTCTCTCTTTAAAGGACCACGTGTCTTAATAACTTTTTTTAGTATCTAGCACTATCCCCCAAATGGTTGTCAGGTGAATTAAAGGAGAAGAAAAAGTAACTGTTTAATTTCATGTCCTATGAAAGCGTGATAATCACTGGTTGGTAAGCTCAGGATGTGGTTGTTTTTTTTCTCACTCTTTTATAATACCTCAGTTACAAATATTCCCCTGAACCATTCAGTGAGGAATGCTCCTTTGATTTGAGCAATAAAAGAGACCCTTGTGGCAACATAACTGTTCTGTATCTTGACTGTGGTGTTGGACTCACAAACCTACATGTGATAGAGTTACATAGGACTTAATACATATACAAATGAACCTAAGTAAAACTGGAGAAATCTGTATCTGAATAAGATCAGTGGGGTGTGTCAATGCCAATATCCTGGTTGATATTTAACTACAGTTTTACAGAGGTTACATGTGCCAGACATCACTACCGGGGGAACTAGGTCAAGGGGACACGGGAATTCGCTGTGTTATTTCTTACAAATGCATGAAAATCTACAATGTTCTCAAAACAAACGCTTTTTTAAAATGACCAGTTTCTTTACCAGTGGTTTCATAACTCCTTAGGGTTAGTGCAATTGCTATTAGCAGGATTAATCAGTGATGCTATTAAGCCTTCAGGATATGTTTTAGATACACAATTTGAAAAATGCTCCAGTCCCAAAGTGGTACAGAGGGAAAGCGATGATGAAATGACCTTTGGCTAGATTTTGCTCTCGGAGCTTCTTACCACTTTCTCTTTGCCACACGTGCCAGAGTCGCACTGCTATACACCTTGAGGAAAGGGGGAGAGCAGGATATTCTAATCTGATTCTGCATTCCTTCTCTGTAAGGCTGTAGAGATGTTACTAAAGTTTCCCTTTGCTTTCTATCAACAAATCAGAAATCTGTTTCCAAATCAGATGTTAAAATTCCAAAAGAAAACTTGAAATATGGAGCAGTGTTGATTCCATCTTCCTGAATAATTGCAATAATAATAATAGCACTAGTTGTTTGTGTTGTCAATATTGTTACTCTACTGAGGGTGTTCCACACTGTCTGGAACTGGGCAGTTTATGGAGCCAGAATCTGGCCAAAGCATTTGTTATTCAAAGAAACTATTTTCCTGTGAACCATCTCCATTAGAATTAAAAAAGCTCTACTACATTGGAAATGGCCAGGAGAAACCCCCAGAGGATAGTCAGGAGGGTAAGACAGCTGCTCTGCTCTGCGAGTGGTGATAAAGGCACAGCTTTGAGAATGCCAGGTCATATACTGTGAGTCACCAAGTAAAAACGGGGTGATAATAGGACTAGTATCAGAAAACAGTCCCTTCTGAGACAGTCTCAGAAGCTTTCACAGAGAGGCTGAACCACCACAGAGCAATGGTACTTTTCTACTGAAAAGGGAAGCCCATGTATATGCGCCTATGTGCTTCTCTCTGGCCTCGTGGGTCCTTATCAAAACAAAGCTCCTTTCCTCTGCATTTGAGCTGAATTGAGGATGAACTGGGTCCCACTTGCACTATCTGTGGGTACTCCAGAAAGATACTCTCTTTTCAAGGGAGGTCCATATAAGGCAATGGCATCCAGCTTTGTAAGGTTGTGGTCAAGGGCAGATGCAGGGCTTCCTGAACTGGACAGCGGCCATCATTAATCATGAATTAAGTCTTCATCTCCTAAGGGCACTGGCCTTTTCTATATATAGATTGCTTAACCAGAGCTACACTTATCCCCTGGGGAGGGGGAGTTGCATAGAGAGCACTGAGTTCTCTTCCTGTATTGACCCCTAATTATTAAGCTTTTGGAACAAGCAGTTTATTTTTCATGACACAATTCCACAAAATTGGACATACATATATATTCAGGCGGGGAAGGGAAAAACGGAATTAAAACCTGTAGATATACATATTTAATTCTATTTCTCCATTCCCCACTACATTCCTGACTTTTATTCCCTTCTTTCATATTAACACAATGATACATCCTATTGGCTTCTCTTTATTTCTCTCTTCCTGCTTCTATATCACTTACACATGTATTTGGTTCCCAGGTATCCTCTAGCTTATGGATTTCTTCATCCAAACTTCTTATTCAAAAATCTCATAACACTTCCTCTTAGTTATATTTCCTTGTGTCCATTCTCTTGCTCAACATCTCTCTCTCTCTTTCTCTCCCTCTCTCTCTCTCTCTCTCTCTCTCTCACACACACACACACACACCCGCACACATACACATACACACACACACACACACTCACACGAACTCACCAGATCCAAGTTTCCTTTTGGTTCCCTGAGCTGGCATTTAGTCTTCAGTAAGTGTGACTGCTGATTTTCTTGCTACCCATAGCCACAGGCATAAAACAAAAGTGGGCTTGGGTTAGATGAGCTAAATTTTGGTGGGACTAATTGATAGAACACTGGGAAGAAGGATGTCTCCTGAGTGTCTTCAGATGAGGGCCGAGGATATGTTGATGTAGCAGGAGGGATTTAACAAGCATGTCCAACATCAGCAGCCTGAGCTAGTAGTAATCAGGATAATGAAAGCCACAAAGTGTGTGGGGGGGGGGTGGGTGCAGTAGAGGTGTCACAGTTCCGAGGGTTTTGGAAGGACACTGAAGAAAGTTAACAAGACACAATCACGAACTAAGATCTCATTATGGGTTAGGTACCTGGCTCTGCATTTTCAGATACTTCTTGTTGACTTCTTACAAATGTCTGAAAGAGATGACTGTTATTGCGCAGATGAGAAAACCAAGTTTCAGAAAGGTTAATAATTTACTAGATTTGCACACTGGCAAGTAGAGGAGTTAGGCCCACTTCTTAGAGCAGCCAATGGAATATATTTGTTTTCATTTGGTATATTCTTGTTCCCATTCATATTTGTTACATGCTGGGGAAGATGGGAAAAGAGAAACACTGTGCCTTGGAATGGCAGGTAGTACTCGGTTTCAGGAGAATGGTCAAAGCCTCTTCCATCGAAGAATAGAGGCTATCTGGAAACTCAGGGGCAGAGCTGATACCCTATTACTTAAGCAAGAATTGCTCTTTTTTGCTCCTGCCTTCCATATACATACTCCCTGAAAAGAAAAGCCATGTTAATAAAACAAATATATGAAAAACCTTGAGACAAAGTTTTTGTCCATGCTTAGTCATGACTTCTAGAGATGACAAAGACCTGGATGTTGAAGCTGAGATGTGTAGAGTGATGGCAAAATTGGAATAGGGAGGAACGTGTGGTTTAGTGACTCCCTAGGCTCCTGTGGTAAAGAAAATACAACATTGCACTGCGATTTTCATTTGTAGGATTCCAACCCAATCAATTGAAAAGCTACCAAACAATTATAATTTTTCCAAATGATGTCAAAGAGCTGACTTAAATTGTTTTGGACTCAACTTACCAAAGAAATCCACTGTCCTGGCATCAATTTTCCTTTGAGATAAATTTCTGATGCTAAATTTCAAGATATAAACAAATGAGATGACTACACATGGCCTGTACATCATAGACTTTAAGCTAGATGTGGTTGGTGGACAGAATATTGGTTGCCCACCTGGGAAAGAATGAGTGTGCATTATGTATGGGCAGAGCTGGTATTTGGTGAATGAGAAGGGTAGGGTATGTCAGAGACTGCTGTATGTCCAGTAAAATGGTCCTCTTCTCTCAGGACCCACAAACAGACTACGACTGGATTCTAACTAAGAGAACTGTGGCTTTCCAGCACTCTTCTTTCCAATTTGATAAAGTTGAGCACTATAACCTTGGAAGTCATCTGTTAAAAGACAGAAGCCACAAGATAGAAAAAGCCACAGTCACTAACTCACCACCAGAGAAGAAAGAACCTCCTATCAATTGAAAATTTTGTTTGGGATTTTTTTGTTACTGAAAAATAAACTCCTAACATGTTTCAGCCATTTATTTATAGTGACTACATTTACATGTTTTAAGTCAGACAGATGCATATTGAGATTAAGCACTCAAGTTTAAAGTACGTACTGGAAGTATACAAAAGGGACACCATCTGTGACACACCTAAATGATTTTACAGAATTCTATTCTCAGCTAGGTCCTGCCTCACCCAGGATCTATCACAGGAAATTGTTTCTTTGAGCTTTGGGGC
Source organism: Herpailurus yagouaroundi (assembly GCF_014898765.1). Taxonomy (NCBI): domain Eukaryota; kingdom Metazoa; phylum Chordata; class Mammalia; order Carnivora; family Felidae; genus Herpailurus; species Herpailurus yagouaroundi. The sequence goes on from NW_024412415.1 coordinate 6,127,440, forward strand.
ATTCATCACTGCTCTGAATATTCTCCTGATCTATGGATACTGCCTTGCTTTGAACACACAGAAAGGAAAACGTGATCAAAACTCCTCTAGGACACACAGCCTGCTCTCCTTAGGAAATCACAGCTCTTGGAAGCCACAGCCAGTACTCTTGGCAGCTTTGTTTTCAACTGTGTTCTCAGGCCACATGTGTTGGAGAGATACTGTCCCCAGTAAGCCTCAGATTAAAAAAACAAATGTGAATTTGTTCTGCATTTTTGTAAGATGCTTCTCTCTTCCAATTCTTCCTTAAAACCGATGCCTCCTGGGAAGGGAATATGAAAATAATCCACTTCAACCTACACTAGAACTAATAGAAATATAAAGTGAGCCACATGTATACTTTGAAATTATATAGTAATATTTAAGAAGTAAACAGGTGAAATTAATTTTAACAATATACTCAACCCAATATATCCAAAGTATTACCATTTCTACATGTAATCAAAATGAAATTATTAATGAGATTATTTTGCCTATTTTTCACATTCTTTGAACTCCGGTGTGTTATTTTAACCTTACAGCACATCTCAATACAAAATAACTAATTTCAAGTGCTCAGTAGACATATGTGGCTAGTGGCTGCCATACTGGATGATACAGGCTTAGACTTAACTGCCTAGGGTTTTTTTTTTTTTTTTTAAGTAAAATCTACTGCTCTGAGAAGAATCATAATTAATAATACACATGTTGTGAGCTAAAAAGAAATACAATGTAACTTCAGGGATTTAAATTTTTCTCTAGAGATTTCTATGCTCTGGGGTATGGAAGTGAGATAATAAAGATCATTTAGTTAGCCCATTTTCATCATTATATTCTCAAACCAGTTCTTCCTTCAAATTTCCATTTGAATTCTCTATCATCTATATCTATCTATCTATCTATCTATCCATCCATCCATCCATCCATCCCATCCCATCCATCCATCCATCCATTTCCAGGCATTTTTGATGTAACTTCTGCAAGGAAGTTAGAAGGCCAGCAAAGTATTATTAGACAGTGTTTGATGTTGGATATCCTATGCTCATATAACTGCAGTGTAGCTTTGGGCAACTTCTCTGAGTCTCTGTGTTCTCAATTCTAATCACTTGCAGTGATTTTGTGAGGAATGACATACAGAGCACACTTGATGGATCTACTACAGTGCCTGGCACAGATCATATAGAACCAGATAAACCATACTAAGAAGTTTCAATTTTATCTTAAAGGCAACAGGGAGGCAATGAAGTCTGAAAATGAGAAGTGATTTGATCAGATTTTCCATTTCTAGGGCAATTACTGGGAAGAAAACCGAAAACATTTTGTTTTTCTTATAGCCAAGCTTTGTCCCACAAATAAGTGTTTGCTTCCAAATCTTTCAAATCTTTTCTTTGTGTAAAAAAGAAAAGAATCTTGGCTAAGCTTCAGACTAAATTCTTCCATATACCCAGAGGTTTCTTTGAAGGAATAGATTTAACAGCCTATTAGGCACTTCTACCTCTGCATTTGGAAATATAAACTTTTCTTAGGAAAATGTACATAATGATATTACAGGCATGGGTTAGAATATAACTCCATTATTCTTTCTGGTGTTGCTCTATCTCTAGTGGGTTTCATTATGTCCTTCTAGACCACTTTAATTAGAGAAATGACAACCCTAGACCAGATGGTTCTAATGACCTTGTCTGTTCAGTCCCATGGGTCTCTACAAGAAGCAGTAGGGATTACACTGAAAGAAAATGGACAAAAATTAGAATTGATAACTAAAAGATAACAATTAAATGGATTTATTTTCAGAATGATCATGCCAGGAAAACTCTAGCTGAAACTTTCATTTGTACTTTAGCAAAAATCAAATAAACAACTATGTCTCCTCCTTTGGAAGAGCTTATTCTTTTTAAGATCTTAATGTTGGAGAAGTTTACCAGCTCCATTGCCAAATGTCATAAAGAACTGGGGGAATTTGACTCTGGATATATCCTATAGTGTTTGTCTGCAGAAACAAGGGCCATACCCTGCCTAAAGCCAAGGGCATACACAAACTACTCATAGGTACAGAGTGTGTGCAGATCCAAGAAGAATAGAAAATGTGATAATGTCAATATTTGACTATAGAATAGCTGGAGAGATAGCCCTCATGTGGCAATTTACAGACTAGGGACCTGCTACATAGTGATGAATATAAACAAACTATGTATAGTATTTATAACTTGTGTGCTTAAGCCAATTAGTTAAATTTAATCAAATTTTAGAAAGCATTATCCAGATCTGAAAGGTCTGCCCAGAGAAAGCCAATAGACCCCAGTTAAAGATATATGAGGAACAAGATAGACCACCAAGATTTTAACCATCGAGATTAGGCACATAGAAGAACTTTGAAAATATAAAGTACTATTTAAACTTGAGAGGTCACTATTAAATAACTCATTTAATGACAGTACCTTCCAATGAATGCTTTCCTCTGGGAGAAGATTTGAATCGTCTGACCTTTTTCATAGTAAACTTTAGCAGAATCTGAGAGTTGGCCAGATCTGAGAAGCCAAAGCCCATCATAAAATTCCACCACATGTCTTACAGCAGTAAAAGTTTTTCCTCCATTCTTCTCAGTCAGGTTAAAATATGAAAGGATACCATGCTTTCAGATATTTATATTTATACTTATATTTATACTATCTCTATCTGTATTATTTATATTATTCATATTCACATTTATATTTATTTAAAGTCTCCCAACCTGAAGTCCTTCATAAAATGAAAGAATTCACTCTGCTGCAGTTTATCATTGCAAAGTAATTTGTGACTATTCCAAGAACAGAAATGTTCATGTATTAAAAGAAATAGTTGACTGAAAATAATGATTTTGCTTGCCAAAATTGTACACAAGGATGTTTTCTTATGGCCAGTGGAGGTTTATGAAATGACTTAATGCACTTTCTGAAAATGAGATCTGTGATGAAGTATTCATGCTGCCTTGACTCAAGACTTTACCCAAGTGAGCAAAATGCATATTCATGCAAATCAATTCCAGGCCCATTTGCCTAGATCCTGAAAGAAATCATTCTGGAACTAAAATAAGTTTTGTTTATTTAAAATGGAAATTAGTAACAAAAGCTTTATATAACGCCTATTGCCAATAATTAACCAATTAAAAACTCTAAACTTCTATAAGATGCTATCCTTAACATTAAAGACTTCACCACAACATATACACATATTCCAAGCCATCCTACCTGGAGGATAAAAATGAGAAAACAAGAGTCCTAAACTAGTATTTCCTTGGTTCTGACCTCTAACATTTTGGGGGAACTTTAAACACTTCTCAAATTCCTCCCAGACATTTATAGAACTCCTTAAATGGTTACTATGAGGTACTTTGTACCCTGAAGCACCTGGGCTACCATGTGATGTCTGTCTGTTCTTCTCCTCTCCAGATCCAGGCCACAGAGGTGGGGTCCCTTGTCTCTACCTGCCCAAGGGCAGCACAGAGACTGCTAGCGCTCAGTGTTTTGGAGAGCACCCCCAGATTCTGGCACTGGTGTTACTAAAACTTGGAACCCTCAATATACTTAAGAGATTTCAGTACAACAACTGTGGTTTTAACTGCGTTTTTTTAAATTGTTTTGTTTTGTTAACCAAAATTATCTTACAGATAAAAGCCTAGAGGAGCTGGGAATCTGTAGTACAGCTACAGTGTTTGGAATTGTTGATGCTCTTGGTATGAATTCAGAATATCCTAGTTTCCCTTTTTCTTAGGATGAGTTCTTTCCAAAGGGGCTTCTTGGTCACTTACATAAGCAGACAGCTGAAGAACTTGAGCCATTGCTCTCTAGGCAGGGCTGACTGTAAGGAGAGCACAGTTTTGGTTCCAGGTTGGACCTCATTAACAGTTATAATCCAACCTGCCTTCAAAGGCCACGCAAAGAGTCTAGGTGTGATAGGCACATCAAATGACCTATGACTCCACTATACTGAGCTAAGTGACACAGTGTAGGAATATTTTAAGAGTCATTTAACTACATTTGGAGATTCTCAATGGACTTTCTGGAAGACAAGATGTTCAATTCGAGACGATGTATGAACATGTTATATTTCCATTTCATTTTTAATGATGCCAAATTTTCCCTCCCAATCGAGATAAATTGGAAAAACGTACAAAATTGGAGCCCCACAGTCCCAAGACAAACTCCTAGCAGCTGCCGTGGAAACAATTACCTCAAGTCTTTAGCTGAACATTTTAGTCTTATCTTGAAGTTTGGGAGTCCTCTCTGGACCACTGTCACACTGGGTTCAGAAAGATGCTGATGAAATGTGTGGAGCTTGGTCAGCAGTGTCTACTTGGGTAAGGGACAAGGGGATGCAATGGGAATGCCACATATTTTCTCACCCTGTCTTATTTCTGAATAAATTTCAGGTCACATACTTTCCGTAAGACAAATTTTGTCTCTACTCCTAATATTTCCCCAATGCTTGATTCAACAGCTGATTCAATAGCATACCAATGAACTTATAGTCCAAGTGGTTTTATTTGGGAAACTTGGGAATCTTCTAATCATGAAAGAAATATATAGTTCAAAGGTGACAAATGCTTGCATTTTGATGGAGCTGACTTTTATTTCAAAGGTGAGCCAGTTAAAAATATACTATACTGTAACCCACTGAAATGTAGCTTATTTCAGTGTATATAGCTTATGTAAATGTAGCTTATGTAGTTTAATTAACATAAAACTATGGACTATTTTCATATTTTTCTATGGGCAATTATAAAGTGAATCTTCTACAACACTCTATTTTCTGGGAGGATGAGACTGAATTTTAGTTTCACCCACGCAGTATTGAGGAGGAAGGTCTGAAGTGTGGAGTACAGATTCAGTATACGCATTAACACATGGCATCATCTTCAAATCTTAATATGAAACCCTTGTCAAAGAGACTCTTCAGAAGCAAAACTAAGGAATGAAGCATCTTAGAGCCCTCTATACATATCTAAACGGAGCTTTACTCAGTTTCCATTAGGATTCTGGTTCTTGTTTTGTACCTTCTTTTTTTTTAAAAATTTTTTCAACATTTATTTATTTTTGGGACAGAGAGAGACAGAGCATGAACGGGGGAGGGGCAGAGAGAGAGGGAGACACAGAATCAGAACCAGGCCCCAGGCTCTGAGCCATCAGCCCAGAGCCTGACGCGTGGCTCGAACTCACGGACCGCGAGATCGTGACCTGGCTGAAGTTGGATGCTTAACCGACTGCGCCACCCAGGCGCCCCGTTTTGTACCTTCTTAAAGTCACAGACATGCACATGCACACACACGTACACTATCACCCAGACAGAGCCTGGCAGAGCAGTGAGAAATGTCTGGTCTCTGCAAGACATTCTGTTAGAAACAGGCAGAGGGAACCCAGCTTAAGAAACAACTTACAGAGAAGTAACAGTGTTAACCAACGCAGCCTACTAGGAGTGTTTCCATTGCCCAGGAGGAGGTCCAGAGAAAGTAGACCAGTTCCACAAGATGGAAGCCTCATTGGTGTTTTGTTTTGTTTTTCCTTAAGATCATTACTCTCAATGTTGCAAGAGTATGGTTTGAAATGAGCTGCCCATCCGTTACTCACCACGTCAGCTGTCACCCAACTCACGGAATGGAAAGAACACTAGGGCAATGGATCTAAATTGGCCAAGGGGTAGGAAACATGGAATGGTTATAAATGGAAAGTATTCAGGCTCAAAACAAGTTTGTAGGGGGAACCATACAGGAACCTGCATGAGGCCACCTAGAAATATTTATATAAAAAACAACAAAAGTGGACCAAAAATAAGTCAAAATGTCCAAGCTCATGAACGTCCTCAAATTTGAAGATGGATTTCCGCAATTAAATGTTCAACAAGTATATGGGAGCCAGGAGTGGGAACTTTGGTAGTCCCATGCAAGACACAGAGGTAAAGTACTTCCAATCTAAAGATGGAAAAAATTAAAGTTAAAAATGGTGATAGGATTGTTTTAAACAAAAGACTTTGGAGTTATTTCTAAAAGAAGCAAGTCAAAACCAAGCATAACAATAGCAATGTGTTCCTTTAAACTAGGTAAGATCCTGTGGCTTCATTGTTGTTTCCTTTATTTTACCCCTGATATCAAAGGGATAGGTCTTCTGTTTCCTTAAATTTTTTCCCCAAATCAGAAATAAACAAATATAGATATTAAAGAAATACATGAAAGAGGACATGTGCTTTGAGGCTGTTTGTAGAAACAGCGCAAGGGAACAGAGAACCCTCTCCTAATAATTTACTCTAAAGAAACATCTTAATAACTTCCATTTTAATAAACTAGTATCTTTTTTTTAAGTTCTGGCTTGGAATAGTTATTATAATGGGTAACATTTGAGTACGTACTATAATTATCAAAACAAACTGAAAGGGTGGGTAATATTTTAATTCTATTTCACAAGGAGGGAAGTGAAGTTAGGCAACTTTCTTGGGATCACACGGTTAGTTAAGAAGTAGCTGGGGCTTGAACCCTGGTCTATCTCTTACCAAAGCCCATGCAATTAACCATGAGTCTAAACATTCAGCCAAAGCCAAATGCCTCTTAATTTCATTTGAACCCTTCTTGATTCTCCATAGCCATAACATATTTAACCTTCTGGAAACATAATGAAAAAAAGTTTTTGTTGAAATTGCAAAACAACCTTCTTCCAGGAGATAACATTTTAAACCTTCAAATCATTGTCTGCTAGAAGTGATGCTCATTAATGAGTAATGGGCAGGACATTATGCAGCCAAGCAAATGCCATTCTCTTGCCTAATACACTGTGCTTCTCTTTGACAACACTTGTGACCTTTGTTTCAGGGCTTGACACAGTGTGGGCTGCCTAGTAGATATATAATACACATTTTGTATTTAGTAGATATTTCTGAACTGAAATGAACATCTTCCATAAAATACTGGCTCAAGTTACATGTTTTCACTCATATGTGGATCCTGAGAAACTCAACAGAAGACCGGGGGGAGGAGAAGGGGGAAAAAAAAGTCACAGAGAGGGAAGGAGGCAAATCATAAGAGACTCTTAAATACTGAGAATAAACTGAGGGTTGATGGCAGGGGAGAAGGGAAAGTGGGTGATGGGCATTGAGGAGGGCACCTGTTGGGATGAGTACCGGGTGTTGTATGGAAACCAATTTGACAATAAATTTCATATTAAAACAAAACAAAAAAAAAAAAAACAAAAAAACATGGGGCGCCTAGGTGGCGCAGTCGGTTAAGCGTCCGACTTCAGCCAGGTCACGATCTCGCGGTCCGGGAGTTCGAGCCCCGCGTCGGGCTCTGGGCTGATGGCTCGGAGCCTGGAGCCTGCTTCCGATTCTGTGTCTCCCTCTCTCTCTGCCCCTCCCCCGTTCATGCTCTGTCTCTCTCTGTCCCAAAAATAAATAAACGTTGAAAAGAAAAATTTAAATAAAAAAAAAACAACAACAAAAAAACAAATACTGGCTCAAGTGTCACCTGACCTCCAAGAAGCCATCTACGCTAGTAATGTTATACATATGTGTCTCAAATAATTCTAGACTCTTTTCCATTTGGCCTTTGCTAGCTCTAACTTATCTCATGAAGCCTAAGTATTACACAAGATTTGTATAATTAGAAATACTCTGGAAGATATAAATTTCTATGGTGATATTAAGCATTATTATTATTGTATGTATTGCCACATCCCTGGTAGTCATGCTTAGGAGTCTCTGTATGTATGTAACATACAGTGAGGTCATACTTTGGGCCCAAAAAATAACATTTGATTTAATCTCACAACAATCTTCACAGGCCGATGTTAACTTGCTCTACTTTTACCAGTGAGGAATCTAAGGAGTAGAGAAGTTGTATATTCATCCAATATTCATAGTGAGAAACTGACTCACCAAGGACTTAGCTCCGTTTGACTCTGAAGCCCATTCTGAACCATCTTTCTTTTCTCTTTTTAAAATTTTTATTTATTTTTGAGAGAGACAGAGACAGAATGCAAGTGGGTTACGGGCAGAAAGAGACACAGAATCTGAAGCAGGCTCCAGGCTCCAAGCTGTCAGCACAGAGCCCGACACAGGGCTCGAAATCACGATCTGTGAGATCACTACCTGAGCCGAAGTCGGCTGCTCAACCAACTGAGCCACCCAGGCACCCCTTGGACCATATTTTCTTTAACTCTCTATACAGTAATTTCCTATTTCTGCTATAACAAATTACCAGAAACTTAGTGGCTTAAAATAACACAAATGTACTCCCTTACAGTTCTGGAGATCACAAGTTGGAAATGATTCATACAGATCTAAAATTAAGGTGTTAGAAGATACCTTGTTCTTTCTAGAATCTCTAGGGGAGAATTTGTTTCTTGTCTTTTTCACTTTCTAGAGGTCACTCACATTCTTTGGCTCATGGCCACATCACCCAAACTTCTGCTTTAGTTGTCATATCATCTCTATCCCTGGAACTCCTTCATCCCCTCCCCTGGCCCTTGTGATTTCTTTCAGCCTGTCCAAATACTCCAGGATAGTCTTCCCATTAAAAGACCCCTAATTTAATTACATATACAAAGCCCCTTTTGTTATAAAAGATAACATATTTGCAGATTCTGGGGATTAGTATGTGGACACATTTGGGGGGCCATTATTCAATGTGCTGAGTAGGAAAAATATACAGACAAGAATCCTTTATCGAGTAAGACTGTCATTCAGAATAGAAGAAGAGATAAAGGCTTTCCCAGACAACAAAAACTGAAGGAATTCATGACCACCAAACCAGAAAGAGATCTTCAGGGGGACTCTGTGAGTGGAATGTTGCAAAGAATACAAAGGACCAGAGACATCACCACAAGCATGAAACCTACAGATAACACAATGACACTAAATCCATATCTTTTAATAATCACTCTGAATGTAAATGGACTAAATGCCCCAATAAAAAGACATATGGTATCAGAATGGGTTAAAAACAAAACAAAACAAAACAAGATCCGTCTAAATGCTGTCTACAAGAGACTCATTTTAGATGTGAGGACACCTTCAGATTGAAAGTGAGAGTATGGAGAACCATCTATCATGTTATTGGAGTAGCCATACTTACATCAGACAAACTAGATTTTAAACTAAAGACTGTAACAAGAAATGAAGAAGGACATTATATCATATAAAGGGTCTACCCATCAAGAAGAGCTAACAACTGTAAACGTTTATACCCCCAACTTGGAGAAACCCAAATACATAAATCAATTAATCACAAATATAAGCGATCTTACTGATAAGAATATGGTAATTGAAGGTGACTTTAATACTCCACTTACAACAATAGACAGATCATCTAGGCAGAAAATCAAAAAAGAAACAATGGCCTTGAATGATACACTGGACCAGATGGACTTGACAGACAGACTCAGAACTTTTCATCCAAAAGCAGACTACACATTCTTCTTGAGTGCACATGCAACATTCTCCAAGATAGATCATATACTGGGTTACAAAACAGCTCTCAATAAATACAAAAGAACTGAGATTATACCAGGCATATTTTCCAATCACAATGCTACAAAACGTGAAATCAACCACAAGAGAAAATTTGGAAAGCCTCCAAATGCATGGAGGTTAAAGAACATCCTACTGAAGAATGAATGGGTCAACCAGGAAATTAAAGAAGAAAATAAAAACTATGTGGAAGCACATGAAAATGAAAACACAACAGTCCAAACCCTTTGGAATGCAGCAAAGGTAGTCCTAAGAGGAAAATACATTGCAATCCTGTCTATCACACACTAAAACATGCTTCCTATGTTGCCAGGGAGATGAGGGGCGTCATTTTGGCTTATGGGTGTGGCTTTGTGTTTCTACTTGTTTCCTTCACTACTTATTTTATAGTAGTATGGTATACTATAGTAGTGTAATATTTCTCTTTGAGAAAAGAGACTCATGTCAGCTGGTTTTATTCCCCTGACAGAGCCAGATGTATGTATTTCATCTACAGGGTGTGTGAATTGAGGAGATCATCCTCTTGCCTCTGTCTCCTCAATGCTTAACTCTGCTCCACGGGAAAAGAAACTCTCTCCGACCATTACTGGAGAAAGGCTTTAATTCCATCATCAGAGATAATAATCTTGGGTACATAATATTGACCTTAAAATTGCTCAAAAAGCTAGCAAAAACATAAAATATTCACCAGGTCTGATATTGGAAGAAAAGGGCCCTGAGTAACTGAAGTGTCAAAGAAAAGGAGCAGGGAAAAGAGAAGATAAAGGACACTGAGTCAGGAGCACACAAATAAAATTTTCTTCCCTCACAATTTGCCAAGGTCCAGGCCCACTATCAATAAAACTCTGGTAATTTTTAGTATTGTTCAGTGATGTTTACAGTTCTCTTTCAGGCACACGGTAGAGTTGGAGTTCCCAAATCCGCAAAGTTAAGCGCCACTAAGTAACTTGTTATGGCCAATGAAACCTACTGTCACAAGGACAGTCAGAGGCACAAAATGAGTGGAAGTGGCATGTGCCACATCCAGGTGGAAGCCTTGAAAAACCAATATGTGAATTTCCACAATGCCGGTCACTGTCACAATAACTGATAATACTCCGTATCGTGAAGCCTCCATTAGCCCATGCCCCTGAGTGTCAGCATATGGAGAAGTCCCCAGGGGACCCATGATAGTCATAAAGCATGAGGGAGGAATAAGCCTTTCTTGCTAATGACCAGAGAATTGGGAATTTGTTACATTGAAGCTAAACCAGTCTTTCCCGACTAATATAAAAACGGAGCTTTTTTCTGGACATGGTCACTGCTGGAATGAAGCAACAGGAAAACAAAAAAGTAGTTAGATCTCACTCATGTCAATACGCCTTTCTCCAGCTTCCCCTAGGAACACTGCATTCAATGAAAATAAGTACTCTTCAGGAAACCTAAAAGTATAATGTAAACAAGCACACACAAGTGCTTTACAAATTTTAATCACTTTGCAAATACTAGTTATAACAATATTTACCTCTCACCCACAATTGCAGCCATGATTACATGTTTTCCTATTTTGTAAGTCCATAATATTTGCTCAGCTCCCACCAAAAAAATGTACTTACTTACACTCTATATAGACAATTCAAAGAGATCAGAGACAGCTTCTTAATTTATGTATCAAAAAAATATACATGAGAAAGACTAAAGCCATTGATAGAGTATATAATATTTAAAATGAGCGGCTGTTATCCTTTTTATTATTCATGGCCCCCAGAAACATTATAAGAGAAAACCTCTATTACCCCATGCCTTGAACACAGAAAACAGAGAAGAGCATGGGATTAGCAGTTTTCTCACAAATGAACAGGGCTGCCACCAGGCAACTCTTACTACCGCCTCCCTTTGCTCCTCTTGGCACCAGGATGGATGGAGACATGAAAACTCTGTAATTGTAAATGCCAGCCTTCTTATAAGGAATAAACATGAAGCTTAACAACATATTTTTCTACTGAATATAATTTTATTACATCTTTCTAAAATTTTTTTAACGTTTATTTATTTTTGAGACAGAGAGAGACAGAGCATGAATGGGGGAGGGTCAGAGAGAGAGGGAGACACAGAGTCTGAAACAGGCTCCAGTCTCTGAGCTGTCAGCACAGAGCCCAACGCGGGGCTCGAATTCACGGACCGCGAGATCATGACCTGAGCTGAAGTCGGACGCTTAACCGACTGAGCCACCCAGGTGCCCCATACATCTTTCTAATCTCCATGCCTACAAAATTAAGAAATTAAGAGCATATCTCCTAAATGGAAATTAAAGTGTATAAAAGCTTAATAATAAATGGTTGAATTTTAAGTACCTAAAATTAGAAAAAAGACAAACAATGATATAAACTCTTCTTTTTACCACTTAGAGAGGTGAGGCAGGCTCAGCATAGCTAGCCTGCTAGAAAGAATGGTCACATCAGATAGAATTTGTGGCTCTTGCCTATGGCTTCTGGTAGAAAAAGGCTAGACTTAGTCTCTGGAAGAAGTTGGAACTTGGATATTTTAGCTTCTGACCAGCCCTACCAAACATGGAGTAAGCAAGATTTGCTCCTATGGATTGCTGTTGGGATGAATCTTTCTGTTCGTAGGGCATTTTCAGAGCTGCAGGTGCTCTGTGAGCCATTTCTCATCCAAGAACCCCTTTCCTAGAGGGTACTGCAGTCCCTATACAATGTGCAACTACACCACACACTGCTCGGAGCCCAGCACTGTCAACCTTACAATGGTGTTCCTCATTGGTTTTTACCTCAGCCCATTACCACTTTCTTAGTGTCACTCATCCTTCAGGAGAAAAGTTCCCTCCCTGATTTCTGACTGTTCTCTTCTTGACAAGGTCAACTCCAGAGGTACCATCCACCCTCTCCCTTTCCTGATTTGAGTCATTCTCCTTCCTTTACATTTTTCTGGCTCTTTCTTAACATGGTTTTATTTCTCACTGCTTCATTCTGTCACGTGTACTGAGGTTGACACATGAAGTGCATGTTCACAATGACAAGGCAACTACATTTCTATGAGTAACTCTGGTCAAAAACCTCTACCTAGGATGTTTATCATTAGGAAAGAAATCATATTGATATGCCACATTATTTTCTTGAGATGGACTCATGATCCTTGGAAATATATACCTTCCTTTGCTCCCAAAAGGAGGCAGGGCAGCATCTTTGAGAATAAAACTCATGCCTACTTTGCAGTCCAGGAGGACATATGTCGCTGATGTTTGTGAAAAGAAGTGGCAGTCCTCATATTAGTAAGACACCCTTCTGTTCTTATATTAAGACATAGCAAAGAATATGTAACGTGAAAATGCTCCTGAAACCTTGTGTAAGTAAATTGTCCCAGAAAAAGGATCTGTATCTCAATTTACACTAGATATTTGAGAATTCTCACATGCGAACGCTTTCCAAGTGAGACAAAAAAGGAATATTTTGAAGAGACTTGGATGGGAGGGAGAGGTAGGGTAACTGCCGCAGAAAGTGCATCTTGTCTAGGGTTGTCTAGGGTCCTGGACAATCAAGATTGTGTGACTTCTGGCTCTTTTCTCTGCTGTTATAGCTGGAAAGGCTTGTTGAGATGCCACTGTTCAACAATGGATAAAATCATGTCTCATAGCTAGACTATTCATGTTCAGTGAGGCCAGGAACTCAGGCATAGGGCCTTCAACTGTTTAATAAATAGAAAGCAATGAATAGTTCTGAGGGTTAAAGACCACTGTGTTGACTTTTGCTTGTTCCTTTGGGACACATAAGCGAACGTGTTCAACAAAGCCACAACTGACTTTCTCTCCGGTTTAGAACATGGATATCTAATCTCCACAGTTCACTCCACCATCCCTTAGATTGCATATAATGTTTGATTTTTGCAAGTTAAGTTTGCCACCATGAATCCCTCCTAAACTCTTATGTACAGTCAATATAATCAGGGAAAGTGATCAGCCCACTCCTTCAAGGAAACAGTGTTCAGAGCAGAGCTAGCAAGACCGCTGTCAGCATTATAAGGGGTTTTTGAGTCTTTACTATTGCTTCTTTTCTCTTTCCCACATTTAGTCACTGACTAGAGGTAAAATAAGTTCTTCTCAGGGTGGGACTAGTGGATTTGGCTAAGGACTTGTTTCCTTACAATTTTGTCTTTCGTTTACTTTCTATAGTTCTGCAGCCAGCTCAGAGGATTCCAGGGCCCTTGAGACTGAAGCACAAGATCTTGACATGGTACAAATAAAGTCAAATGCAGTGAGTAATCTCAGCTCAGCACAGCTGAAAGGGCACGGGTCAGGCCTGGAAGTCATTAGATGAAAAACTCAGACCAAAAATTAAGATGAAAATATTGGCAGCTGGTATAAACAGCAAAAACCCAGCAATGTATTCCTTTAGTCTTCCTTGCCTTTCTAGATCATAAGCTCTCCCTCTGCGTTCAACACTGTGAGAGGATCCACCTTTATGCAGAAATCATATAGGATCATGAGTGCCTGCTAGAATATACATAGTGCATCATTTACCCTGACCCACCTTCTCCATGGGGCATGAGCTGATTTCTCACAAACCCTAGTGATGCCATGGTCTAGACTAAGTGAGTCATAGTCCAAGGAATCAGAACCATTGACACACCTCAAAAAATCTCAGTAAAGGGCTGGATACTTACAACATATCAATACAATACAATGCAATGCAATATCAAACAATAGAACCATTTATCACCTCTATGTACATATAACAATCCAGACAGGATATTTCAATGAGAAAAGATAAGGGAGGTTGCTTAAGCTGTCTCAAAAAAGTCAGTGAAGGTTGAGCAAGGATAAAGGGAGGTTTCCCTATTAGGACATGGAGGGAAAAAGGGAAATTCCCTAAATAAGAAAAAAATTGGCACAAGGCCACTTAAATAGAGAGACAGCCCTAAAAAGACTGGCCAATGTGAGCTGACACCAGAGTACAGACTAAAAAAAAAAAAAAAATGCCAAACTCTCTTTCCCAGAGGTCAGCTGGTGCTTGAGGACTAGCATTGGGGTTATTAGGCCATGGCTAGAGCCTCCCTGACTCAGCTTCTCTCCCCACGGGTCTCTTGCTACCCAAGAAGCCCAGGGCTGAGAGATCCAACTGAACAAGATAAATTATGTAATCTTTCTCTCTGGGGATTTTATGATCAAGCGAGGTATGTAGAGAGACATCAGGAGGCCCACCCTCAATTTAGACATTGGATTAACATTCCCACTCTCCTATTTTATACAATATCTTCTAGGTAGAATGCACCTGACTTTAAGTGAAAAAATAAGAGAAGAGGCTTGAAAAGTACTCAGACATGCTATAGTTAAACAAGACATGCTATAGTTAAACTAAAGGTTTCAGTTTAAACCATCTTTTTCAAATGAAGACCTTACTAGAGCCAAAATAGAATCACTCCATTCTAACAAATCTAAAGCTATTTACCATAGTTGGCAAGAAGAGAACTGTTACTTCTCAGTGAAACTGTTTTATTCCTATCTCATGTTTATAACAGTAAGATGTTTAAAAGCCTAAACTATAAAATGTTGTCCCACAACTGAACACAAGTGAAAGTTAAGTCATCAAAATACAAAAGGAAATACATGTCTCTGGATTATTATAGTGAATGAAGACATAACTATCTTTTGTTGATGGTATCTAGCACTGAAAAGTTATCTGGCTAATAAACAGTGTCAGTGGGATGCTGACTACCAACCTGCAGGAGGTGATTGTGTGGGTCTACTCCCAATTTTACATTCAGTGATCTTACTTGGCTATGTAAAATTGGGCATAGTCAGAGTATTTACACCAAGGAA
This sequence comes from Herpailurus yagouaroundi, assembly GCF_014898765.1. Lineage (NCBI taxonomy): Eukaryota > Metazoa > Chordata > Mammalia > Carnivora > Felidae > Herpailurus > Herpailurus yagouaroundi. Next base: position 6,142,759 of record NW_024412415.1, read on the forward strand.
ATAGGCAAAACCCACAAATCATGTTTTTTACACCCTCCCTGCTCCCCTCCACCGCCAGCCAGTTGTTAAACATTTACCAACATGCCATGGCACAGATTTCTACTTCCATCATAGCTAAGTCTAATTTTTAAAAATCATTCCCATGGATCTGTTGTATGTCATTATACCAATCAATAGGTTCACCAAAAAGATAGGTACTAGCAACAATATTTCAATTCAGAGATGGAACATGGAGACAAGCAGGGTTTTCTCATGTTGACCCCAGGGATATTTCTTAGTTTACTGAGAACTGTTAGCTAGTACCCTAGGCTTCCCAGTCAGAAAGGGGGAGGCTATGCAAAACTTAACTTCTCATACATCTGAGGGCCCTGAGATCTTTAGATGATGGGCAGCTGGTATTTTAGAACTCCCCTTTAAACAGCTGGCACCTAAGCTCAGGCTGCCAGCTGCGTGGGCCCAAAGTCCATTCAAGGCAGCTCTCAGCCTTACTACATAAAAAAGAGAGCAACAAAAGAACAAGCCCAAATCCTTAGTGTGTCTAGCTGTGTTCCAGCCCAAGCATCTCTTTTCTGCAGAAAGCCAAGAAAACAGGACCCCATGCATGCATTGGCCCTTCTGCCAGCCTGTGTCAAATAATGGTATTCACCCAGAGTCCTTGCATAACAATGGAGAAACAGAGACATGGGGTCTTACAACATCATTCATCCGCTGAATCTGCACAGTCTCTGTGGATACATCCATCTGCCTACTTACAAAGAAACTTATTCACAAAGAAACCACCTATAGACAGAATCTGTTTAAAAGACAGAATTCTTTTAAATTCTGTTTTCCACCCCTTTTACCCCCCAACCTAGCAGTGCTTACCAAACTGTTAACTAAAGTGTTTCTCTAATGAGAGAGTAAGGGAACATTCTTATATGATAGTTTTCAATAAGCAAAAGGAAATAATTTAGCATAGGGACATTTGATTTAAAAAAAAGATTCTAGTACTTGCCTGCAACACAATATATATTGGCAGAGGGCAAGCAACATTTTATTTTCATGCAAATAAGCACAATGAAGAATCCCTTTGTAAGGGAAGACCAAAGTAATCTAGGTATTTGGTGTTATCAACAAATATCCTTCATTTTCCTGCAAACAGTGCAACCTTGCCACACACACACCACAAATTCACATGCAAAATTAAAAGATAAAAAAAAATGAGGCATATTTGAATTATGTCACTTTGCATGTACATAAAAGTCTATATTCCAAAAGGGAGATAAAGAGAAAAATAAGAAAACAAAATTTATAAGCTCATGGAGTTCAGCCATGAAATGTGACTGACATTACAAGAAGGGTGAAGTTCTGGTCAAGCTCTTGATGCAAGAGCCCAACTGCAACCAGATGTTAATCAAAACATCTCCATGGAGACGAGCAGGCAGATGCCCAGTGGTATTTTCATGTCTACATTTAAAGGGTGGGAATTTCAATGGCTTATTGATTCCAACTATTTAAGGCTAAACTAAGAATTTTATCTAACATGGAACTCCTGTGGGATCTCTAAATGATGTAGCCTATTTATTGGGCTGACCTCAAAGGATGCCTTCATTTCTCCATAGTAGGTGATTCCTTGGTCTTTACTTCAATGTGAAGCTTCCTTCAATATATTCAGAAAGTGAGAAATATAACTCTAAACCAACCTAAGAGCTAGCTTGCTGTGTCCAGTGTTTCAACCCAGACCATCTCTTGTTCTACCGATTTTATGTCAGAGTAACTAATGCTATTTTTCTTAAATTTTTTTTTCAACGTTTATTTATTTTTGGGACAGAGAGAGACAGCATGAACGGGGGAGGGGCAGAGAGAGAGGGAGACACAGAATCGGAAACAGGCTCCAGGCTCTGAGCCATCAATCAGCCCAGAGCCTGACGCGGGGCTCGAACTCACGGACCGCGAGATCGTGACCTGGCTGAAGTCGGACGCTTAACCGACTGCGCCACCCAGGCGCCCCTAATGCTATTTTTCTTCATTCACAAATATTCAACTAGGAGTGAGATTATTGTTATGTGACAAACTTTTAAATTTATGTTATTATTTATGGGAAAGTAAATGCAACCAAGAATATTATCATTAACACTTAAGACCAAGTAAAGCCTAAAACAAAACCTCAAACTCTAGCTTGTCATATCTAGCTCTTGTGTGTCCTCTGATTTAAGACATACCATCAAGATAATGCTGGTGATAATAAGGAACATGGGAGTTGATATTTTAGGGTGGAAGCCATGGGGAGCTGTGATCAAGAGTAGATTTGATTTTAATGCTAACGAGCTAAACCACAACATATTTCACATGAAAAGAAGCTACCCTCTGTTTTCTCCTCCATTATCCATTGTACATGACTTCCATTATTGATAGACTCTTCAGAAATATTTAAGATTTTGTAAAGGAGTATGTTAAGATGGGCATTCTCATATAACACTCATGAAAGCAAAAATTGGTACAACTTTTTTGGGAGACAATTTGGCAATATGAAACAAGAGCCTTAAAAAAAATGCTCATTTCTTTGTCCTAGTATTCCTCTACTAGAAATTTATCCTAAAGAAACAATTAGTTATGATAGCAAACAAACAAAACATCTTAAATGCCTAAATATAAGGGGATTATTAAATAAATAAAAACATATCAACAGGATAAAATAATATAATGTTATTTGAAAAATCCTTAAAGTTTTGAAGATATAGTTATGTCAAGTGAAAAAAAGACACAAAATTGCATATACATCATTTCCTCAATGTATAAATATGCACACAAATAAACACAAACAGAGTAGACAGACCATTGGGAGAAAATATGCCTGAGTATTTAAAGTGGTTATTTCAGGATGGAAGAGAGGAATAATGATAAAATTCATTCATTTTTATGTATGCTTCCTTATACTTTGCAATGGTTTACATTGAGCATGGATAACTTAATTTTTTCCAGATATGCATTTTTAATGCAAAAGTGGTAGAGAAATACTGTGTAACTGTAACTGAATAAACTTCAAGAATTATAGAAACATATGAAGTCAAAGATAGATGCCCTTTCCCTATGAATTCCCCAGATGTCATATAATTGAAATAATCCAGTATGTAGCCTTTTCAGACTGGCTTCTTTCACTACCTAATATGCATTTAAGGTTCTTCAATGTCTTTCATGGCTTGATGGAATATTCCATGTACAGCTGAGAAGAATGCATATTCTGCTGTTGGTAGAAATGTTGGGTAGAGTGTTCTGTATATGTCTGTTAGGTCCAGGTTGTCTCAAGTATCGTTCAAATCCTCAAATTCCTCATTGCTTTATCTGTCTGTTTTTTTACCCATTATTATAAAACTGGAGTACTGAAGTTTCTTACTATTACTTTGTTGCTGACTATTTTATCCCTTCAATCCTGTCAAAGTTTGCTTCATATATTAGGAGCTCTGGGGTTTATTAAACATTTATAATTTATCTTATATTTTACTTAATTTTTTTAAAATAAATTTTATTGATGAATAATAATGCTCATCAATTTTAAGTGTTTAAGAATATATAAATTCATGAATTTGTAATAAAATTTATTAATTGTAAGTGAATAATGTGATGAGTTTTCCACAATCTCTGGTTTAACTTTTTATTCACTTAATAGTGTCTTTTAAAGGGTAAAAGTTTCATTTGTGATGAAGTGCAATTCATGAATTTTTTCTTTTACAATCTTAAAAATTTTTTTAATGTTTATTTATTTTTGAGAGAGACAGAGACAGAATGCAAGTGGGTTAGGGGCAAAGAGAGAGGGAGACACAGAATCCAAAGCGGGCTCCAGGCTCCAAGCTGTTAGCACAGAGCCCGACGCAGGGCTCGAACCCACGAGCTGTGAGATCATGACTTGAGCTGAAGTCAGATGCCCAACCTACTGAGCCACCCAGGCCTCCCTCTTCTATAATCTTTATTTCTTGTTTCCTAAGAACTGTTTTCCTAAGTGTTCACAAAGATTTTCTTCAGTTTTATTCTAGAAGTTTTGTAATTTTAAGTTTTAAATTTAGATCAATGATCCATTTTAACTTAATTTTTGAGTGTGGTATGAAGTAAGGGTTACAATTGGTACTTTTACGTATGTCTATTTGATGTTTTCAGTACCATTTACTAAAGCACTGTTCTTTATCCATTGAATTGTCTGGGCACCTTTGTCAATTATCAGTTGGTCATATATACTTGGGCCTATTTTTAGACCCTTATTCTGTTCCATTGATCTATGTGTTTATGTCAACCAAAAACAGTCAGTGACCTTAACTTTATAGTGAGCCTTGATATCAATTAGAAAAGCCCTTATTCTTTCTTTCTTTTGGAAAATTATTTTGAATATACTAGGTTCTGTGTGTTTCTAAAAATTTTAGGATCGGGATTTCAATATCTACATAAAAAATATGTTGGAACTTTTGAGATTGTATTGACTCTTTAGGTCAATTTGTGGAGATCAATAACTTAACAATGTTGAATCTTCTTATCTATGATTATGGGAACTCTCTCCATTTATTTAGATGGAGTTTAATTTCTCTTAGCAATGTTTATGCTTTTTAGTGTATCAACCCAGAGACAACTTAAACCAAAATCCTATTTTAAGGCAATGGTTCTCAAACATTAGCATACATCAAATCAACTGACAGGCTTGTTAAATACAGGTTCCTTAGCCCCAGCCCCTGAGTGTCTGATTCATTTGGTCTGACAAAGGGTACAAATTTGGTGTGTCTGACAACTTTTTAGGTGATGGGTATACAGTAGTTTCTGGGGCAATATTTCAAGAACCACTAGTATAACAATTTGTTTGTTTATTTGTTTTTGGTTTTGGATTTGGGCCACATAGTGTGAATTAGAGCTTCCAACCGATGTGAGGAATTTTTGTACTTATGGAATCTTAAAGAAAAGTGTTTTTCTCCCTCAGTTTGCTGTTCCCATTGGGCGATTGGTGAATTTTTATCAGTTCCCTTGAACATTAATGTTGCATCTTTGATGTATCATGTTAATGGGAGGTTGTCTTCTATAAAACCTCCATCTCACAGCAGTTCTAGTCTTGTTCCCTTTTCTCCTGCGTCTTGAGAGACTGAAAAATAAAGTGGTTCTACACATTCACTTGAGGCAAAGCCAGCTTCAATGGCCCACCTGTCTTTGTGGATTCCCATTTTCACTTAGTTTTCACTGGCTGAGAATTTCATACTCTGTTGTTAGTTCATTGACTAGTTTTCATAAAGAATATTTATATTGTATTCAGCATGTTTGTTTCTTTTTAAAAAAAAATTAACGTTTATTCATTTTTGAGAGACACAGAGAGAGCATGAACAGGGGAAGGGCAGAGAGAGAGGGAGACACAGAATCCGAAGCAGGATCCAGGCCCCGAGCTGTAAGCACAGAGACCGACATGGGGCTGGAACTCACGAACCTGAGCTGAAATCGGACGCCCAACCGACTGAGCCATCCAGGCACCCCCAGCATGTTCGCTTCTAGTGAGAGGATCAGACAAGGTACTAGTCAGTCATACTGTTAGAGATAGATATCTTTAATTCTTAAATTTCATGATGATATAATTTTCATCTGTTTAATATAGGCTTTTTCCTTTTCTGGTAAGTTTTATTTCCCTGTCATCTGCTTTTCCTTATTTCTTTCTCACTCCCACACCCTCTAAAAATTCTAAATTCTGTGATTTCCTTTCGACTGTTAGTCATATATGAATGAGGTAAATTCTTACTGGACCATTTATTTCATGTTTATTTGGATATGTGGCCATGGTTCTGTTTCCAGAAAAAAAAAATTATTTCTTTTTATGGAACATGGTATGCCAGTGACTGAATATTTTTAGTCTCTAATTCTGAGTGAACTAAGTGCTATCCTGTGGGATTACTCACGGTGTAGCAAATTTTTCTTCTCCTCCTGCCTCATTTGTAAACTGCTCTGAGAAGTGTGCCTTCTCTGTACAGTTCTTTCTTTTATCACACTGCTTTATAGTTTTTTAGATTTTTCATGAAAGAAAATCCAGGGAAGTCATTCCCACTGTGGCAAATGGGCATCTGTTGTTTTTCTCCTCAAGTTGTGCCACAGGGAGTATACCTGTGCTCTAGTAGCTTGTTCTGTGAGGTCTGCAGTGCAGGCAGGTTCCGTGTCTTCCTGTGTCCTTATTGCCCATTACAATTTTTAGGCAGCCCTTCATCCTATTCGTGGTTCTGAGTTTTAAAAGTCTGTTACTTTAATCAGCTGGATTTAGCATGCCTGGTTTTTGATCCCTTGCTGCTTTGGGGTGATTTCTGGGAGACGAGGAAATGTCCAGTGCTGACCAGACCTAAGCAGCTTTTCAAAAATTCTGTAGCAATTCAGATTTCTTCTTTTGTTCATTCTATGTTCATATCCTTAACTTTTTATTTTCCTTTTAGGTATGTCCCTATTTATCAAAATGTCCCATTTATCAAAAAAAAAAAAAAAAAAAAGAAGAAAATTAACAAGATATGTTCTCTAAGAAGAGCACAGTAACCAAGATGTAAGTTGCAAAGTCAGAGCGAGTAGCCTTTAGTCCAAGAGAGAAGTGTCTTTGAAATATTCCCTTCGAGTCTCTGGTCTCACAAAGTCTTCTTTCGTGAGAGCTCGCTAGGTTCCTTCTTGGGCCTAACTCATCATCTTGTTATTTTAGGTGCCATTTGAAAAGGATAACGACAGAATGGGGAATAAGAAGGACAAACTTTCCTGAGTGACCTTAAAAATTCTTTTATAACATCTGTTTTCTTCTCTTCTTTGCTGTCTTCCTACCAACAACACAACTGGCAGAGGCCACTTGCTTTGTCATAAAATTTGGGGAAGATGATTAAATAAAATTCACTTTAATTTGGAATGATTTAAAGCTTAGATACACTTCAGGGGAGAGTTAACCTCTTTCCTGCTTCATTATTCAACATACAGAAAAGGCAAAGCAAGAAAAATCAAAACAAAAATCTGCCCCTGCTTCATATGTGCAAGGCCATCAATGAGTTGACGTGTATGTGGAACGATGTCACTTTTCTGTTTCCACTTTTATGGCTTCATTTGGGCCAAAATTAAATATTTCTAATCACTGACTGCAAACAGGAAGTTCGTTAGACATACGAAACCTTGCCTTATAGCTTCACATATGTGCATCCTCCAAGCAAACGTGGAGTTGGATCCTACTTTCCTCTTGTTAAGTATAAATTAGGGAGAAGGCATTTACGTATTTAAATGTAACATTAATATAAATAATTGATATGAATTTATATTAAATAACTTCAATATTTATTTTTTATATTTAAATTTATTTATAAATATTTACATTTTAAATTGTAGATTATCCCAGACTTTCTGACTTTATTACCTCAGATTGACTATGGTAGGACAGGCCCAGCTATAGGACTGTTATTTTTCACTAGTGAATGCCATCAATTGCTGAAGTATTTTCACTCAAACAGAAAAGCACCATGTTGTAATTTTATAATTTCAAGATCTTGAAAACAGATGGGAGACAGTACTATCAATCATCCCCAGACACTGGGAAAGGAATGAGGAAAAGACGAATAGGACAGAGTGAGAATTCTCAAAAGTTCTTAACAAATCATCAACAGATTAATCACATTACTTCCCTCCTAGAATGCGTATTCTGCATACAAGTTTACATGCAATTAACACAGCATTAAAAGATTCTATAGCCTAAACTACTATGGATCTGCTTGCCTGACAAATATGACCAGACCTTAATTGATTTTGAAGTAGCTAGATTTTCATCTTATAATTTCAAAATCAATTTGGCAAAAATGGGAAAAATGTAATGAAAAGCAGAGGAAGATACTTCCAAAACTACATAAAAATTCACTTGAAAGTTAGCTTGGGTAATTAAAGATAAAAGCCTCAGAAAAATTAGCCTTTGTATTATGGAAAATACTCGGAAAATATTTTTGAAATTCTGGTGACACCCCGTTCTTCATGAAGAAAATTAATCATAGGAGTGATGGAGTGGAAAACACAAGGGAATTTTCAATGAAATGTTTTCTTTCTTATTCACTGACGCAATATTTGAAATGGGAGCACAGGGCATATTTCTAAGTAACGTAGTTGTCAGGAAGCATGACTCTTCAGCAAATCACCTGTGGTTTCATGAGCAAATAATTTTGGACATCAAATTAAGAGACAAGAACTCAGTATCTGTTCTCAATTGAATTGTGGTCTGTGTGATTGATTAAATAATTTATCAGTCTTTTTCATGTCCTTTATTCTCCATTCAAAGCAGTCTAATGAGAATGAAACACTGCTTAGGAACTGTCAGGACACTGCCAGTGTTTATGAATCACTAATTTTCTCTGTCACCTCAGTAGGAAGGTCTGTGTCCATTTAACAAATGGTAGAACTGGTCTTGGTCACTGAGGAAAACAAGCAAGGGGTGAAATCTGTTGTTTTCTACACAGGGGTCAGTATGCTCTTCTTTTCCAACAAACACACTTATTTCCAAGAAAGAGGTAAGACCCTTTGTTGGAGTCACACTGAGTCCAGATCAGAGCTGGACTAGGCCAACCTGGAGGCCACCTCCTGACTACATTACCTGACTTGTTGTTCTTAAGCTCTCTGCTCTTTAACTTGGTGGCTTGGAAAAACTTCTGGTATCACAGCTGGAAAAAGCAACCCACTGCTCTATGATAGAATTTTGGTCAAGCAGAGCTAAAGGCTGAACATGACAGTGACTTCTATCCAAAGAAGATGATTGTTGGTGGTGTCCTATGCATTCCTACTTTCTGGCCCAGTCATTTTACATGAGGTTCCCCATGGTCTATGGGACTTATGGGACAGAGCTCAAGAGCTACATATCCTGATTCAAGAGGCAGTCCCCTCAGGGAGAAAAGTCATGCAGCAAGACTGAAACAAGGTTTGGACACAGAAGCTTGTGATTAAGAGCACTTAGGCAAATATTATTTATAAATTGAGCAACATTCCTACTGGTCATGCTATTGATAACTAATATACCCAAATTAGTGGGAATGCTTCAAAATCATTCATCAAAGTAACAAGAAGGGATTTCTTATTCCTTCTCATTATTTGTTCTTATGATCCTTTCTCTGATGTTTACCAGTACACGGCAAGTCATTTCACTTTGTGGAAAATTAGGCATAAAGAGATAGGTAAGTGAATATTCAAATCGACTATTTCAGCTATGGAAGTGAGTTAGAACCAAGGTGTGTAATTCTGAAACAAAAACTGTCCCTAAGTCATTTTTTTTCCTTTGTGCTGTAATACATGCCCTTCAGGAAACAGAAGGGCAAGAAAAAAGCATTTACCAACCCCCAAGATATCTATCCTTCTTCTTATACATATTCATTTCTCCCCTTCTCTTGCACTCTCTCCACCTTCTTCCCTCCCTCTTCCCCTCTTCCTCATCCACTCTCTTATTCATTTATTTGTTCATTCCTTGAAAATAATAATTATTGAGTCCCAGACAATGATCTAGGAGCTTGGTGTTCATCAGTGATCAACGTACACAGAAATCCTTACCTTTGTGAAATCTTCACTCTCCCTTTTCCTGAATGTTAACTCATGGTGCTAGGATAGTTCTGGGACTCCTAGAAGCATGTGTTCTGTTGCTTTGGTCCACAAACACTGTCCCTCCAACACAACACCTATCTTTTCTCTGCATGGAGGTGAGGGGCATGTCTGGGGAAAAAGGAGACCTACATACATAGTGTAGTATCCCAGGGACAGTGATAAATATAGATAGATACATAGATAGGTAGATAGATAGATAGATAGATAGATAGATAGATAGATCGATCCTATGAAAGGACAGCACAACCAAACCCAACCCAAGTGCAATAACCAGCCCTTACCATTCTTCTAGATTTGAGGTTAAGCCAGAGGTTATCAGCATTATGAGAAGATAGTAGGATTCAAAACCTCACAAACCTGGGGATGCATTTTAGTTCTGTAGCTTGGGGTAGGTCAAATAAGTCCCTTGGGGCTAAGTTTTCCTCTACTTTTAAGTGAACTTAACTTCATTTGCCTTGTGGGTTCTATCATTCATTCATTCATTCATTCATTCATTCATTCAATGAGTATTTATTAAGCACTTGCAATAGAGTAGGCCTTGCTGTAAATACTAGGGCTATAGTGATGAAGAGATAAGATTCTTGCCCTCATGGAGGTTACATAAAGAGAATATTATCTGTTACCAAGGAAAACTTCGATTTGCCTTCTTTCTGTAACAATAATGAAAGGAAAGAGCTATTTTGAAATATTCTTAAAGTAGCACTAAAATTAGCATGCACCTGGCATGTTTGTCTTCATTATGTTCTACTTTGACAGATGAGCTCAGCCAGGCCAAGTGCAGCAGGAAAAACAGCCTCAGTTAGCATTTTTCATAAACTGTAATAAAATTATCTTGTACATCCTGGAAAAGATGTCACATGAGTATCAATAAGAGCAGAGAAAGTATCAGCCAGTTATGACAGTTTCTGCTTGGTATTCAGTGAACCATAATATTCGGAGAAGAGCAAGCCTGGGGAAGACTTTTGGGGCTGGCTGTCAGCTGTACCACCCAAGGCCGGAAGAGGCTATCTGGTGCCCAAGACATCTGACTCCACTACTGAAGGGTGTCATCTTCTACTTCCATAGCCCCTTCAGTGCCTGGTATATATACAGTGTCTGGTATACAGTAAATCCTCAATATATTCTGACTGTTGAATAAGTTTCGGTCTTAAATTTTAGATGATAATAGCTAGTACTCAGCATTTACTACGTATCACACACTCTTCTAAGACCTTCACCCATATTAACTTATTAACTTAGACCTTCACCCATATTAACTTATTAACTTATTTAATCATCAAAATAATAACCATGAGAGGCACAGCGGATACAAATTGTGTTCCAGTTTTAGTGACAGAAGCAGACTTTGAACCCGGTGGGTCTGACCCTGTATCTGTGCTATTAACCACTATGCTACTACTGAATCGGGGTTGGTGTAATTTTTTCAACGAATTTTAAATTTTATATTTCATTTAAAATATGTTATTATTAAATGTTTATTCTTTTATGCATGTAATATAGATCACATTTATATATTCAAAACCCAAAAAGTACAAAGGAGCATAAAACTAGATGTCTCTGTCTTTGCTCTCCTCCTTTGGCCTATGAGTCCTCCTTCCTAGAGGCATCCCATAGATGGCTTGAGCTCTAATTCTGGCTCTGCAGTCTCTAGACATGTAACTTTGGACAGAACACTTAACCTATCTGTGACTCAGTTTTCTCGTCTAAAAAACAGGCATAATGATGACAGTTCCCTCACAGAGTTTTTGTGAGAATTAAAAGTAAACTAATATACGTAAATGCTTAGAAAATTACCTGTCACAAAGTACATGCCAGTAAGCTTTTGCTGCTGTTAGTCTTGTGTATCCTTCCAGATATTTTATTCATACGCAAGATATATACATATATACGTACACATATACACATTCCCTTCCTCCTCTCTCCCCACCTTTTTTTTCCCCAAATACTATTCTGCACCTTGCTTTTCTCACATTATAATCTCAAAAACTTTAATTACAAATAAGTTCATGAATACATTTTCTTTTGGAGTAACCCATCCTTAGCCTTTCCAATGTATCTCTGCTTGAAGAAGAGATAATGATGGTTTCCTGCTACTGTTCTATCAGTTCTCATTACTGTGATAGAAATTGAGGAGAAACACCTATTCCGGGGGCAACGTGGGATTGACAGGCATTAACAAAGTCAGTTAATGAAAAGTGAGCGATAGTATGGATTCTGATCTTTGAAATTGGTTCTGATTTCTGATCCCGTGGCTCTGGCAGCATCAAGAATTTTTGCATCACAGGGTTGGATGGTAGTGATCTGGCCTGAATGGGGGGGGGGGGCCAGAAATGTGTCTTAGAGCTGCATTTACACCGTAAGAGTGCTGTTTTCACCTGTATTTAATATTTATTTAGGGTGAGAGTGTTTCCTGAAAATGATGGGGGAAAGGCACCAAACCGTACCCTCTGCCCTTTCTATAAAGGTATCTTTGCCCTACTCCTGTCAGACGGCAACACTGCCCTTGGGTCTTCCATTTAGAAAAACAAAACAAAATTTAAAAACAAACAAACAGAAACATAAGGCTAATTTGCCTGGAAGGTCTCCTGCCTGAGGAGATGAGCTGCAACTTTGGCCCCGTCCAGTGAGCATTACAACCCGAAGGTGTCAGCTACTGAGAGAGAAGTTAGTTTTAACTGTGACCGAATCTTGATAGGAAGGGTAATTGAGTCTTAAAATGGGCAAGAAAAGTGCTTGAGGGAATGGGAAGGTCTAGCTGTTGACTAAATCCCCTGTAATCTGCTTCCTGGGGTACGAGGAGTCAGGAAGCGTGGCCTAAACAGCATTGCAGAGACATCCTGGTCCAGGCAACAGAAAGACTGTAGCTGCCAGCAGAGAGCACCACACACACTGAAATGGGGAGGCCTGCACCTCCTGCAGGAACACAAGTGGGGGTGATGGTAAAAGGGAACAGACACCTACAATCACAGACATATTTGGTCTCTCCCGGACCCTGTCTTGGTCTTAGAGACAGAAGGAAAGTTGCAGGGACAGTTCAGCCCTGTCATTGGTCTCTGGACTGAAGGGGACCCTTACAGACTCCACAGAGATTTAGGAACAACGGGTCTCTGCAGCCAGTCTGAATGGCTTTTAGATCACAAGTTATTCAAGAATGTCAGGGAAACTATGCAGCCACACACTGTCTGGTGATAAAGCTTTATAGACCTGGTGCTCTACAGTGTCCCACATTGGTAAACTAGAGGCCACACGGTAACCCAGACCCCTAGTTCCCAGGCCCTCAATCTTCAGGAACTTCTCAACCAGAGACTTAATCCCAAACTCAGGAGTCTTCACCCCTTCCCAAATCAGCACTGAAAGGCCCCATGTGCAAAGGGAAGTCGCCCAGGGAGGGGTAGAGTTGGCTGCGGCGGTATCACCTTCAGGGACTGGTGCTTCACTGGCTTTGGGGGCACAGAGTTTGCTTCATATGGAATGCGGACACTATGTGGTTTCCTAACTGTTTCGGCGGCTCTGAACTAACGAGTTCCCTGCTCTCAGGGAATCGAAACCACACAGTTTCACTCTGTCTTGTTGTGTTGTCAGCTGGCTTTCAGCATTCCCCTGTCCCCACAAAAACCTCAACACAGATCCTTTGCATGGATGTTGTACAATAGGAGCTTTCATTCCTGTTTTGGCACCTGCAACCCTGGGTTAACAAGTACCACGAAGCAGAGAAAGCATTTACCAAAGAGTGTGCTGCTTGGGGACCCTGCTCTGTGCAGCAGTGGAGCCTCTGCTCCAGTAGGAGCCTCTGCAAGTAGGAGTAATATGCATGCTTGCAGAGAAGGGGGACGGGGTGAATCTTGGAGAAAATATTCTTGCTACTACCCTGAGTGCTCTGAATGTCTACTGCATGCTCACTATGCCTGGCACTAAGAGCAATACCCAATCTTTGCCTTTAACACGTTTGGGTCTTCCAGAGGGAAACAGACCACAGATCCAAATGTACCAGTGAAGGTTTTTGGTTGCAAGCCACAAAATCCATCTTTAATAAGAAGGCTAGCTCTAGAGCCAGGTTCTAAGGTCTCTATTCTGTCTTTCTCAGTTACTAGCTGTAGGACCTGTATGACAATTACTTAACCGTGCTATGATTTAGACTCTCATTTACCAATGAGGTCTATGGTAGTACATATCACTTATGAGGATTAAAATATTGAATACATATGAATAATTGGAGCAGTGCCTGACTCAGATTAAACATTCAGGAGATGTTAGCTATCATCATCAATTTATCTTCAATTAGAAGGCCATGCAAGCAGATTTAGAAAATGGTTAGGCATCAAGAGAGATTGAGAAGCAGGATTCGTACCAAAATTTATGCTCTAAGAACAGCGTGATTAGAACACTACTGCTGGGGGGCGCCTGGGTGGCGCAGTCGGTTAAGCGTCCGACTTCAGCCAGGTCAAGATCTCGCGGTCCGTGAGTTCGAGCCCCGCGTCAGGCTCTGGGCTGATGGCTCAGAGCCTGGAGCCTGTTTCCGATTCTGTGTCTCCCTCTCTCTCTGCCCCTCCCCCATTCATGCTCTGTCTCTCTCTGTCCCAAAAATAAATAAACGTTGAAAAAAAAAAAAAAAGAACACTACTGCTGGAACTACTATCACCCCACTTACATGGCCACTACTAAACACTGTTGTAATGAAATCAACTACATATTCATTTTTTCCTCACTGTTGTAAATTCAAAGTCCTATATTTGAATATATAAGTCAAATAATTGTCAAAACCCAGTTTACCTAAGACCTACACATCAGAGTTGGGCCGAAGTTGCATCAGGTGTACTTTCTGCTTTCTGCCTCCTATGGAGGCTCACACAATGGTGGATTCTTCCCTAATAGAAAGGGTAACATCAACCAAAAGAAAAGGAAAAGAAGGAGGATAAATAGAAGAAAAAGAAGGAGAAGGAGGAGAAGAAGGAGGAAAAGAAGAAGGAGAAGGAGGAGAAGGAGAAGGAGAAGAAGAAGAAGAAGAAGAAGAAGAAGAAGAAGAAGGAAGAGAAGGAGAATGAGAAGAACAAGAAGAAGGAGAAGGAGAAGGAGAAGGACGAGGAGGAGGAGGAGGAGGAGAAGTAGAAGTAGAAGAAGAAGGAGGAGGAGGAGGAGGAAGAGGAGGAGGAGGAGGAGGAGAAGGAGAAGAAGAAGAAGGAGAAGAAGAAGGAAAAGGAGGAGACGGAGAAGAACAAGAAGGCAAATATCCTTACAAAATGAGAGTTCTGTAGCAGAGACATGAAGCTAGGAACACAGCAGTCACTAACTCTTTCTGGGGGAGTCAGAAGCTCCCTCCTAAGGTGGTCCTGCTTCAGGGTCCTCCTTGTTCAGTGGATGGCTCTTTCATGCATTCAACTGCATTAGCCAGAATCCCAGATATCATTCTTGACTCCTTGTCTAACCCCATACTTCCAGCCTATTACCATGTCCATTCAGTTTCACTGCCTAACATCACTTAAATCCACCCACTTTCCTTCATCTTCCTAATCCAAGCCACCATCACTGCTGTTAGATTATTACACTAACCTCATTTCTGATCTCTCTACATTGACTCTAGCCTCTCTTTAGTCTATTTCCCTATAGAAGCCACAGTGATCTTTTCAAGATGCAAATGTGAGATTCCATCATCCTTCCAGTTTTTAATCGTTTTATAAATCACTTAGATTAAAGATGAAACTCATTAACAGGCACAGAAAGTCCTGCTTGCTTTGGGTTATACCTCCTCTCTAAATTCAAGTGTGCTATACTCTCCCTCTCTCACTCACTCCACTCAGCTCACTGTTCTTCTTCCTGTCTAGTCTCTAGTATCCATATGCCATCTCTTGACAAATGCCCTTGCCCATGCAGGGCACTCTCCTTCCCTCTTCCCCTTTTATTCCCATCATTGTTCAGTGCTTACATCAAGTGTTACTTCTTCAAAGAGGCCTCCACTGACCTCCCTGATCAGAACAAATTCTCTAAGACTCTCACAGCATCTCAATCTCTCTTACAGAGACATTCATCACAATTGCCAAATTTCATGTGTGTGATTATTGACATGACGTGTGAAAGCAGAAACCATGTAAGATTCAGTTCACCATTGCCTAGCATCTCCCAATTGCTGAATGAATGGATGGACAAAAAATGGCTCCTGAATGAAGATACATAACCTTGATCTTGAGGGATAAGTGAGAATTTGATCAATAGAGGAAAGGAGGAATAAAAGCATTCCAGAAGAGGAAATAGCGTATTTTCCAGTAGAGAAGTCCCAAGGCATGCGAGAGAAAAGTGTGTTTAGAGAAAGTTTAGCATGGCTGGTGTACAAAATGAGTTATGGGAGATGGGGGAGATGGATGATGGAAAGAAAGATAGAAGAAAAGCAGCAAATAAGGCTGGTGAAGATTGGTGCCTCATTGCAAAGGTCCTTCAAAACATGCTAAGGGATTTAGACCTGCCTTTCTCTGTGAACACAGAGAGAATCTGCATGTCTCAGCAGAGAAAGTCACGATCAGAAATGCAGAATGAGGGTTCTGTCTTTAAAAATTTTAATATCAAATTAGCAACTATTTGTACTTCCACAGCAAAACTTTCAACACTCATTACAGGATTAAAGGTTAAAATTTTAAAAACACCTAAAATAATGTTTCAAATAAGTATCATCCTAACTCTCAGATATTTTCCCTATTTCCAATGATTGCCCCTCCAGATGATTAATCATATTCCAGTGTACAGATGTCATGTGACCAGCAAGAAAAAACTGGTTACACAGAAAATTGGTTGTATGATTACTCAGTAGGGTGCCTCAAATTTCAGCTATTACTATCAACCTATTATGTTGATGATAATAGCGATGGTAGGATTTAGTTTTATCCAGTTCTTAAAATAAAACTGTGCTTCTAAAATTCGTTGGTCTCAGGGCCTCTTCATACTCCTAAAAATTACTGAGGACTTCAAAAAAACTTTTGTTTATGTGGGTTACACCTGTAAATATTTACCATCCTAAAACTACATTTAAAAATTTTTTAATGTTTATGAATTTATTTTAAACTAGTAATAAATCCTTTATATGTCAACATAATTAAAATATTTTGTGAAAATAGTCATATTTTCTGAAACAAGACAAAATCTCTTTGTTTAAAGTTTATTTAGAGAGGGGGGGGGAGAGGCAGAGAGAGAAGGTAAGAGAGGATCCCAAGTAGGCTCAGCGCTGTCAGCACAAAGCCTGAAGTAGGGCTCGAACTCATAAACCATGAAATCATGACCTGAACAGAGATCAAGAGTTGGATGCTTAATTGGCTGAGGCACCCAGGGCTTCCCGCTCCCCACCCAATGCCCAAATGTCTTAATAGAAGACAGCTGGATTCTTAGTTTAATCTAACTTTTAATATATTTAACATTTAATCTTCATTTAAGCTGTTCTAATATGTTGTTTTGGCTGAAACATATGAATGAAATCCTGCCTCATAGAGATACATAGTTGGAAGAGAGAAGAGTGTTTTAATGCATTTTTCAGATAATCATAACACTATCGCAACCTGACAATAGTTTCTTAAAGATCAGGTACAATAGGGAAAATGAAACCACATCAATGAATCTTCCATGCT
Organism: Herpailurus yagouaroundi; assembly: GCF_014898765.1. Taxonomy (NCBI): domain Eukaryota; kingdom Metazoa; phylum Chordata; class Mammalia; order Carnivora; family Felidae; genus Herpailurus; species Herpailurus yagouaroundi. Next base: position 6,159,939 of record NW_024412415.1, read on the forward strand.
GTTACACTAAAATTCTGTCACCTCTTGGCACTTTGCATGGAGCTTTTACCCCTGCAGGCTTAACATCATGCACTGATCATTTGGAAAATATCAGTTCACTGAGCTGTGCAGGACTTTCAAATTTTTACACTTCTCATTACATCATATAAAAAAATTGCATTCATTCTATCACCACTAACCTTATCAGAAAATATTGTTAATACTGGGAAGCTGTCAAGCTCCTAGTGACAGATGGATTTTCAAAATCCAGATTTCAAGAATCTAATTGTACTTGAAAGCTTAAATTCTATGATTAGCAGCAAATTCCACAGTTGTGTTCTTTGAAGTGACAGGCTGACTTTGTTAATTTTGACAAAATGTCTCCCAAATACCCGAGTCTGAATAACCATAACATTTCATTCCTTTAATAAAAGCACTGTTCCATTAAAAGCATTATCTGCTTTAGTTTGAACTCAAATAAGTGTGCATTTTCTTTTCTGGCAACCACCAGACTTCCATTTGTAGCAGACACATTACCTCCCATTTTGTCACTTGGAATCGTGAAAAAAATAAAAGTACTCAAATATCAAAACTGAGGGGCGCCTGGGTGGCGCAGTCGGTTAAGCGGCCGACTTCGGCTCAGGTCATGACCTCACGGTCCGTGAGTTCGAGCCCTGCGTCGGGCTTTGGGCTGATGGCTCAGAGCCTGGAGCCTGTTTCTGATTCTGTGTCTCCCTCTCTCTCTGCCCCTCCCCCATTCATGCTCTGTCTCTCTCTGTCCCAAAAATAAATAAACGTTGAAAAAAAAATTTAAAAATCAAAACTGAGTAAGATTAATCAATTCCTCCTGCTTCATCAGGTCAACTTTGTGTGAAACAGAATTGTTTCTTACTGCAAGCATGTGGTGGTGAAGGATAGAATGACTGCTAGCATGATTTAGGGCTCTGCTTTGATTTTTGCTCAGGCACCAGCAGTTTTACCAAACGCTGTTTTTGTACATTCAGTGAAAATGTCAACAGAGACCAAAAGGCAAAAAATATGTAAATATTATTATGAAAAGAGTTTTGGCTTTGTGAGCCATGCAGAACAACCTTGGGACATCCGGGGGTCTATGAACAACACTTCGAAAGGCACTAAAATAGAAATTTAGCACCCTAATAGTTTGCTTACAATAAATAATGGGGCTCAGTCCATAGCCTAATCCAATTAATGATATTACTATGTTCAAAAAAGTCCACCTTTGAATGCATTTTCACTACTTCAAAAGCAATATGCTGTCAGTAAAGGAAAAGATGGCAAGTCAAATGAAAATTTAAAAATAAAAAAAGCATTCTGATGATCAGTTTTAGTCATTTCAATGGCTACCTATTGCTTGTAAGGCAAGGAGTCATTTACCCCAAGTCTATCTATGATTATTGTCACCAGATGATCCATTTAATGACTCTCTCGGCAACCAAGCCAGTCAATGACTGGGTACGTGATTTTGGAAAATTGTGTTAAATGCCATTTCACTAAGAAGCTTTTCAGATAATGAGAGCTGAACAGAAGATTAAGGGGGTGGTGTAGGCCTTCCATTCATTAACTGAAGAAGTAATACTTCAAACAGCAGCATAATTGTAAAAATACTTTTCTTCTCTAATGATCACTTTATAACACATGTTTATTCTGACCGAGCAGGGAAGTCCCCAAGTTTTTACCTAACACCATATCAAAGTGACATGTGAAAAAGTCAGACCAAGGCTTTTCAAAGGAATTGCCCAGCCCATGCTAAAAGCTATAAGGAAAGTCAGCTGATTCATGTCAGGCATTTTGGAACTTGCCAACAAGCAGAGGCAGAAGCAGAGCATGTGAAAAGCCATTTGAGAATGGTCCTGCCAACAAGGCAGGCACAAGCCATGTTAACTCTTGTGGTTTCTCCAATTCATGTTGGAGCAAGGGTTTGAATCTCAGTTTCCCAGACTGGGTCGGTTTCTGTGACTTAGGCCCCCGTGTGAATGTAACAAGGTCCCCTGATTTGTCCATAGTTACAAAGAAAGGAAAGGAAGAAATAGTTTTCTATTTTAATGGCATAAGAACATAGGAAACATGCTTTAGTCACTGATCCCTAAAGGATGACCAATGGCAAAGCACGAATATGCAGTCCTGGTTTAGAGAAGAGTGTTTCCTATTCATTATTTATTTTTTCAGAATCATCGTATCTGTCCATAGGTTTGAGGTCACAGATGTGCAGCCATGGGGGGGTTCATGTTGGGCTCTTGGGCACGTCCATTACCGATTTCTCAGCAAAGCTACAACCCCCTAAACTACTCATTATGGTAGGTATGTCTCAGAATGTCAAGTTATTCAATAAAACCATCACCATCTGAGTCACTGTGATCTTCCTAAGATCTAATCATAAAAAGCCAATCCTAACAAGAAAAAAGCCCAATTCATTACTGGTATAAGACCCCATAACCAAGACCTTGCCTACCCCTATAACTATATATCCATTCACTTCTCCCTATGTATCACAGATTTCAAAATCTTAGAAGTGCCTACAGTATCTTGAATGCTTTCTTGAACACCTACCCCAACCTTCTAGGCACTTGCTGGTTCTGGAATGCCCTGTCTCATTTTCTGGTAGAACTCCTCATGCTTTAAGACTTGGTCAGATCTGGTACCAACCTTCTATTCCCACAGTATTTTGTGCCAGCCTCTCATGCGACCTTGTCACTTTGTTTGCTCATCTGTCTCTCCATTACTCAGGGTTCCGTGAGGGCAGAGATTTTGTCATTAACTTCAATCTAGCAGAAAACAACAACAACAAAAAACAAACAGACAAAAAACAAACAAAAATACCCCACATGGTACTGTCTCAATGGATGCTGGCTAAATATATGAATTGGACTGAAATCGTCTTTTTTATTATATTCATCGTAAACAATCAATTTGAATTTCTCACTATAAATGAGTCCTTTCCTAAAATATAAATTTATCCACCATCCCAAACTACGATCTCCTTTTACAGTTGATCCTTGAACAACACAGGTTTGAACTGTGTGGGTCCACTTAGAGGGAGTTTTGTTTTTTTTTTTAATAAATATAGTACAATATATAAACATATTTTTTCTTCCTTATGATTGTCTTAATAACATTTTTTTCTAGCTTGCTTTATCATAACAAAATGGTATATAATACACATAACATACAAAATATGTGTTAGTGAACTGTTTATGTTACTGGTGAGGTTTCCAGTCGACTGTAGGCTATCAATAGCTAAAGATTCTAGGGAACCAAAAGTTATGCAGCAATATTTGACTGCGCATGGGGTGGTGCCCCTAATACCCACATTGTCCAAGGGTCAACTATAATTTCTCTTTCAGAGCTATCTCTCCTCATTTCCAAAATTAAGAGATCTTTCTTCATCTCTTCCCATCTCACACATTTCACTGCTCATTATCTGCCTTCTCAAGATATAAATAAATAATTGAGGTTACCTCATTTGTGGTATGTAAAGCTAAGTCTCTACAAATAATTGGATATCTGAAATGTATTTTAGCCATAATTATCTCAAAACCAACATCTAGGAAAGCTGTGGTTTGGAGTGCAGTGGGAGGAGAATGAGAGTAGGCTTGCCTTCCAGGCAGTCTGTTAGGATGCCACGGGAATCTAAGCTCTGACTTTGGGCAGGTCTTTGGCACCCTCTCTTCCTGCATTTCCCTCCTAGCCTCTTCGGGTGGGCCTCATTTGGGTCCAAAGAAAGTAAACATCAGTTTGAGACAGCTCATCCTAATGATGACAGCCATTATAACTTTGATTCTCCTTTTAAACCGTGAAAGCACTGAATGCTGCAGACAGAAGAGACTTGAGAATTTTTTTAGGAGGAGACTGATCACTGGAGAGGTGAAGTAAGTAGTTTGACTATAAGGACTCCTTAGCAGGAGAGGAAAGGAGCAAACCAAAAAAGCAAGAGCAAAGACCAGTACAACAATGAGCAACCTGTACACCTTTAGCTGCATACACCTCTTCCAGTCACAAGGGAAAAGGATGAGGAAGCTGCCTCTCCAATGCTTCTTTTTAAACCTACCCCAATGTTAATATTAAAATAAATAAGGAGCAATACATATTCTCCTTCAAGTTCTCATATTCTTGAGTTAGTATTCTAAATAATAAGAATATTCATTTTTTATAGAATTAAAGTTGTTTTATTTTAAATTTAAAAATATATGGCTCATAAACATTTTCATTTTTCCTGAACTAATCTACATACATGCCAACATGTTTATCTTCACTGGGCTGGAATGCTGGAGAAACTTTATAGAAACATTTGAATATAGGTACATGAATAAGTACATGAATCTATTTTCTAGGTGGTTGCTCCAATACAGCAGTTATACCTAAATATTAAGTTCTTTACATTGTAGACATTTTATCTATACACCAAACTTGTATGATTTTAACCATTTTTACCAAGGACACCACTTTTTCTTTCTTTTTTCTATTATTTCAATGGACATGAGCATAATATCCAGAATCAGCTCTCTAGGCAAACACATTAGAAAAAAATGTTAAAGAGGATGAGGCTATTTTATACCTGTAGTCCTTATGCTGATGCCCATCATGCCTGCTTCCTGATATCTGCCAGGACTTGCCTTTGTATGCCAGAGAAATGTACATTTTCAGGACCGTGATCAAAGCCATGGCCAACTAGTGTTCCACTACAGTAATGGAGGATGTGCAGGCCAAATGTTTTCTCCAGCTCCCATAGTCCAATGTGAAAGTACCTCCCATAATCCAATGTGAAAGACAGAGGTCAAGAAGCATTAGCTCCAGGCTGATCATCTATTGATGTTTCTCAGGAATGACAAAGTATAAATTCACTCTCTCGCTGTGAGATTGGAGTCCAAGATTTTGTCCCAAGACATGGGTGTTCTCATAGAAGAGGACTTGCTGGAGAGACTCCTGACTCATACAATACTCTAAAGCCTTCTAGACTAATTCCAAGGGAAGCAGATGCCCTCAATAAAGGAGGAGAGAACCCTCAGTAGCAGGAAGAACAGCTTAGAGCAGTTGTGTGTATAATTCACACAGAAAGAGCTCCAAATGTTCATTTCATCAGAACAGACTAAACGACTGTCATCACTTAGGTCAGGAAAATGTCATATTTCAAGTCTGGATTTAAGAGTATTAGCATCACATCAGGCCAGAAAGGTCAAGCAAGTCACCAGTAAAAAGGTGAAATGTGTGTGAAGCAGAATTTTTGATGAAACTGGTTGACTCAATACAGAGATTTTAAATATTTAACCCGAAATCTTGTTATAAATGTAAAACAGCTGCTTTCTTTTTTCCTAAAAATTTATTTTTATTAAGCACAACAATTCTAAGAATGCATTTTCTAGCAAATTGAGATGATTAACTTCAACATTCTATTTATAATCTATAACCACACAGAAAAAAATAGCATAAAGGCAGGGTAATTTACTTAAATCACAAATTCTTTGTTATTTCCCATAGAGCAAGCCTCACATCTGGAAAAGCTCACGCAATTAAATAGTTTGTCCAAAAAAAGACTATCAGAAGAAATTCCAACTATATGCTGTTTTTTTGCATTGTTGGTTGTATCTAATGGAAAGCTTTTGAACACAATATTACACTAATCAAGGAGGAAACAAAACAAAACAAAACAAAACCACATTCCATGCTATAGCTTCCTGGAACTCGAAGGGACTGAAGTCTGCTGGAGATTGTTTCATACTCCCAAGTTAGTATTGCACCAAAACAATTCTAGAAAGTTCAAACACCTAAGTATTTAGGAATGGAACTCTATGCTGCCAATGATCACGTGTCCTGGTGATTCTTTGCAGCCATGAAGGCTTCCTTTGTTCAAAACTTGAATCCTTCCTGTTGTCATTTAAGATCATTATATTCTTCCTGAGCACAAAGCCCCTAGACAAAGTCATAGACCCAGGAGCCTCCTGCTGTTCTCCTAATCCGTACAAATGCACAGTGGTCACAACCAAGGGAAATCATCTTTCTGCTCTGTGGAGAGTTTGCACTGAAGTGGTCACAGTTTATAAGGGAAAGAGGTTAAGGTAAAGAAGTATGAAATTGCTTTTCCTCAGCAAGAGAGAACATGTCAAGACAATGCCACATCACAAAATTAGCTAACCCACCATAGGAGTTAATTACATGGCTTTGGAGAAACTATTGTTTTAGGCATCTTACTCCCAGTCTTTAGGAGAGACCAATATTATGGTTTGGCAGAGGACGAACAGGCTTTGTTCACTTTGCAGTCATGATGGGAATGACACCAGGCAGAGTTTTCTCATTTTTGCCTTTCTGATTTTCACTGACCTCCCTATCTCTGTATGGCTCTACCTTCACCTCACTTTTGTTGTTAACTCACATAGCACTGTGTTTAATTTATGCTTAACATTTACTATGATGTGTCATTAATTTTTTAATTGCTTTTTGCCCCTTATTCATCCTAGAATACTGTTCTAGGAAGGCAAGAACCTTATGTTTAATCAGAATTAACAGAATTAACTTTATAACTGAATTGCAGTTATACTCAATAAATATGAAGACCATGAAAGAACGAACATGTAAACCAATACCAATCCTTAGGACCCATTTCTCCTCTAGTCCATTTCTTTGGAATACTTCATCCTCTAGCCACCCATCCCTCTGCAGCAGGAGTCTGGGAATCATACTAGCTTGCATTGCTTTTCCTCCATGAAGAAATGTGGACAGAGCGCGCCCTCCAGCTCCCCAACATGCTGCAGTTCCCCAACACCCACAGTTTACTTGCTTACAGTTTCTTAGTATTTCACTTTGAGCACATCCATGGACTCAGGTTTCTGTTGGCAAGGCCAGACTGCAAAAATTAAGTTAATTGAGGCATTATGGCAAAAGGATTTTCCTTCAGAGATGAGTTTATAAACTTTTCCAGTCTCGGGGATATCGGCTCAACCTTTAAACCCAATCCTTTCCTCTCCCTCTGTACAAAAATGAAGGAAAACTGTTCTGCTATGGAAGACAGAAACAGAGGATTGTGTGGGCATTTGATGATTTCTTAAGGTAGAATATGAACCACATAATGGCTTAAAGCTGAAGCTAAAACAATTAAGTCCAACTTTCAGAAAAGCGAACTGTAACTTGGGTTTAGTAAATGAAGTCTGCCATAGCTTGAGGAGTATTAGAAGGCACATGGTGAAAGTAAACAAAATAAGATTTGCATCTAAGTGTGATCTATTGGTTAGGCATTGCTAGTATCATTTTCAGGCACTGACCAAGGTGGTGCCTCTAGGTTTTTCTATCTTTATTTGAAAATTACAGTGCATGGCGAGAACACAACACACAGAGGGGACCTGAAAATTTTCTGGTAAAGGAGTAACTAAAAAATCACATAACAGGAGTGTTGCCCAGTTCCACTTACATATGACCTTGGGAAAAATGATTTAATCTCTGAAAATCTCAAAATGCTTTTCTCTGACCAAATCAGAAGTTTGAGGGAAAAACCCTAATGACACAATGCATATAAAAGATTTTATAAATTATGAAGTCAAATTTAAATGTGAAGTATATTATTTTTATTATTTTTATTTTGTAAGAAAATCCATTATGAACTCATCAAGTTCCTATTCAATAAATATCCATGTAAATATGTGACAGAAACTAAGGATGGCACTAGACACTGTCTTTTCTTTTCCCCAATTTTTGGTAGTCTGTAATTTTAAAAGAGTAATGCATTTTGTTTATTTTTTTGAAATGATTATGGTTCATTTCATTTAGCCTACTGATGGGGTCTATTAGCTAGTAATAATCACCAAAAGGAAACTAACATCAACTTCAATATATCTAAAGGGAGTAATGCATTTTAATAAAAGTGTAAATGAAACAAATGTACCAACAACCATGTGTCTAGAACTTTACTGTCCCCACTTTATCCAATATTATATTTAAAGAAATGAAGATATCTCCAAAGAGAGTTATGCAAATTTCTGCACTACTGGCTGTGTCTTTTGTCAGATTTGTTTTTTAAAATATCAAAACAGGGGCGCCCGGGCGGCTCAGTCGGTTGGGCGTCCGACTTCAGCTCAGGTCAGGATCTCGTGGTCCGTCAGTTCGAGCCCCGCTTCGGGCTCTGGGCTGATGGCTCAGAGCCTGGAGCCTGCTTACGATTCTGTGTCTCCCTCTCTCTCTGCCCCTCCCCCATTCATGCTCTGTCTCTCCCTGTCTCAAAAATAAATAAACGTTAAAACAAAAAAAAATTAAAAAAAAAATAATAAAATAAAATATCAAAACAGATAAAGGGAATATTGCTTCCATAACTGATTCCACTTATAGTCAGTTCAGCTAGAAAAAAGATCTGTCAAGACCAGCAGAAGCTGACCTGTAGCTTTTCTTTACCTTCTCTTAGATTTTTCCAACAAGAATCACTCATGGTGCAAACTGCGTGTGCTCAGTTTAGAATGTCAATTCCTGATGCTTCTCCTTGCAATTCATCACTATAAAACTTGGGCCTCTGGAATATCCTCCTGACACCTCAGTAAATAATTCTGAGTGGGATAAATCAGAATTTTCGTTCCCTCTTTCAAGCCTATTTCAATGTTCTGTAACTATTTTTCACAGAGTGCCTACTTGCACTCGTGGAACACAAGATAAAAAAAGATTCCTTAACAAAAATGAAAGCATTTTATTGTCTCAGTAAAGAGTTGCCTTTACAGATCATTTTATTGCCTATTTTATTTATTTTCAGAAAGAACAGTTTGGGCCAACTTCTAAAACCAAAATTATTTTTCCCAGGTGCTTCCCAAATTTAATTGCTGTATATCCAACAATATTACATAATAGGTAAGTGTTTAGCAAGTTGGACAATTTTGCAAAATGTCACTTAAATTTAGACTCATCTAGAATAGCTCCATAGTAAATGACTTGGTTTTTTATTGTTTGCTGAGAGCATGGATTTTGTATCTGATTCTTTCCCACTTTTTGCTTTGGATCCTAGTTAAGATTTTAGTGTTTTTTAGCAACTTAATGGTCCTCTCTGCCCGATATGTTCACCCCCCCACACTTCACCCACTTTCTGCTTCAGAAGAAAGATGGCCCTGTGTGGATGACATGAATAGCTCACATTCCTTTGATTTCCAATTCTCTTCACTCAGTGGGAAGAGCTAGCAGGATATGGTAGGGAGGAAGTAGACTGAACTCAAGATATTTATTTTCCCAGGTCTGTCTCAATGAGGTCACCTCAGTTTGGCTGTGTCCCTCAACAGAGGCCTCTGGTCCTTCCAAGGACCTCTGGAGACATCCTTCTCTACAGATTCTCTCTTTTGGGTTGCAGCAACCTCCTCCTTCTCTCAAACCTTGAGGCCTAGGAGTAAAGTGTCGTTGATCATTCACCTGCAATCCCATCTTTTAAAATAAACTCTCTTCAAAGCAATACTTTCAACAATAGCCAAATTATGGAAAGAGCCCAAACGTCCATCAACTGATGAATGGATAAAGATGTGGTTTATATATACAATGGAACACTACGTGGCAATGAGAAAGAATGAAATCGTGCTATTTGCAGCAACGTGGATGGAACTGGAGGATATTATGCTAAGTGAAATAAGTCAGAGAAAGACAGATATCATATGTTTTTACTCCATGTGGAATTTGAGAAACTTAACAGAAGATCATGGAGGAAGGGAAGGGGAAAAAAGAGTTACAAACTGAGAGGGAGGGAGGCAAACCATAAAAGACTCTTAAATACAGAGAAAAAACTGAGGGCCGATGGGGGGAGGGGGTGGGTGAGAGGGGAAAATGGGTGATGGGCATTGAGGAGGGCACCTGTTGGGATGAGCACTGGGTGTTGTATATAAGTGATGAATCATGGGACTCTACCCCTGAAGGCAAGAGCACACTGTAAACACTGTATATGAGCTAATTTGACAATAAATTATATTTTTAAATAATGAATTAAATTTTAAAAATTGCCCATTTTGCATGAGTCATCCATTTTCCATTAAAACTTCTATTGGTACAGACTCACTAGTTCACATCTTTGCTATCTTTTATTCTGGCTCCATATTCCTTCTTGTAAAGTTTCTAATTCTACTCCTTTTTCTTTTTAAAATCACCTTAAGTATACCTTGATACTATTATACTATTATATAAAGTATATATAAAGTAAAATAACCTTAAGTATATTTTATACTATTATATAAAATATAATGTGTTTAAGGTTAAAACAACCTTAAACTTCACTATTCTGTTTCAATTTCACCTTTAAATGACACATAAAATAAAATTTTATTTATTACTTGCAACCTTTTAAGGGATGTCAAATCTTTTCAAAAACAAAGTAGAGAAGACATCAAGGTAGAGGAAAGAAAAATGGAAAGCAACAAAGAGTCCTTCACTGTGAATATAGTCAAGGTCATTATCCTCACTACATTGGCAGAAACATTTACTGTTCTTTTTGTGTAATTCAGGCTCTGAAATAAGTTATTTACATTCACCATTTCATGGAAGCCTCAAAACAACTCATGAAACAGACACTATCATTTCTCTATTTTACAGATGAAGAAGGTGAGGCATGGGGGAGCTAAGTAATTTGTCCAAGGCCACACAACTAGAAGTAAGGCAGGAATTCAACTGAATTAAGTCAAAGCTTTGTATTGAGATAGTGATAATCATGGCTTCTCTACATTTTTATGATGAAATGTAGCACTTTTGAAAACCAATCAGTAAAGCAAATAAAGATATTTTGGAGCAAACTGTCAAGCAAATATCAATACAACAGTATTAGACACTTCTCACTAACCTTGATCATTTTCTTTTTCAAGTTCTCTGAACCTTGGCTTGGAATCAACCTCTTCTTGCCCATTTGTGCTTACTCCTTTGACCAGCCTTCCATTTGAATGTCTCCAATGGTCCTATCTCTAAGCTCTCTGCTTCATTCCTTTTTGGCTATGTTATTAGTGATCTATTTCCTCTGTTAGGCTATTCAAACTTTTCAAATGACAGCCTTTGGTTAGTCTAAGACAGAACTTTTCTATTTCCTGCAACCACAGACAACAATGGTAGTTTGTTTTGGGAACACATATGCTGGTCAATCAGATGCTCAAACTTTTCAACTTTACTTCCTTTCCCCTTCTCATCAGATTTCTCTCTTAATTTAAAAGAAAGGTCTTGAGTTAACAGGAGCCGATTGCAGCTGACCTCCTTGAGAAATACCCTGACAGAGACTTGAGCTCAAAAGCACCTCAGATACAAAATTTGCAGCACAATTCGGAAAATGCCACTCATTGGTAAAGTGTAGTTGACCGCAGTTCTAATGAGGTTTTTTGAACACCAATTTAAATGCCTTTCATTATAACCTTATTAGGATGACAGATGTAACCCTGAAATTTTGATAGCTAACCATACAATTTCACTAGCAATATTCAAGACGACTTTCCAAACATCTGCTTCTATTTATCTCTTTATTTTTCTCAGATTCTCTCTGCATTCATTGGCTGACCTTGACATCACAGCCAAACCCTAAATCAAAGTGTTTTATCCTTGTCCTTTTTTTTTTCCCAAAGAAGGTCGTGAATTTTTATTATCCAAGCAATAACAGATTCCATTTCCGGGACTTCTTATCTTTTCTTTAGCCACATCATAAATAACGGGAATTTTATGTTGACAAGAAAAGTTCTGTTTTATGTTTTGGGAAGAAACAGAGTCAACAATGGATAAAACCTCTGGTTACTCTATATAAAGTGTTGGTACATCTCCTTTCTGAACTATATGACAGGTAGAAGACTGGGCATATCCACATTTGAGTTGTAAATTAATCAAAATTTAATCTTAAATAACACCAAAGGAATTGTCAAGTTTGAAAAGCAGTCAGATGTCCTTGAAAATAATGAGAATCTTGGGGCGCCTGGGTGGCGCAGTCGGTTAAGCGTCCGACTTCAGCCAGGTCACGATCTCGCGGTCCGTGAGTTCGAGCCCCGCGTCAGGCTCTGGGCTGATGGCTCAGAGCCTGGAGCCTGTTTCCGATTCTGTGTCTCCGTCTCTCTCTGCCCCTCCCCCGTTCATGCTCTGTCTCTCTCTGTCCCAAAAATAAATAAACGTTGAAAAAAAAATAAAAAAAAAGAAAATAATGAGAATCTCATTATATGTATGGGAGTGCATAAAATTCCAGGGTCTCAGGAGTTTAACCATAGAAGGATCACATGATCCTAGGTACAAAGTATCAAATTTGTCTTTCAACTGTTGCTCCCCTCCCCCCACCAAAAAAAGTTCAATGATTTACCCAAGGTCACAGAGATGGATTTCTGCCTAAGTTAACCTTCTTCCTGTTTTCCTAGGCACTGGGTCTAAGAACTGAGTGTCTGACTCATTCTTTTCTAAGCCCTAAAGGGACAAAGTTATGTAATTCTCCACAGGTATTTTGGCAGCTTCTTGGGACATTTCACTCAGGGCTCACCTCCATTCTTCTCTGAGGAGAGAATATACTTGCTCTACCTATCAGGCATATCAGACCACCAGAGCAAACGGTCAATCCCAGAGCAAGATGATGGTCTTGTGGGACTGAAAGAACAACAGTCTATGATCCATTTTCAAATGACATTTATTGAGCACCTACTATGCTTCAGGCACTATACAAGATCCTCCTACAGAAGTCATCTTCCTGAGGTTGAGAGATTGACATACCTAATCTAACTCTACCACTAATTAGCCCTGAGAACTTGAACCAAACTTTTGAGTCTGTTTTCCCTATACAGCTGAAGAAAAATTACTTGCCCTTCTTATCTTCTAGAATTGTTGTATGGGTTAAATAATAAATGTCAAAACCCTTTTTTGAAATGTTGTTACTGAAATATAGTGCACGCACAGAAAATCACATAATCACAAGTGTATACTTTGATACATTTTCACAAACACACCAGCGTGTTTAAGAAACTGAGAATCACCCCAGAAGCCCACTATCATGCTCCCTGATAGCCACCAAGCTACCAAAGTGTAACCACCATTCTGACTTCTAAAAGCCTAAAAATTCATTTTGTATTTGTATTACATGTAAATGAAGTCATATGCTATATGTTCTTTTGTGTGTAGCTTTTTTGTTAAGCATAAACAAACATAAGCTCAACCCTAAGTTTGTGAATTTCATCTATGTTGTGTGCTTTTGTAGGTTCTTCGTTCTTGTTGGTATATGGATTCCATTATATGAATAGTCAACATTTTATATATCATTTCCACTGTTGGTGGGCATTCGAGTTGTTTCCAATTTTGGTCTACTCTCAATTATGAACATTCTAGTATATGTCCTTTAGTGAACATATGAACTCATTTCTGTTGGATAGAATTGGTGGCTCACAGAGTATGTGTATATTCAGCTTTAAGAGATACTGCCAAATGGCTTCCTGAAATGGTGGTTCCAATCTATACTCCCAACAGTAGTGCCTGAGAAATACCAACATTCGGCATTTTCAGGATTTTTTCATTTTAAATAAATTATTCTTAATGTAATCTGAATATCATCACTTTGAACTACTGGATCTGATTCTCAGAGTTCATATTACTACACATTAAGATTTCATATTTCCATATTGTATGTCTGAGGACATTTTTACTATTTACCTTTGGTATATGCAGCATCTGGATCTGTGAAAGTTAACTAAAGTTAGAGTCGCTTGAATAGAATGTCCATATTTAGACTATTACATAGCAATCAGGGAAGGGCATCCTAAGTTTGGCTAAATCTATCTACATTAAAATGGATATTTCTCAACTGGCATTATGTCCTAGCAACGGCATTTTAAAAAGTCATGTAACTAAATAATTATCCAGTCTGGCATCACAAGAAATAGGGCTTTGGTTTAAAGAGCTTCTTTAGAAAGTAAACTTTCCATTTGAGGGAACCTTGTAGATCCCCTGGCCTATGCTCTTATCCCAGAGGTGAGAGAGAACACTGAGGCCTGGAAAGAAGAGAGACTTGCCTGAGATGCTAGAAGTACTTGGTAACACAGCCAAGAACAGAACCTAAATCCCCAGAGCCTTTCTTGACCTCATTCCCTTCTTCCCTGCTTCAAACTGACCAAAGTTTCTTAAATAGCTGAGGAAAAGATACTGTCACACAACAAATGGCTGCAGAGAAAAATTAATATGGACAGAAGAGTAGAGGAAAAGGCTGAAGTGAAGCCAGTGAAGAGAGACCGGCTGTCAGAAGATTAGTGCTCAGAGAAGCACTGGGGAAGAGAGATCGTACTATACCAGACTTGGTTGCAACCTCAGGCTGCCCAAAATTAGACAGAAAGATCACAATAAAACAGTCTCTGTTGGTCATTGATTCCCCCGACACAGCAGCCTTCTGAAAAGCCTTCCCCACAAGGCTCAGTGTACTTCCCACCACAAGGTTTTACCCTCTGCCCAGACCCTTCCCACAACATTCCCTTGTGCCACCTCTCCCTTCACCCAACTAATTCCTACACATTCTTCAGATCTCTGGGTCTTCTAACTTCAGAGCATATATTAAATACCATTATTCCTCCCCCACTTCCCCAAGTGCCTGGCACTTGGGAGGTACATAAATGATTAATGAATGAATGATTGACAATGCTATCCAGCACAACCCTATACAGTAATAAAGATAGAAATCCTTGCCTTGGTTAACTCATTTTAACTTCTGCTCTTGTGGCAGTAGGGTGGGGGAAGCAGGGGGAGGGACAGGAAGGGAGAGAAGGCTGTTGTTGCTGTTGTTTAAGTAATTTAAAAACTCTCTCCCCAAGTATTGATCCTAACATTCAACCAGAGTTGAGAACCACCAGGCGTGAGTAATTGTTATCAATACTAGTTGCACATGAGAATGTTTATTTTATTTTTAATTATTTTTAATGTTTATTTCTTTTTGAGAGAAAGAAAGAACTCATGCATGTGCCCATGAGCGGTGGGGGGAGTGGGGGGTGCAAAGAGAGAAAGAGACAGAAAATCTGAAGCAGGTTGTGCACTGTCAGCACAAAACCCAACATGGGGCTTGAACCCATGAACTGTGAGATCATGACCTGAGCCAAAGATGGATGTTTAACTGACTGAGCCACCCAGGCACCCCAAGTTTCTTTCTTTCTTCTTATTATTTTTAATGTTTATTTTTGAGACAGTGGGGGGGGGGGATGGGCAGAGAGAGAAGGAGACACAGAATTCGAAGCAGGCTCCAGGCTCTGAGCTGTCAGCACAGAGCCTGATGTGGGGCTCGAAGTCCCAAACCATGAGATCGTGACCTGAGCCGAAGTTGAACACTTCACCAACTGAGCCATGCAGGAGCCCCAGAATCTTTATTTTTTTTTTAAGAAATTAACATTTAGTTTATAAACTGAAATGCAATTTTTGTAACTTTTAATTTTTAAAAAATTTGACTTTATTAAACTTAGATATACATAAATTTGCAAAGAAAGATACATTTCTAGTGGTAAGAGTAAGTGGGAAGGGACCACGTATTTCTAATTATCTCAGAGCCTAGTGTGGTTCTGTTTCTCTAATGTTTTCTGCAAACCACTTCCTACCACCATCATCCTTCACCAGCTATTAAAAAAAAAAAAAAATTGGGATAGAGAGGACAAAACAAAACAAAAACAGCCTCCATTACAATATGGTAGAATGAGCAGAGAAAAAAGGAAATGGTATTAAGCTAAAGGGGAAATATAAAAACAAGGGCATTAGATGACATCAATGCAGTGGTTTTGCTCAGGAGATAAGGAATGTTGGAACATGAATGGCAAATTCCTGTCCTGAGGGACAGTTTCAATTCTGTGACTTTCAAGCATGAAAATATAATAGAGTTTAATCTTACCAAATATAGACCCACCCCTAGCCAAGTACAGATAATGTACTTTGTATAATGGTTGGTTTGCCCTTCCCTGCCCACTGCTTTCCATCATCACATTGTGAAAATTCTGCCCAAGAAACAGAGAAGAATCAAGTACAAAGGGAGTTAATAAATTAGATTCTTCTGACATAGCTTAAACAATTCCTCCACCATCAGGCCCTCTAAGTAATATTTAATGAATGTCCTCCTGGCTTGAAGGAGTTCATACATTTGATATAAATATCAAATGGTGGGAAATGATATGCCAGAAAAGTCTGGCAGATTTTGCTGCTCTGTAAAGTTGAGGTTTAGCATTCAAACCAGTTACTTTCCTTTAGCAGAGAGGGAAGAAAAGCAGAAAGTTAGGAGACCTGGATTCTTGGCCACTTAGTTCTATGAACTTGAACAAGGTATTTCACCTCCTTGTAGAACAGTGTCCTCATTTACAAGTCAGGAGTAACAAAAGTGCCTACATCATACAGTTGCTAACAGAATTGAATGAGTTAATTAACACACATCAAAAGCTTAGAACTGTGCCTGGCATCTAATGAGGGTTCAAAATATATATGCTATGACTGTCATTAGCTGCTTGTCTTACAGTTGGTTTTACTACACACTGCATGCTTGTTTTGAAAATGTCAGTTTGTCCCAACACAGTCAATATGTCAGGGAACAATTTGAGCATGATGCAAACTTCAGGTGTGTTATGTGCACCCACTTGAATTGAGCTATGGAGGAATACACAAAACACACATATGCACTTACCCAGTGTGTGCCTAGAAAGATCTATCAGCTACTGCGGTTCACCATGTATGTGATGAACAATATCCACCCACATTGTTACAACTTTTTTTGTGATATCAGTAACCTCCTTCTCCCACTTCCCAGGATTTTGTCACCTGCAGCCCTTTGGATACCCACATACAGAAGCAAACTTCAGTCTTCTTCATGGTAAAGTGCTCTACTTATTAGAGCATTTGTGTGTTTCTTAACCATTTAACATATGTTAAACTGTATTACCATTTTTATTAGATTTCCGTCTTTTCTTACGGGTCACTGAGAGTCTCTGATTGCTGTCTAACCCCATCTTTCCCATAAGCCCTGTGGTTTTTGTTGCGCAACTTTGCACAGTTCTCTAAGAACACCTATGTTGCATTAGAAAAGAACTGTCACTAGCATATCTGCCACTCCACGAACCAGTGATTTAATTAGCTAAACTAAAAATGAATATGCTTTCTACTTACTATATTTAAGTAGCATCACAAAGACTACTTCATTAAAACAATTAAACTCAAATGGTATTACCAAACATATATAAAGATCCTCCCCATGAAATTTGTAGAACAAAATCCAAGACACTCTTCCACTAATATGAATGCGGTTTCATCTATCTGTGGCCTCACTCGTAGGACTGACGAGACGCTTCCCTCTCACTAGGAATGCTTATCCTGATTTCAGACTTCTGCCACTGTACACCCACAAGCTTCCTCCTACAGACAAACTCATCCAAGGAATCATTTCTGTGCTTTTCCACATTTCTTCATTCAACAACTGTGTACATCTCCATCAGGTCCCAGGAGCCACGTTGGGCAGGAGAGGAAAAGGAGAAATTGAACACAAAGGGAAGTGAGATACGTTTTTACCTAGACAAACCCCCAAGTCTTCACATCCCGACAGTTATTCCCAAAAGGGTTCAGGTGACTCATGTCATTGAATTAAACAAATACATAATTTTTTTAAAGTAATCTGGCAAGAACACCTATTTCTGTTTTTGTTCCTACTCAGAGGCATTTGCAGTAATAGCTACTGGCTAAATAGCTTTTAAAAAAACTAAATATAATAATTCCCTCTATCAACTCATAAGATTCCAAGTAGTAAATTGGATAAGACTACCAAATCATAAGATTCCAAGTACTAACTTGTTTTTTTTTTTAAAGATACTTTAACTGTTGGAAATTACACATTTTTTAAATATAATTTTAAGTAGAATGTCCTATGTTAGAACATCAATACCATATCATATGGGAAAGAATGGTTTCTTGAACAGAGGTTACTGGCCTTTCTCACATCTCTGTTTATATCTGAACAAGAGGACATATATTTAATTTCCAAAGAGGTGGAAGGAAGATCAGGATAAGGGGAACTGAATGGAGAACACCTTTCCAACAGGGAAAGTGGGAACATCATGGTGTGAGGGGATGGGGGGTCTCCAAGAGAGTATTCTCAAGAACTTTTTGATATCCCTGTGACTGACATGACTAAGACTTCATCCTGTGTAAAGGCAGAAGAAGGCATTCTAAGACCATAGGAAGGACTGTGTCTTCTAGTACACTATTTGTATCACCTTAAAGTTCTGAGTCAACTTTCAGTGTTTCACACATGATTAAAGTGAGTCATTTCTACTGATCAAGTTCCTACATGAGGCTCTTGGAATCCAAATTTTCTTTTACTATAACCTTGCAGTCAACAGATTATAAATTCTACAGGATTCCTTTAGTCTATGGTGAAAATGAGATTGAGCAAGAAATCACCACTTCTGAGTCTTGAAACCTTTATAAATCCAAAGTATGAATTTTAAACGTCTCCAATTTCCCAGTTTCAGAGCCGGTAAGGAGGTCTAAGATCTATCTATCCAGTTGCCTAGACTTCAATATTCTGTATACCACATTCTGCCTCACAGCTAAAAGGCAAGTGGAGAGGCGTCCAGAAGCCTGAGTCCTGAGTGGCAGCACTGTTTAGTTTGAGTGTTTACTGGCAAGTTCCAAGGACTGGGGTATGCTCTCAGAAAGGAGTCCTGGAAAGCAGGCTTAGTAAACAGGAAAGACAAAACTTCTGTTGGTCCTCATTTCAATGACTTTCTTGCATGTTTCAAAGGCCACCAAGAAGAATGCCAATCCACTGGAAATACTGCGTGGCATATAAGGACAGAACTAGAAATTAGGACTTAAATGTTGAGTAATGAATATACTAGACCTCTCCTCTTAAAATATATATAGACTGAGGTTACTAAAATTAAAACAGGTCTTAACCACAGAAGAATTAAGCCAGGCTTAAATTTCTGGATAAAATTCAGAGAAAAATATGTGCAAAACAAAATTGAGATCATTCCTGAATAACCAAGTTAAATCTTTTGAGACACTGAAAGAAAAACACTCTCTCTCTATCTTTTTGTCTCTCTTGCACACATTCCTCAAACCAGTATCAAAAATTACTAAAATGAAAAAAAAAAAGAGTACAACCATTTAAACTATACAAAATAAACTCAAAATTTATCTGGAGTATAAGGAATTCTGTTGATGCTAAAAGAGGAATGCACAGGGTTTAAGCAAAGTTGTACCCCCCCCACCTCTCCAAATGTGGTTTTATAATCTGTGTACAGATGTTAATTAGTGAGAAGAAAAAGCCTAATGGATCAGAAGTCTGATTTTAAAATATTCGAGTAGAAAGAGTGCTTTTGCTCTAACGAAACAGTACTGAATCCCAGAAATCAAAGAGGTAAGTAAGCATAAAGAGAATGCACAGCAGAGGAGGAGAGGCCAAGACACCACCACCCTGTGTGTCAGTTGGTCACTTCTTCATCTTTCACTTAAGTGACATTAAATTTTGCTGCTTTGGATTTTCTGAGAAGGTAGAAATGAAACTAACCCCATCCAAAATTCCTGAATCCCTGAAATTCATACATGTACTTACATACCTAAATCTTCCAATACCCTGCCATTTCATAAGGAACACTTTCATTCTCATTTTTTTTTAAGCTTATTCATTTATTTTCAGAGAGAGAGAATGGACGCAAGCAGGGGAGGGGCAAAGAGAGAGGGAGACAGAATCCCAAGCAGGCCCCATGCTTTTAGCGCAGAGCTCGATGTAGGGCTCAACCCCATTAACCGTTAAGATCATTACCTGAGCCAAAATCAAGAGTCAGACGCTCAACTGACTGAGCCACCTAGGTGCCCCACTTTTGTTCTCAATGCACAAACAAGATAGTGTATTAAATTCCTGTCACCTGTTGCCTATTGTGCTCAAATGTCACACTCACTATCACTGCCTGAGATGGTGGTGGTAGGAATGGAGAGGCAACTCTACTCCTGAATCAGGGTTCTAACGTGGCCTTCTAGCACAACTGAAACACAGTCTTCACATGAGTTCTGGGAGCTGCTCGACTATGTATAAAGAAACAAATATTCACAGTACGTCCTGGGTGGTTCCCAGGCAGGCACTCTGTTCTGAACTTGGCTTCTTTGCTCCCACAATGTGACATTTAACTCCTTCTCTGAAAGGAAAGATGCGCTGTGTGAAGAATCAAAATGACCACAGGAAATAGCAGTTACCCTGCAATTAGAAATGGCCCACTACCTGGAGGCTGAAGGTCCACTGAGGCAGAGTGCACAAGACCATCTCTGGGAATGCACAGCAGGTAAAAAGCCACAGATAAAGCCAGCAGTGACCATGGTTTCTGGAAATGAAGCTGAAGGGAGGACTCATCCATCTCAACTCAAGCCTACTTCTAGAAAGCCACTTTCAGGAAAAGGTAAACTTGGGGTAAGATTCGCCAAGGAAAGCATCCTGGGTCTTGGATGTTCTTTTCTAGATAGAGTTGAGATGAGCCTTAAAAGCACTCTTACTGATGGACAATCGTAGTTGTGACTACAGGCTTCTCACGGTGACACCAGTCAACCCAGAAGAGAATGGATTATTAAGGCAGAACAACAAGCACAGACTTCATCATTAAATATCCATCTGAGCTCAGGCCTCGATTTAAATGTAGAGTTTCCATTCAAAAGCACAATAGATTGCAAAGCTTTCTCTCCTTTCTTCCTAATGTCAAGCAAAATTACAGTTCTTCCCCCTCCAACACTTTCATTACAAGAGTTTTCAGCACTAGAGACCTTTGTATAGTTTTTGTCAGGCCCTCGTTCTGCTTATCTGCAGGGTCCTCAGACCTGTAATTGACCATCACCTGTGCCTCATTTCTGACCTAATCCTGATAAAGTCAGCAGTCCTGTTGGGAAAATAAGTAAAGTTATGCACCATAAGATGGCCTAACATAAGCTATAGTTTCTAGCTTAGAGACCCCTCTTCCGGCTTCTTCTTCCTGCTCTGCTTGCCGTGTGCACCAAATTACTACTAATGAGGAATACGGAAGTAACAGACTATAAATTGTCCCCCATGCTTGTGCTCAGGGCTCAGATATTTGGAGAAACAGTCTCCTCTGAGCCCGCCGGTGTTAAATAAATCTCCAATCCACCAAGATCTCGGAGTGCCGCTTGGTTTTTCCACTAGCATTCCAGCCTGGTTTTGTACCAGTCCCACCAGCACATTGGAGACAGGAATTCACCTTTCACTGTTGACTAGTAGTTTTCAACCAGAGTGATTTTTTCCCACACAGGATGTTTGTCAATGTCTGGAGACATTCGTGGTTGCCACAACTAAGGGAGTATTACTAGCAGCTAGTGGGTAGAGGTGAGGGATGCTGCTAAACACCCTGCAATGCAGAGGCAATTATCTAGCCCCAGAAGTCAAAAGTGCTGGGGTTGAGGAATGCTGCTGAAGACCTAGTCCCAGGAATGGGCCATAAGAACTCATGCTCACACTGAGTTAAACTTACCTTTAACTCCCTACTGTGTTCTCCTTGTAGGTTTGATTTCTGCCTTGTATGTCTGCTTCATGCTCTGGTTCTCCCCTGCTGAATCCAGAATCCTGTCCTGAACCCTGCTGGCTTGATTCTGGGCTGACACACTGGCTTTTGCCAGGCCCCTAACCTGGATCTTTAATTGGAGTTTGATACAAATGGACCCACAAAGGCATCATCAATCTAATTTTTAGTATTCCTGCTGCAAGAACCCCTACCGCCAATCTCTACCTACTAGATCATCCCTAAGAACAGGAACAGTGAAGTCAGCCTTATTCACAGTCCCTTTGGATCCTGTATTCTGGTCTGTTGGCTGCCCTTCTTAGGGACCATCCCCAAAGCTTAGTCAAGTCATTAAACCTGGGTCTCATTTCTCTCATGTCCTCCAAAATTTGTGTCAATGAGGTTCCAGAATGTCTTGAGGCTGGGGTGACTTCCCCAGAAAAACTTTGAGAGAATATTATCTAATGAAGCAACACTGAGCTAAGCTGAAGGCAACATCATACAATTCAGACACTTGAGCCCAAGCTTTAGAACCATGATGAGTCAGACCAGGACACCATTCTAGACAATAATGGTCATTTCTTAGAAACCACCAATATTATTGTCTCTCCTGCTCTCTCTCTTTAGTAATTATTTCAGATTGTAATGTGATTAGCCACACCCAGCCTTCCACTGAAGAACAAGCCCATGACTACTGCCCTGGACAGGGCAGCCTCATACTTTGCCAGGATATCATGTTGCCCACAGGCACAATATACAAACATACCCATGTCTCCCTGCCATGGGAGAGAAAGTAATTTCCAAGGCAAACTTGGCCTCTTGGCCTTGTTCTAGACTGAACCAAATGACAAAATGAGGTAGACAAAGCAATAAATGGAGAATTGCTGGCAGGGATTATTCAGGCCACAAACAAAAAGTAAGTACAAGTTTTCAGTACACAAAAGTCCACCTGGGTGGGGTAATTGAGGCAGGTGCTTATCTGAAGCAATTGGAAATCAGAATCCATCAAACCAGGGCTGGGAGCAGCAGGAAGCTGAAAGAACTCTCAGCACTCTGCAGTCAAATCAAGGTGTCTGTAGTGGGGTTCAAAGGCTGTGGGATTCCAACCTTCCTGGTTTTAGCCCCTATTCTTAAATATGCATTGCTGCTTAAAACACTAATTCTACTGGGTTCTGAAGATACTCTGTAAAGGAGGTTCCCAAGAAACAAAGAAGTACCTTAGGCACAAGAAATGACCATTCATCCTTCCTGAATATGGCGAAACTGACAATGTTCACAAGGCATCTGCTTCACTAAAAATCCTCCCTAAAAAAAAAAAAAAAAAAAAAAAAAGAATAAACACAGAGATAAAACCTAAAATATTGCAACCATTTGAAAGGATCTATAAGTCTCAAGTAGTAACTTCATATTTTTTAAGTATAATTTTAAATAGCACAAAAACTCCTTTCTTTTTTTAATTCTCCTGGATTCATGGAGAGACAGCTCCCAGCTGAACATCAGTTGAACACACATGTTGTATAGCTTTTTCAGTGGTGGTGATGGATTTCCCTTAAGTTGTTCAAATAATTCCACATCAACATCCTTGATTTATGTTGGCCAAAAGGAGCTTCCCAGGGTTTGGGCTCCTCCTAGGCTCTGTACCATTGCAGAGCCCATGTGCACCAAGAAGTTACAGATACATGAATCACAGCAATATGAATTACTCTCAGATATCACCAGAGAACACAGATGGGCTAGGGTGGTGAATCAGCAAATCGTGAATGAACTTTCAAGCATTAGCTGACAATGAAAATAAGACCAGAAGACATGAAATGCACAACCAATAAAGTAGAGCAGTATGCTTTTCCTGTGTGGAGCAAAATCCACATTTACCAAAGGACGGGCATCAGCTGTAAACATGCTCTTCTACCAGCACCATTTTAACTGGTTCCAGATTCTTTAGAGATTGATGAACCCATCACTGGCATCACTTGCTACACACTTCTGAGCTCACACAGTTTCACATAAATTAGCCTTCACCTTTCAGCTATCTCTTCCCCACACAATTAAATAAAGGCAGGCTTGGAAATCAAATTCTATTTAAAATAGTCCAGTCTCCTCTAAATACACTCATATGAACCACTAAAAACAAAAATTAAAGGACAGTCTTATAAATGAGTTTCATGAATGAGAATTTAATTTGATTTTATCTTTGTAGCCCTTGAGGATTCTAGGCTCAATCCTCAAATGCCGTGTCTTCTCCAGTGTCACCTCAACAGGGTCTTCTAGGCAACTGTAAGCCATGTCACTGAGTTATTTCAATTTTATAACAATGCCTAAATTTCTGCTTTTGGCATTAATTCAGTGTTTACTCATGTCATAGTAAAAAAAAAAAAATCACTTGACTGGTATTGCAAAGCTCTTTCCACTACACTGGGAACATTTTGATTAGGTCTAACAAGTGGATTTGAGAGGACCTGGAAGTCCGTGGGGTGGGCACTTATGCAACTTGAAATGGCTTGTGTATCATAACCATTGCACCCAATTAACCTGAACAGCATATGTAACTGATTGGCTGAGTTGAGTCTTCTTTACCATGTCAATCTAAGGCAGGCCTTTAACCTGCATCAGTGGAGAAAGCTTTCCCAGCTGTTGATACTTCTTTCCATGTGGAACAACATGCATTATCTCTGCACTCCTGGGCTCTCTCCACACCCTCACTTGCTCTTCCCTTGATGACATATACAAACCACACCCTCTAATGTCAGCTTTATAGGTCATAAAAATTATGTTTTCATCTATGCTTGCCTTATTTCTTTGTCTTATTTCTCAAGTGTGTTTGAATTTGGGCAGGAAAAGGGCATTTTCCCTAACACTTCCCAACATTTGGTGCATTGGTTGGGAACACTAAGAAACAAAAGACTGGAATGTGGGGGAATAAAATAAACATGTTAAAAGATCTTGAGGGGCCTTGACATTTTATGTATGGGAGAGATGTTTTGACCTTAGCGGGCTGTGGAGTCTTTCACTGGGCCACGAGGTTGATTTTTGCACTTGGCTTCTTTTAAAATTCTGTGACTTGTAGGGGCACCTGGGTGGCTCAGTCGGTTGGGTGTCTGACTTCGGCTCAGGTCCTGATATCATGGCCTGTGAGTTCGAGCCCCGCGTCGGGCTCTGTGCTGACAGCTCAGAGCCTGGAGCCTGTTTCAGATTCTGTGTCTCCCTCTCTCTCTGACCCTTCCCCGTTCATGCTCTGTCTCTCTCTGTCTCAAAAATAAATAAACGTTAAAAAAAAAATTTTAAAAATAAAATTCTGTGACTTGGAAAAGGAGCCTTAAGCTTTAGGTCACATGACATTTCAACTGTGATGGATGATTACAACTTGTTCTGTGGTTGCTTTATACGGATTGGTTTTTATATGCAGCTCTCTGTGTTTTTCTTTTACGGACTGTAACAACCTAAAAGCAAAGGTGCATGGCCCTCAGCAAAGACACAAGTCTCAGGAGAAATATCTGGAAAATTGAGCCTCAACACCATGGTGGCCAAGGGTTTCCAAAAACCTGGGGCCCAGCCAAGGCACATGTACGGGACTGACCTCATCAGGCACCAACTGCACAGGGCCTAGAAGAGGCCTGGACTTCAGTGGGCACAGGCAACCCTATGGTGAAACCTTGGCCTTAAACAGTACAATCCCTCGTCAGAGCACACCTGTGCTGGTGATTCAGGGACCTCAGCATATGTTGGGAGGACTCAAGGCTGCACATTGAGGAGGTGGCCATGCTGGGATTGAATGTAGGCTGGTCTGTACCAGAATTCAAGTTTTTAAACAACCTGTATTAGTTCTCTTTTGCTGCTGCAACAAGCTGCCATAAACAGCAACCTAAAACAACCCAAATGTATTATCTTACCCACCTCTGATGGCCAGAAGTCCAAAATAGGACCCACTGGGGCTAAAATCAAAGCAGTGACAGGGCTTCATTCCTTCTGAAGGTTCTAGAGGAAAACCCATTTCCTTAGCATTCCCAACTTCCAGAGGCCACTAATATTCTGTGGTTCTGGCTCACTTCCTCCATCCTTAAAGATAGTAGTATAGTACCCTTAAACTTTCTCTGACTCTGACCCTCTTGCCTTCCTCTCATAAGGACCCTTATGATTATATTGGGCCCACCTAGATAATCCAACATAATCTCCCCATCTCAACATTCTTCAATGTATCTATGCATTCCTTTTGCCATGTAAGGCACCATCACAGTGCCCAGGGATTAGGATGTCCACATCTTTGGGAGACCATTATTCTCTCTACCACACTGGTACATGCCCTGCCTCTCCTTCACCTGACACTGCATTTTTGGGCCAAGGTCTTTGATGACATACTAAGCCCCATATCCTGGGAATGTAATTTTTTTCTGAAATAATTGCTTGAGGAGGTGGAGTTGGCTTCTCTTCTTAATGTGGTGGGTATGTTCCACTAGTGAAAATAGTTTATTGAAACTTTTAACCAGTTAAATCCATGAGCAGCAATCCAGCACCAAACAGTCTATTTTCTGCAGGAACCACTGCAGCTGCAAGGAAAGAAAAGCCCCAGCTACAAACCCTGCAGAACCCCTTACTCTGCCAAGGTAGAAAACCCCTCAACGCAGCACTTAGAAAAGTATATTTAGGTACTTTGGACTTTAATTTATAAGAGCAACAGAATCTGATTTGGGGCTTTAATTCCTTTGGATTGTGTCATTTTAGACTTAAACTTATAAATGGATCATTGTCTGGATTTTAATTTTTCTGAGGCAAGTACAATGGGATGAATTATATTCAAATTTAGAGCATCTCCACATGGTTAGCATTTAATTAACTGAGTTTCTGTCTGCACTTTAATTTTATTGCAGAACCTCTGATAGGCTCTATTGGACAGCTGGAGTACAACAGGACTTGGGAAGGGAAATAGAATGGGGAGAACATTTTTGGCCTTGAAGTCAATGTAATTAATGCAGTGTTCTAGCCCATTTCAAGGCCTCCCAGGGCCAACTCTCCTCCCTCAGGAGACCTTCCCAAACCAACCGTGCTGGGTAAGCTGGTTTAAGTCCAGGCAGGACTCAGCGTCTCAGGTCCCATAAGTGAAGCGGACAGCAGCATATTACCATGGCACTGGTTGTATGCTCTAAGACTCTAGGGGGCTCCTTCACTTTATAATCCACTTAAATGGCACCTCCTGCAGTTGTGGAAGCCAGGAAATAAGCCACATTTTCTAATGCCAGGTTTGTTCCCTAAGAAGGTGATGTTTTGGTCTCGACCTGACCTATTCCTTCAGCCTTTATTCAGTTATATCTACATTTGGGAGGAATACAGGGGTGTTATCAGGCTCTCAAGAACCTTCCCCCTGCCACACAGCCCACATTCTTTTCTCTCTAGATCACTATACTGGTCTTCTAAGGGATCTCTCTCTTTCTATTCAGTCCTTGATGTTACCTGCCTGTTATGTAGGCATTTGAGTTTGCAACCTTTTGCTTTAGAGCAAGATATCCTAACCCTTTTTTGTGATATGAACCCCTTTGTCAGTCTGGAAAATCTGTGGACCCCTCTCCTAATAATGTCTTCACAAGAATAACATAAAACACTGAGGATTACAAAGCAAACTAATCACATTGAAACACAGTTCTCAAAACACATTGAAAAATAAATTTGAGATATAATGAACATGTATCTTTTTTAGTACATTAAATAACAAGATCTAGTAGTCAACCAGTAAGTACTGTAATTTCAATATACTGAGAAGCACAAACATTATTTCAAGATATCATCTCTAGCCGCTGTAATAGAAAATGCAAATATCTGTGACATGTACTGGTGACCATATTATAGGTAGCAATAATTATGATGTTATGTGTTATTTCAAAAATGAAAGAAATGTCACATTTTGGTAACAGTTTAGTGAAGATAAAGATGCATTTTTTTCTTTTTCAAGTTCATGAACTCTCTCCAAGGAAAGCTAGGTTACAGCTTAGACCAGCTGCTTATTGCTTATCTGCCAAACAAAAATCGAAGTGCTCTATCTACCCTTAAAGGTCCTCCACCAGATCTCACGCCAGCCCTTCACACCTCATTAGTCACATCCTGCATTATCTGAAGCAAATCAAAAATTTTTTAATTTTTTTAACATTTATTTATTTTTGAGAGAGAGAAAGAGCATGAGCAGGGGAGGGGCAGAGATAGGGAGACACAGAATCCAAAGCAGGCTCCAGGCACTGAGCTGTGGAGCACAGAGCCCGACACGGGGCTCAAACTCACAAATTTTTACCACTAATAGACAAAATTCAAATTTGCACATATGCAATTATTTTAAGTGATAACTCCAAGTCCTGAGCCTTATCCATGATGCATTAAATTACACAAAGTTTTATTAACACTCTTCAGTCTATGTGTATATGAAAATGCCATAGCATTTCAACTAATTGAATAGAGGTGAAGATCCACTCAGTTTTCATAGAAAGGAAAGCCTGGTGAGAGCAGAAATTTCATCTGTCTTATTTACCTTTTTCTCTCCAGTGTGGGGCATATAGAAGGAGCTCAAGAGGACATTTGTGGAATGAATCACTGATCCACTATTCAATAATAAACTCTGAATTCCTAGAGAAGCAAATACATACTAAACAGGATAGGTTATTTGACAAAGAAGAGCATATTCTTGATGAAAATGTCTTTAATTCTTGGAATGTCTATTTCCTTATTATTAGAAAATACAAAGGTTTCTCCTTGCAAATCCTGCCCAAAGCACAGGGAATGAACAATCACCTTATTTTTTTTCTTACAAAAGATGTAGTGAAAGTGTGTATCAATTCCCTTATTGCCTTTAAAAAAAATTTTTTTTTAACATTTATTTATTTTTGAGACAGAGAGAGACAGAGCATGAACGGGGGAGGGTCAGAGAGAGGGAGACACAGAATCTGAAACAGGCTCCAGGCTCTGAGCTGTCAGCACAGAGCCCGATGCGGGGCTCAAACTCACGGACCGCGAGATCATGACCTGAGCCGAAGTCGGCCGCTTAACCGACTGAGCCACCCAGGCGCCCCTCTTATTGCCTTTAATAAAGATAAACATAAATTCTGCACTTTGGGAACTGTTCCAGACAGGGTCTTCATAGCTACCTCCTGTTACGACATTCCAGATGCTTTAATAAGCATATTTGTCCAATGAATAATGCTGTCCTTTGCTCTTTCATATTATTCAATAGCTCAGGATTTCACTATTTTTTCCTGAAATCATAATTTTTCAAACGCACACAAAGAATCAGTTAAATTTTATCGTGTGTTTAAAATATGTACAGATCAGTTGTTTTAAAGTGATAGCCATTTTGAGCGGGGGTTGGCACAGATCGGTTTGTTTTTTGCATGGTGGTAAAACATAGCATTGATTATCATAATTTGTTTTTAAGACCTTAAGTTATTTTCAAAACACAGATTAAGATTCATCAGTGGGTTCTGAAATAATTTCAGTAAGTCACACACATTATTTTTAAAAGTGAAATAGAACAGGGGCGCCTGGGTAGCTCAGTTGGTTAAATGTCTGACTTTGGCTTAGCTCATGATCTCACAGTTCGTGGGTTCAAGCCCTGGGTCAGGCTCTGTACTGACAGCTCAGAACCTGGAGCCTGCTTCAGATTCTGTGTCTCCCTTTCTCTCTGGCCCTCCCATACTCATGCTCTGTCTTGGGATCTCAAAAATAAATAAACGTTTAAATTTTTCAAAAGAAAAAAGGGAAATAGAACAAAATAGAAAATATCATAATGCATTATACATAGTAACAATAAGTAGTGTTTGGTGAAACTTTGTTTTTCGTGTGTGTGTGTGTGTGTGTGTGTGTGTGTGTGTGTGTACTGAGCTGTGTGTGATGTAAAATGTGTTTCTTACTATGGGTCATAGTCAAAACATTAAAAAAAATAAACATTCATTATGACTGTTTTATTGAGTTCACAGATTAAGAAAAAACTGTGGCTCTAACACAACCCCGTGTCAGGTCACAGGGTTGTAGACAACTAAAGCACTATTCTACCTCTGGACTCTAATTCCTATCTAATACTCTCTCTCATAGAGAGGACTCTATTTTTGTTTGATTGTTTTGTTTTGTTCTGTTTTTTCCATAATGAACCAATTATGAAGACAGAATTGTCTGGTTAAGTCAGAAGAGTTCTTATCACCTCAAGACATTTTGCTTTGGTGATTGTATTGCTTCAGCTAGCTGAACTTTATTACGGGCTTTGAAGCCCTATTTGTAAAGAGGTTCGGGAAATTCCTGCATCAAGAAGCTATCAGAGGAATTAAATGACATAACGTGACAGCAACCAGCACAACGATTGGCCCACTAGAAATGCCCCAAGGATATTCAAAACTAAATTTACATATCCTTAAGTTTGCTTTCATGGGTATTTAATAGGACAACCAATAGCATAAAACTATGAAGTTATTTTGAAGATTACAATATCCGTTATTCTTCAAATGTGATCGAACAAGCAAAACTATTCTATTATGATAAATGCTGTTCTGCTAATAGTGTATTTTAATGCTATCAAGCCTATATGTGCAACGATACATATAAGGATATTTATGTTGTACTTAACTATATGATACATAAATATTATTTGTCATCATCTAAAGGAGAAAAAACATATTTGAAATGTAGAATATTAGGCCTGATATTATTTAGGTATGGCAAAGAATTTCCTGATATAATCATTAAGTAGCATAATAGAATTCTGTGACATCCTTGATTTTTTGTTTTTTTAAGAATTAGTATTTAAAGCTGACTTACTCTGTGCTAATTAGAGACTAAGGGACAACCTATATAGCATGTTGTTCATCTAAGTCCATATTCTGTGACTCATCTTTAAATATTTTTAAATTAAGCTCCAATTTGCAGTGTTATTTTCTACAAAGATACATTTATAAATGAATTTCAATTAAAACATTAAGATTTCGACATCAATTTTAACAGCATCCTTACCCATCTACCTCAAAGGTCTTGAGGCGAGATAGCAGTTAATCAACCAAGAAAATGTTTTTCTTCCTTGCTGGCAGATTGCTACATATGGTAACTTAAAGCTTCATACTGTAGCCTGTTTTCAGGTTTAATAACTGTTACTGGGAATAACGTATTTCACAAGTGTGATCAAAATCTCTCTTTCTAAACTCTAATCTAGATTCTGTCATTAATAAACATGTATATCAAACACCTATTAATTAGGTTGTTATGAAGAAAGATGAAAGACAGCTTTGTAACTCTGAATGTGTTGAAAAGTCACGCATGGATGTAGGATGAACAACAGAGAAAGAACTAGCCAGAAACATATACTGGGACATGGTCTCAAGGAGAAATTGGAAAAGCAAGATAAGAATGTGAATCTTACATTCATTTATAGCTTCCAAGATATAAATAACACCCATGAACTCTAGGAAGAGCTAGGCAAAAAAAAAAAAAAAAAAAA
>NW_024412415.1:6190923-6198474 GCF_014898765.1 Herpailurus yagouaroundi
CCCCCCCCCCCCCCCCCCCCCCCCCCCCCCCCCCCCCCCAGCTCTGTCCATAAGAGATCAATGAATCTAAGAAGGACCTTTGTGAATAAGTCCCCCTGTGTTCAGATCATATACTGCTGCATGTTGCTTGTGATCTGAAAATAAGGGGAAAAACCAATACCCCCAGACTCTTTCCCCATAGCTGAAAAGCTCATCCTCTCCTTGAACTCAAAGATGATGTCTTGCACCGTTCTTTGACAAGCACCAGACTGTGGAAACAGGGCAGTGTTTTTCCAGAGATAAACAAGGTTAATGGATATTCCATGATGGAAAGCTGCCGGTTCTAGATGCTGCCAGCTCCCATTCAAAGGAACTTACAGAAAGGTTGTCTGGCTTTCGCTCACTTCACCCCAAGGCATCAGATTAGATTACCCAATGCAGGCAATAAACGTACCTCTTCCTTGTTTTTCTGATTGCCTAAACTCTTTAATGGGGAATCCTGAGCTAGAGGCCAGCTTCTGCCACTGCCTAAGGTCCCATGCAGCAAGGCCTTCCTTAATCATGCTATGATTTGGTCAGGAGAATCTCGTCCAAACTTGCTAAACTCAAGGAGAAATGGGTGAAATAGGCAGGCTTCCATCCCCCATTTTTAAATTGTTTGAAAGTAACAATAGCCAAAAAACATGAAGACTCCATCAAAAGAAAAACAAAAGATGGATGATGCACTTAAGTCCATTATTGCTAAAGAAGCATCCAACAAGTTGCAACTAATTCATTCCACCAGAATGAATTATGTACCAAACTATCCTACTTCACCAGCCTGAGGGTTAATGGGAGACCCTTAGGGTGATTTTGCTTAGTGCTGGAAAAAAGCGCAAAGCAGTTGAGCCTTTTAAAAAAACATGGGTCTACTTGTCCAAATAAATCAGATCTCTGATAAGAAAACTAAGATTCCAAGCCACCTTCAAACCACAGCCACAAATGTAAAGAGAAGAAAAAGAAACATAAAGCATTAGGCTAAGTCTGCCATACGAGTTACCCCTTGCTTGTAAAACTCCAGACTGCATAAAGTATGTTGCTTTCAATTAAAATTGGCCTCTAAGTCCAAAGAAGATCTGAGGGTAAACAAAACTTCCAATCAGTCTTGCTCACTGTGGCCATTTTAGTAGTCCTGAGTGGGTGCTTACTAAATATTTGATGAATGAATGAATGAATGACTCTCTACTGGTGGGAACGGATGCATATCCACATATGACTGTATGAATCAAACATTCATTTTCACACTGGTAAACTTCAGGCAGTCTTGTTTGCTCCAACTCTTTGAAAGGCACAAATAACTAATATGGCAGTATTAATGCACAATCAACTTAACCCCAAGATTTGGTTCTGCTTTGCTTTCGATTATAATCCTGCTTGTAATTTAAATAAGTGGGAGATAGGAATAGACACATCTTTTGCAACACTTAGGTCAGAGGACTAAACAGAAAAACCTTCACACTAGGGCTTGACCATGCTTGGTTTTGAAAGGTCACACAGCTTTAACCAACTGAATAAAGAACAAAAATTGACACCATATTCAGTATGGCAATGAGACCAGTCTTAACACTGTAGGTAATGGTGTGACCTAGTCTTTCAACAGTTATTGAATACTCACTGTATTAATCCCATTAGACTAGATTATGTTGCAGTAATAAATAAGTCACCAAATCTCAATGCTTTATTCCCAAAAAAGGTTTGTATCTCAATCACACAAAGTACTCTGTAGTTCTAGTGATTCACCAGGGTAGCTTTTTCTATCCAATAACACAGGTATCTAGGCTCTCCTCATCATGTGAAGCCTTCATCTCAATGTGTCATCTCTAAGGTTTTTGTACAAGGATAAGAGAGAAAGTGGAAAGAACTCACCTACTCTTAAAAATTTAAGTCCAAAGTGATATAAATCATTTTGGCTCATAGCCAGAACCAGTCACAACACACCATATAAATAAAAGTAAGCACATGGATCCTCAGGAAGTACTAAATGTCTTTCATAGCTACTGTATGCAAGAAAATGAGATACAAGCTGGAGGATGTTTAGGCATACAAAAAAAGTACACCCTGGGGGCGCCTGGGTGGCGCAGTCGGTTAAGCATCTGACTTCAGCCAGGTCACGATCTTGCGGTCCGTGAGTTCGAGCCCCGCGTCGGGCTCTGGGCTGATGGCTCAGAGCCTGGAGCCTGTTTCCGATTCTGTGTCTCCCTCTCTCTCTGCCCCTCCCCCGTTCATGCTCTGTCTCTCTCTGTCTGAAAAATAAATAAATGTTGAAAAAAAAAAAAAAGTACACCCTGACACTGTTGGGATCTCTGTCTACTTGTAACACTTGTAACACTCATCTCTGGCATTCATTCATTCATTCATTCATTCATTCATTCATTCACTAAGTCACTCATACATTTATTCAGTACCTGTCTGTCAGGATTTCTGCTAGGAGATGGCATAAAAAGATGCTTAAAACTGATCTCTTGGGGAGCCTGGGTGGCGCAGTCGGTTAAGCGTCCGAGTTCAGCCAGGTCACGATCTCGCGGTCCGTGAGTTTGAGCCCCGCGTCAGGCTCTGGGCTGATGGCTTGGAGCCTGGAGCCTGTTTCCGATTCTGTGTCTCCCTCTTTCTCTGCCCCTCCCCCGTTCATGCTCTGTCTCTCTCTGTCCCAAAAATAAATAAAAAACGTTGAAAAAAAAATTTAAAACTGATCTCTTTCGGGAGCACCTGGGTAGCTCAGGTGGTTGAGTATGTGACTCTTGATTTTGGCTGGAGTCATGATCCCAGTGTTGTGCGATGAAGCTTCGCATCAGGCTCCACGCTGAGCATGGAGCCTGCTTGGGATTCTCTCTCCCTCTGCCCCTCTCCCCTGCTTGCACTTTCTCTCAAAACAAAACAAAATTGATCACTTTCATCAAGAAGTACACAGTCTAACATGCAAATAAGTGTATAAACACTAATGTAACCGTAATTCGGTGTAAGACCAGCCATGACAGAAACGTGTATTGTTATAGAAATATTCATTCATTTGTGGATTCAGCCACTATTCTACTTTAGCATATGCCATGCACCATGCTGAGCAGAGAAACTAAATAAATTTTCTTGGCTACAGTAGGGAAGGAATTAAAAGTAATTATAGTTGAGTTGGTCGCTGAAGTGTGAGTATAAGTTTTCCATGACCATGACTAGTCTTTATCCAGGTCTTCAAGTGACAAAATGTACTGAATCATACCTTGCTGCAGAATCTAGTACTAAGAGCACAGGCTAGACTCACATGCCTGGTTGCAAATGTTCATTCCTCTATTTATTAGCCATTTATTAGCTACTGACTTAACTTCTTTCTCACTTGAAAAATAACAACAACACCCACTACATAGAGGTGTTCCAAAGCTAAACTAAGAAAGTACATTTAAGCCTTAGCAAGAAATAATAGATATAGGTTATTACAATTATTATTGTTCTCCCAGAAGAGGAAAGATTGTGCTAAAACTACAGTATCTGTAAATGCTATTGCCAACTGGATCAGTTTCCAGATAGATTCCCACCTGTGTCTCTGAAGAGTGGCAGCTAAAACAGATGAGCAAAATTTGCTGCTGTCCTCTGAATGACAGTATTTATTCTTTTATCCTGCACTACAATATAAGCTATGGGATATTTGTAGTGTAAACCATGGGGCCTTGTGAGTGATACTGATGAGTGAAGTATTAAATTCTGTATCAGACAATGAAAAATTCTCTGTCTAGAACAACTCCAACTTCCCCCTTATCCTGACCCTTGGTCTTCCTCTTCTAGGAATTAGCTCAGATATTACCGTCTCTAGGATGTCTTATCTTGCTTACCACCTTACCAAGCCCTTCTTAGCTCTCTTCTGACCCCCTGAATCCTCCTATATGAATAATTAGTGAGACATATTATACTAACCCACTGATTCATCTGTCCCTCCATTCAACTCCGAGCTCCATGAGGAAAGAACCTAACTTCATCTTTATATCCACAAATTCATCCTAAATTTGTATCCTAAATCCTAAAATCCTAAATATATCCTTTATATCCTAAATTCATCTTTATATCTACAGTGCTTAGAACAATACCTGGTAGAGAGTAGGTGCTCAGCACATTTTGAGGTCAGAAAGCATAATTACACCAGAAATGAAAGAGTACAAAAGGTTAAGATGGAAGTTATGAGTTGAGAACTTCCATGAGATGAGGAGCCCTTAACTGAGGCTTATAATAGTTGAGGTAAAAGAGAATGTAGGTTATAGAAATCAGGATGCAGAGAAATTCTAAGGTTAGGCAGCAGGAATAGAAATGTTGAAGTCACTGAGAGTCATGGTTACAGAACTTCTCCTGAAATATGTCAGCTCGGTCATATTTAATGGTCTGATAATTTGTTGAGCCTTTGAAGAAAACACTGGTGAGAAAATTCCCCTGAGTACTTGGCCCTGTACTCAGAGACTTGATACACTCTTTTTTTTAATTTTTAATATTTATTTTCTTTTGAGAGAGAGAGAGAGAGACAGAGAGACAGAAAGAGAGGGCGACACAGGATCCGAAGCAGGTTCCAGGCTCCGAGCTGTCAGCACAGAGCCCAACACAGGGCTCGAAACCGCAAACTGTGAGACCATGACCTGAGCCAAAGTCGGGACGCTTAACCGACTGAGCCACCCAGGTGCCCCTACTTTTTCTTTTTAAATGGAAGTTGTAAAGACCAGAATTACACTTTTTGAAACAGCGGTATAAGCCAAAAAGAGCTCTTCAGATCGAATGTTAAAGTTTACTTCAATTTACAAAATTTACTAGACCTTGAACTACTATCTATAGAAAATATGCTCCTGCATCTGGAATTCTGTAGTTCAGCTGAGGGTGAAGGACCATCCAAACCAGTTTCTTAGTAGACACGAGCACAGCAGTGTTAGTCCATTCAGCATCTCAACAGCCGCATGCCTTTATAAGAGTAAAGTTCACCTCCCCTTGGTCCTCCTCCTTTACCAGCCTCAATCTTTCTGGTCTTTCAATTACTTTGTATCACACTTCAGTTTCTCTCATCCAATTTAAATTCCAATGACCATTCCATTCACAAGGCAACACCATAAACTTTGACCCTTTTTTCTTGTCTTTTTAAACCCCCCAAAAAATAGGTTTTAGGATATACTCTTCCCACCCCAAACAAGGAAAAACTATGTAAGCTGTGAAAAACTGTATAACAGGATTTGAAACCTTATAGGAATAACTTCCTATGGAAAGAATTTGATCCTTGAATTTTTTAACCTGTTAACAATACAAGACAAAATGAATAAAGTGAAGACAAAAACTAATAGAAAGTTGAAAGATACCTTCAAATATAAAGGAAAACTTTGGCATACTTGGGATTAAAAATGAAAACAATTTTTTCCAACATATGACCCAAGGGTCATAAGCAGTCTAAAAACATTTTTCAATGACCCAGGTTGCTAGATACTTCTGGTATAGGAGCCCAGTAAGGAAGGGGCAGGAGGATCAAAGAAGAAAGGAAAAGTACACAAAATAACACTCTACAGTGAGAACAGACTCTGGATGAAGGCTGTATGAATGATGAAAGCTGTCCTGACAAGCAATATACAAGTGTATTCATGAGCTTGCTGTTTATTCCTTTCCTTAGAAAAATGACTGCGGGGTAAAAGGATATATAGCATTTCCAAAGAAGTAAATTACATATGCCATTAATATTATGCCAGCAAAAGTTACTGCATATGCCTATTCATACTCCATTGAGCAACTAAATCCATAAGCCATGGTGTTTGAGACCTGACACTACAAATTTTTAGATCTGGTCCACAGTGTGTTAAGTGTGAATATACACCACTGGCCCTATTTTCCTCAATAACTGTTCTGAGTGTGTCTATATCAATGAAGGTGGTGAGCTGACAGAAAAATCTACATTGATATACCATTTTGTTTAAGATATAAACTAAAAAATGAAATTAGGGGTGCCTGGGTGGCTCAGTTGGTTGAGTGTCCAACTCTCAATTTCTGCTCAGCTCATGATCTCCAGTTGTGGGATTGAGCCATGCATCGGGCTCCATGCTGAGTCTGGATCCTGCTTAAGATTCTCTCTTTCCCCCACTGCCTGTCTTCCCCACTTGCGTTCTCTAAAAAAACAAAACAAAACAAAACAAAACAAAACAAAAAAAAAAAAACAAACAAAAAAAATGGAAGCAAATAAATAATAAATTTAAAGATGAAATTAGTTGGGACTCATCAAAAAGAACAAACCCTGGTTTCTTTTTCAATTCTGGTGTTAAATACGACAATGGTTATAAACTTTGTTCCTCATATGAGGTAATGTTTTCCTCGGTATATTTAACAATATTTACCCATCAGTTAATTGGCATCATAGCAAAAGAAACACCTGCGTTCCTACTACTCTGGTATGGTTTCTTAATCCAATCAACAAGAAGTTAGCAAAGCATGTGATGTGGTGGAAGAGAAAAATGGGAAAAGCTCTGCTTTAAATCACACTAGTGGGATCTATCTATAATTGATCCTAATTTGCTTACAGTTGAATTGAAACTGAAAAGTACAGAAGAAATCCATTAACCTAGACTGGAAGCCTACTGAAGCTGGAATGTATCTCCTGAAGGGAGAAAGCTTCACTCAGAAAAAAGGAATATTGCTTAATGAGAGGGTAAGAACAACTCTCCAGGAAGATGAGAGGCAGTTCTCTCAGACAAAGCAGGGCAGTTGTTCAGAGGAGAATAATGCCCATGTCACCATGTGAATAGGGAGCAAGAAATGATGAGCCATCTTGAAACTGTTGAATGTGGTGGGCACAGCAATTCCAAAGCTTTGGAAGATCAGAAAAGATGCCTGCAGGAGACCTTTCACAGATCCCTTAAATCACTTATTATCTTCCCTTTTTAATGTTATTTATATCTAAGTCTCTTCACATAAGTTCAGTGTCTGATTCACCTTTGAGGTCCCCAGAGCACCTATTATAATGTATTATGTTGTAAGACATACAGTAAACCTTTGTATTTTGTAAGACTTTTCCTAATATATGTGTACTTTTAATGCATTCCATTATCAAGGTATCTCTTTATGTTATGTTGATATACTTATTCAGATCCAAGTGTGGTTAATTTATATTCATTCATTCATTTATAATGGGTACTAAGTACTATATCCAAGGCTCTCTAAGTCCTATGGGGCAACAAATAGATGTTAAACTCAGTATCTTCACTAAGAACTTATAACTGAAAATATTTTTCATATTACTAGAAAAGCTTTCTTTTTTAATTGATAGCCTAATTAAGTCTCATACCAATTTAAGCAGTACTTAACTGGTGTCCACTATATTAGACTTTGTTGTAGGAACTGAATATTGTTTTCCAGCCCAGCATATTCATTAATGAGGTGTAAGGGGATAATTTTGGAGGTGGGTGAAATGACTCCCACCTCTACCAGTTTGAAAAAAAAACATAGAGGAAGATGGCGGCGTAGGAGGACGCTGGGCTCACCGCGCGTCCTGCTGATCACTTAGATTCCACCTACACCTGCCTAAATAACCCAGAAAAC
>NW_024412415.1:6203474-6205162 GCF_014898765.1 Herpailurus yagouaroundi
GAAACTGATCCCATTCACAATTGCACCAAGAAGCATAAAATACCTAGGAATAAATCTAACCAAAGATGTAAAGGATCTGTATGCTGAAAACTATAGAAAGCTTATGAAGGTAATTGAAGAAGATTTAAAGAAATGGAAAGACATTCCCTGCTCATGGATTGGAAGAATAAATATTGTCAAAATGTCAATACTACCCAAAGCTATCTACACATTCAATGCAATCCCAATCAAAATTGCACCAGCATTCTTCTCGAAACTAGAACAAGCAATCCTAAAATTCATATGGAACCACAAAAGGCCCCGAATAGCCAAAGTAATTTTGAAGAAGAAGACCAAAGCAGGAGGCATCACAATCCCAGACTTTAGCCTCTACTACAAAGCTGTCATCATCAAGACAGCATGGTATTGGCACAAAAACAGACACATAGACCAATGGAATAGAATAGAAACCCCAGAACGAGACCCACAAACGTATGGCCAACTCATCTTTGACAAAGCAGGAAAGAACATCCAATGGAAAAAAGACAGTCTCTTTAACAAATGGTGCTGGGAGAACTGGACAGCAACATGCAGAAGGTTGAAACTAGACCACTTTCTCACACCATTCACAAAAATAAACTCAAAATGGATAAAGGACCTGAATGTGAGACAGGAAACCATCAAAACCCTAGAGGAGAAAGCAGGAAAAGACCTCTCTGACCTCAGCCGTAGCAATCTCTTACTCGACACGTCCCCAAAGGCAAGGGAATTAAAAGCAAAAGTGAATTACTGGGACCTTATGAAGATAAAAAGCTTCTGCACAGCAAAGGAAACAACCAACAAAACTAAAAGGCAACCAACGGAATGGGAAAAGATATTTGCAAATGACATATCAGACAAAGGGCTAGTATCCAAAATCTATAAAGAGCTCACCAAACTCCACACCCGAAAAGCAAATAACCCAGTGAAGAAATGGGCAGAAAACATGAATAGACACTTCTCTAAAGAAGACATCCGGATGGCCAACAGGCACATGAAAAGATGTTCAGCGTCGCTCCTTATCAGGGAAATACAAATCAAAACCACACTCAGATATCACCTCACGCCAGTCAGAGTGGCCATAATGAACAAATCAGGAGACTATAGATGCTGGAGAGGATGTGGAGAAACGGGAACCCTCTTGCACTGTTGGTGGGAATGCAAATTGGTGCAGCCGCTCTGGAAAGCAGTGTGGAGGTTCCTCAGAAAATTAAAAATAGACCTACCCTATGACCCAGCAATAGCACTGCTAGGAATTTATCCAAGGGACACAGGAGTACTGATGCATAGGGGCACTTGTACCCCAATGTTCATAGCAGCACTCTCAACAATAGCCAAATTATGGAAAGAGCCTAAATGTCCATCAACTGATGAATGGATAAAGAAATTGTGGTTTATATACACTATGGAATACTATGTGGCAATGAGAAAAAATGAAATATGGCCTTTTGTAGCAACGTGGATGGAACTGGAGAGTGTGATGCTAAGTGAAATAAGCCATACAGAGAAAGACAGATACCATATGGTTTCACTCTTATGTGGATCCTGAGAAACTTAACAGGAACCCATGGGGGAGGGGAAGGAAAAAAAAAAAAAGAGGTTAGAGTGGGAGAGAGCCAAAGCATAAGAGACTGTTGAGAACTGAGAGCAAACTGAGGGTTGATGGGGGG
>NW_024412415.1:6205262-6227477 GCF_014898765.1 Herpailurus yagouaroundi
AAAAAAAAAAAAAAAGAAAAAAAAACATAGAAAAAAACCGTAGTATCAGTTCTTCCACAACCTTCCATGGCCTAGCTGAAAAGGCCCAAACCATAGCGGGGTTTTGGTCCAAAAGGACAAATGACTGGTGAGATATGTTAAGAGAAAGCGATATGACCAAAAGAAGAAGAAAGAATACATAGCCATAGACTCTCTGAGTCCTTCTCTCTTAGGCTTCTTGTTCCTTGCTCTGGGAAGACCCACCACTGAAAGAAAAGGTGAAATGTTCAAGGTAAAATAACACCACTTGTAAATAAGAACAAAATTTTGGCTGTATATAGGTAACATGTGTTTGTGTATACTGTAACATGTACTATAAATACATATGTACATAAGTATATACATATGTGTGTGTATATTTAACCCCCCACCCCCACCCGTGGGTAAAAGCATATATTCAGGGGGAAAGAATGCAGAAGGTAGCATATGCCCAAGACCAGAAATTTGAAGTGTTAAGTAAAGCAAGGGGACCCATACAGGCCTAGGTTATAAACTGAATATAAAGAATGTAGCTTACAAATGTCTTAAATTCCTGAGATACCAGAATGAGAGGCCACATTAATAGGGGGCCGGTCTTTGAACTGATCCCTAGGCAAGTGACTCAGCAGTCCTGACACTCCCTGTGAGGTCAGCTATCTGCTGGAGAAGAGAAGACCTTTTCAGGTACACTGGAATGGTACTGTCTCAAATAACCTTCCCCTGCCTTTGTGGCTGAGCTTCCAGAAAACCTGACAGAGAGTTTCTTGGAAAGAGGCCAGAAGTCATGGTTCAGCGGGGACCTTGCTTCAGCATTACTTGAATCTCACTTGTTATGCAGAAATCATTGTTTAACCATTTGAAGAGCCTCCTGCTGCCTTCCCCACTTGAAGACATCATTTGTTTTTCTGTGCGGGTTAGGGAACCTGGTTAGTTGACTAGTTCCTCAACCCCATTTAACTTTTGAAGTTAGGGGTCCCAGGATGAGAAACTGGAGTGTGTCTTTCCATATCAAGATGAAGCCTCACTTACAATGAGTAGCTTAACACTCCTCAGAGAGTATTGAGTTTCTTTGGAAAGATCAAGGGATTGTGTTTTAAGAGGAATAGGTTTAAATCCCCAGGCTGCCACTTGTTACTTGTGAGATTGGGAGGCAATCTCTTAAACCTCACGTTCCTCATCCGTAAAATAGGGATAATATGATATAGATTAATTATGGTTATTTTGAGAATTCAGTGAGCTGGACTACATAAAAAGTCCTGTGAAAACTGTAAAGTCCAAGAAAATATAAATTCTTATCATCGTAACTTTTCTCCTACATGTACCTACTATTTGTATTTAACTCTACCACATTCTACTTTGTGTTACAGTGACTTTTAAATATTTCTCTTTCCCTTCCGGACAGCAAGTTATTTTCAAAACTTGCATCATTGTGTATCCCACACAATGAAGCCTAGAATTTTGCACACTCAGTGAATATTGAGGGAAGATCCATCATGTGGTAAGTGTACCTCTGTGGCACACAGTTTGTAGCTCTGATGGTTGTTTTATTGCTCAGATTTAAAAAAAGCAGAAAGCAAGAACATAGCTTCAAAGGAAAATATCTTATTTCTGCCTAAAGTAGTAATTTCAAGTAGAATTCAGGAAACTCCCAGACATAAAATTGCTTCTAGAATGTCATGCTTAATAGCAAATTTCATATGGAAGAACTCCTAAGCCAAAAACAGCAGGGCTTAACCCTTCTAAAAATGTGCAGCCATCACCACCCACCATCTGCCAAGTATCTGAGTCTCCTCCTTTTACATTCGTTTCTAAGGCCAAGGGATGGTGGCTGCTCTCCATTGTTGCTTCCCCAATTAAACTGTGCATATCTCTTTATTTTATTTTTTTTATTTTTAAAAAAATTTTTTTAACGTTTATTTATTTTTGAGACAGAGAGAGACAGAGCATGAAGGGGGGAGGGGCAGAGAGAGAAGGAGACACAGAATCGGAAGCAGGCTCCAGGCTCTGAGCCATCAGCCTGGCCTGACACGGGGCTCGAACTCACAGACCGCAAGATCGTGACCTGAGCTGAAGTCGGACGCTTAACCGACTGCGCCACCCAGGCGCCCCTGTGCATATCTCTTTAATAGCCCCTTTAGGACTTAACCTTTTACTGAGTTGGCAATTCTTTCTACTAAATTTCCTTGTTCAAATTACTAATGCAGCTCCTGTCCCCGGACTGGATCACACACAGCAGAGGAGGTACCGACGGCAGTCCCAGCTCTCCCTCGGGAGGTGTCATCTCAAGTAGGCTTCTTCATAAGGACAGGGATGAAATGTCTGCATCACGTTCACATGTATGGAAAATCAAGGTCCTTTTAGCACTAGGTCAGAGCATCTGGCAATGTCCTGAAAGGACTTTCTGGAAATTGAGAGTGTCATGGGAGTCAAACCTTTACTTTAAATTTCCATAGTTGGGCTTTATATTTTTCTCTTTTGAGTGTGTTGTTCATTAAACAGAAACATACACTTATGCACGTGTGCCACATACATACGTATAAAGCACATTCACTGTATTCCTATATTAAATGTACAACATACTCTTTTTTGTAATATGGTTTCTAATACAACACGTAAGTCCTCATTATATTTTAGACAAGAATATACGGGTCTTTCTTCTCCAAGCAAAGGTTCACCTGGCAGAAACTATGGAAGCTCAGAAGGGGACCATTCCTTTTTTCCTGTAGGAAATAAAAAGTTGTATTTTCTTTATGGCAGGAAGATTCTATGTGGAGAATATTAGGATTCAACACGTAACTTGTATATTTGTATTAAAATTATTGATTTATTAAATTATTTGTATTTTACTTACTGTGTAAACTTTATTTTTTTTTTTTTGTCTGTTTTTCAACAAGCCTTGGGACAGTAACCTAATTGATTCTTGTACCAAACTATAAGGTAGGCACATTTTCTGCTCATTTTATAGTTGTAGATTGGAGAGTTTAAGGGATACAGCTAAAGTCACACAGATGCTGCCTCTTCATGCTTCGTTGTTTTTTTTAAATAAATGAATGTAATATTTTAAGGACTAGATAGTATTAATACTTATTGAACATATATTATGTATCAGGCATTATGCCAAGTGCTTTTGCACAGTCTGAAACCATTGAAAAAACCTAAGAGATGATATACTTATTATCCCTATTTTACAGAGAAGGCTTAGAGAGGGCAGAAGAATTGCTCAAGATTGCATAGCTGTTAAGTGCCAGAAGGGAGGCTCACATCCAGGCAGCCCTGATTTAGGACCTGTACATTTCTGTCATCCATTATCATGCTTCCTTTATAAGATAGACATTTAGGGGCGCCTGGGTGGCGCAGTCGGTTAAGCGTCCGACTTCAGCTCAGGTCACGATCTCGCGGTCCGTGAGTTCGAGCCCCGCGTCGGGCTCTGGGCTGACGGCTCGGAGCCTGGAGCCTGCTTCCGATTCTGTGTCTCCCTCTCTCTCTGCCCCTCCCCTGCTGGTGCTCTGTCTCTGTCTCTCAAAAATAAAATAAACATTAAGATATATATATATATATATATATATATATATATATGGTAGACATTTACTGATTAAAAAATGGATCAGGTGTTCCTGTTTAAGGAAGAGAAGATGCCATAGAAGTTAATAATCTAAACCTTTACGAAATGTGCTACATTTTAAGACACAAAGTAAATAAAGTGAATACACAGTAAAAAAAAAAAAAAAGCTCAAAATAAAACTGATGTTTTGAAAAATCATGCAATTGTGTTAATAAAAAATGAAAAAAACTACATGTAGTATGGGTTAAATAAACATATGAAACTACTAGCCATGTAAGTTATTAGTTTTGCTCTAAAACACTATTAATCAGTTCACTTTTGTTAAGCTTATTTTTTTAGACCAGTTTTAGGTTTATGACAAAATTGAGGGGGAGGTACAAAGATTTCCCATATATGCCCTGCCCACACACATGCACAGCCTCCCTCACTGCCAACATAATTCACCAGGATGGTATGCTTTTTAGCAAGGATGAACCCACATTGACACACTGAAATCACCCAAAGTCCATAGTTTCCCCAAGGGCTTACTCTTAGTGTTATACCTTCTATGGATTTGGATA
Organism: Herpailurus yagouaroundi; assembly: GCF_014898765.1. Taxonomy (NCBI): domain Eukaryota; kingdom Metazoa; phylum Chordata; class Mammalia; order Carnivora; family Felidae; genus Herpailurus; species Herpailurus yagouaroundi. The sequence goes on from NW_024412415.1 coordinate 6,209,403, forward strand.
AATGTATAATGACATATAGCATTAATTTAGTATCACATAGAATATTTTCACTGTCCTAAAATCTTCTGTGTTTTGCCTATTCATTTCCCCATCACCACTCCTGTGTTCATGGTCTCCATAGTTTTGCCTTTACTAGAATGTCATAGAGTTGGAATCCTATAGTATGTAGCCTATCAGTTCACTTTTAATTAATCTTTTTTTTTTCTTTTGTCTTAGAAAGGAAAATGAGCAGAGAGGAGCCAGAATTAGGACTGCATTGAAAAAAAGTACAATAGGTCACAAAGCTTTTCATCAAATATGAAGTAAAACTGGGTTAGAAAGAATAAGTGCCTCTGTAAGCAAATGACAAATGGCTTGGAAAATCTTCTATCAACCAGCTTGTTGCTTCTAACAACCAGCAACAACACTTTGGCCATGAGAAGGTAATCGGTACTGAACTTGCCCATTCTCCATAAATAATTATAAAAATGGGGAAAAAATTCTGAAGCAACAGTTTTCACTGGGCAGAGATACTGGACCAGAGACAACAGAAGACAGTGACTGTTGACAGAAGGATAACATGTGAGTCCCAAATCCTCCTTGGTTTTCTGACTCGAGGCACACACTAGCCCATACTTCAAAGAAGTGGCACTCAAGTCAAGATGGTAACTTCACTAAGCTAATGAGGCCGAGATTGAATTTTAAAGCTAGTGAAGCAGCTGGAATTTGAAGAGCAGAGTGGTGAAGAAGACGACGCTGCACCAGTGAGAGGATTGCCAGAAGTCTATGTGAGGCCAGGGTCTTTGGTTGATGGCTGGGATATGTCTGTACAACGCTAGACTCTGTAAGACCTACACAGCACTGCCTGCCACGCAGCTAGACTCTGTAAGACCTACACAGCACTGCCTGCCACACAGCTAAGAGCTGAATAGATACTAGAGATCACAGAGTACTGAGAAATACCTATGTTTGGGCACAGCTAAAGCGAAGAGACCTCACTGAGCACATAAAGTATTCATTCGAGAGCCCACATATAGCATCCCTTATGGGCAAGAAATCTTTCCTAGATAAGTGGCTATACTCAAGGACAAAAGGTAAAACACAAACTGATCCTCCTAACAAAGAATAAAACCAAGACTGATAGGATCAACTGAAACCACCAGAAATTTAACTGCCCACCAGAACAAAATGTAAAACTATGTCAAGAAAGGCAACATAATATAGACTTCCTACAAAATATAATCTACAATGTCCTGCACACAATCAAAATTACTAGATGTGCAAAGTCAGGGAAATGTGATGAAAAAACAAAAATAGTAAAGAGAAACAGATCCTGGAAGGACCAAGGATTTCAAAACAGAGGTTATAAATATATCTATGAACTTAAAGAAAAAGACAAGCAATTGACTGAAAATATAATGAATATCAGAAGAGAAATTCAAGTTGTAAAAAAAAGGGGGGGGGAGGAGGGATTCTGAAACTGCAAAATTTCTAAATGAAATGAAAATATAATTGTATGGGTTTACTATCAGACTGAACAGTGAAGAGAAAAAGGTCAGTGTAGGACAGATAAACAGACATTGTTCACTCTGAGTAACAGAGGAAAAACAAAAGTGTGGAAAAGTGAACAGAGACTCACTGACATAGAAAAACATTAAGTAATCTAAATTAGCTATGAATGGAATCCTAAATGGAGAGGAGACACACACACAGAGAGAGAGAGAGAGAGAGAGAGAGAGAGAGATGAGAGAGAAGGCAAGATGAAAATTTCCCAAATTTGGCAAAAAGCAACAACTCACACAGTTCAGTGAACTCTAAAAGCAAAGTAAAAAGAAAATTACAGTTAGCACATATAAGCGAAGTGCTGAAATCCTAAAATAAAGATGAATATGTAAAGCAGAGAAAATGACTTATTATATACAATCATTCAGGTTGTAGTTAATTCACAGCAGAAACAATGGAGGCCAGGATACAATGACACAGCATCTTTGAAGTGCCAAAAAAAAAAAAAAATTAACTTATATTTTAACTTTATTTTATTTTAACTTAAATTCCATACACAGCAAAAAAAAATCATAAATTAAGGTAAATAAAACAATTTTCAGATAATTAAAAATCCCAAGGATTTTTCAACAGCAGATCTGCACTAACAAACAATAAACAAACCAATAAATAAAACCACTAAATGTTGTTTTGCATGAAAAGAAAGTATTTCATTTGGAAATTGAAAGTTATAGGAAGGTAAAAAGAACATTAGAAGTTACAAAGACAAAAGGCCTGGGCACCTGGGTGGCTCATTAGGTTAAGCATCTAAATTTGACTCAGGTCATGATCTCATAGCTTGTGGGTTCCAGCCCCACATCTGGCTCTGTGCTGACAGCTCAGAGCCTGGAGCCTGCTTCGGCTTCTGTGTCTCCCTCTCTCTCTGCCCCTGCCCCTGCTCATGCTCTGTCTCTGTCTCTCTCTGTCAAAAGTAAATATTAAAAATAAAATTAAAATGACCTTTTCTCTTCTGTTAATTTCTTTAAAAGAAAATTTATTAAACCCAAAATAACATTGTCTTTTGAGTTTATACAGTATTTAGAAGTAAAATATATGATAACAGTAACTCAAAGGATAGAGGATGGAATTATAGTGTTATAAGCATCTTGCATTTCTTTCAAGAGTTATAACATGACCTCTAAGTGGAAAGTAATAAGAATGCATAGTTTAAATTCTGAGGAACCCGTAAAAAATAAACTTATAGGGATTTAACTTCACCTATAAAGACGAAGATAGTTTGACAGTAGCAAGATGGAAAAGAGTATACCATAAAAACAATAAGCCCAAGAATGAGGGTATAGCTATAATAATATCCAGGCAATCACAACTGCCGTGGACAAAGCAGAAAACTTCCAGAAGAGCATTACAGCCATGGATGAAGATGAAGAAAATTTAATAAGAGTCAATTAGTCAAGAAATCAACAACCTTAAATGTTCATGCATCTAATAACAGCTTCAAAGTAAATGAAAAAAAGCACAAATAAAGGGATAATTAGGTAAATTCCCAATTATATTTGGACATTTTAACACTTACTTATCAATGATTGATCCAGTTGACAAAAACATCGATCAGGATATAGTTTTAACAATACCATCAATCCCCTTGATCCAATTGATATCGATAGACTATTGCACCCAACAGTACAAAATACTATTCTTTTTAAGAGCACATATAACATTCACCAAGATAATAAATATGCTGCTCCATAAAAATATTATGTTCATTGGGGCGCCTGGGTGGCTTGGTCGGTTAAGCGTCCGACTTCAGCTCAGGTCAGGATCTCACGGTCAGTGAGTTTGAGCCCCGCGTCGGGCTCTGTGATGACCGCTCAGAGCCTGGAGCCTGTTTCGGATTCTGTGTCTCCCTCTCTCTGACCCTCCCCTGTTCATGCTCTGTCTCTCTCTGTCTCAAAAATAAATAAACGTTAAAAAAAAATAAAAAAAAATATTATGTTCACTAAATTTCAGATAATTGAAATCCTGCTGCATATGTTCACTAACCACAATTAAATTAAATTAGAAATTGGTATCAATAGATTGCTATTCAAGACCCCAAATATTTGGGAAAAAATAACACATTTCTACACAACACATAGGACAATGAACAAATTACAAAACAAATTAGAAAATACTTCAAACTGAGTTAAAGTGAAAATGCAACATATAAAAGCATGTATGATGAAGCCAAAGCTTGGAGTGAAGTCTGTGGCTTTTAAATGCTTACATTAGAAGAGCACTGAGGGAGTTCTGGTCCAGAATGACAACATAGGAAGACCCTGATCTCACCCCTCCACACCCACACCAAACAATGTCTATAGAACAGTTCCTTCTGAAGAAGAACTGAGGGCCAACTGACCACCATCTGCACAACAAAAGGCAGAGAGAAGGGCAAATGAGAGTAGCAAGAGAGATGGTAAGAAAGGGAACCCCTATTCCCGCAGCAGACCTTAATGTGGAGAGATAGTAGGGAGGGACCAGGAACAGATCCCTCTCTTCTGGGGCATAGAAAAAAAAAAAGCTATGGTTTAACAGGGCAGCTAACATAAAAGAGGCAGCACCAGAATTCCTCCAAATGGAGGAGCTGCAGAAATACATGCACTTCAGGTTAAGGGGCTGGAGAATGACACAGTTTACACTTCCCCTCCACATTAAAAGTACAGACAAGAGCAGAGTCTGTCCCCAGAACCAGCTTGCTGCTTCAGCAAACCCGGGTCCCCACGTCCACACCAGCCCCAGTTGCAATGGGGCACAGAAAAAAAGCCATGGGTTTGTTGTTGTTGGGGTTTTTCTTTTTTGTTCTCTTTTGGGTTTTTTGTTATTTCCTTTCCTTCTTTCTTTTCATTCTTTCCTTCTCTCTTCCCTCCCTCCCTCCTTCCTTTCGTCTTTGAAAAGCTATGATTTAAAAGCACAACTAGTGTATAAAAGAGCCAGCCCCCGAAATCTGCCAAACAGCAGGAGGAGAGCTGCCGAAATGCTCTCCAGGTGGGAGAGGCTGATGGAAATAGTCCAAACTCTCCCTCCACCTTGAAAGCACAGAACTGTCCATAGCTCAGACACCCTAACCAGCCTATTGCTTCAGTGAGTCCTGGGCCCCTAGCCTACAACAGCCCCAGTCCTCCCACCAAGATGGCCACAGGGTGGTATAGACCAGGACACCCCTAGTTAGCACTCACTACAACCCTAGCCTTTAAGCCAAGGTGACACAGGTGCAAAGTACTCCCAGAATATTCTAGGCCTACACCACTTTGGCTTCACATGGCTTGCTAAAGCATCCCTGGTATAGAGTGCTTTAGAACCTCTTGGCTGAGGTCTGCTTCAGATCCAGCCACCCTGTCAGGGGCCCCCTGCACAGAGCACCCTGGGACACTCAGCCCTGCACCAGCCCCAACTCTAGTTGCCTGGCCAGCGAATCCCCTGCAGTGAGCACTTTGGGACAAAGTGTGGAGAGACCCAGGACAATCTGGTTTCCAACCACTTCAGCTTCAGACGTCCTGCCAGGGCACATTTTGTGAAAAAAGCCCAGAGACCACACTGGTCCATGTCCATTTTAGCTTTGGCTATCCTGCCAGGTGCTTCCTGTGTGGCCCACCCCAGGACCTTCTGGCCTATGCCCTACCTCAACTCCAGCTGCCCCTTCAGGGCATTCTCTGTGCAGAGAGTCCCAGAATGCCAAAAATCACTTTGACTTCAGCTATCCTGCCAAGGTGCCCTCTGTGTAAAGAGCCCGGGTCCCCCAGTTTGTACCCACTTTAATTTCAGCTATCCTGCCAGGGAACCCTCTGTGCAGTGAACTCAAGGACTTCCTGGCCCTCACACCACCTTAGCTCCAGCCACCCCAAGGCTTTATCTTCACAGAATGATCCAGGACACTCTGCCATTTTAACTTCAGCTGTCCTAACAGAGTACCCTCAGCACATAGAAGTCTGTAACACCCTGGCCTACATCCACTTCAGCTTTAGCTTTCCTGACAGGGTGCCCACTATGTGGAAAGCTCTAGGATCCTCATCACAGGCCAGCCACTGCTCCTGATAGCCAGCAAAAGTCACTAAGTTAACACAATATACATAGGGAATGACCACACAACACCATTCATTCAAGTTTAGGAGAAGTAGCTATTTTGTCTAATCCAGAAACACAAACAAACACAGTCAAGTAAAATGATGAGACAGAAGAATATGCTCCGGAATAAAGAAAAAAAAAAAAAAAAAAAAAACAACTTGGAAAAAGAACTAAATGGAATAGATACAAGAAATATGCCTGATAAAGAATTTAAAGCAATGATCATAAGGATATTCACTGGGCTGGAGAGAAGAGTGAAGGAACTCAGTGAGACCTTCAATAAAGAGATAGAAAAAAAAAAAAAAGAACACAGTAACTGGCACAATAATAAAAAAAAAACACTAGAGGGAATCAACAGTAGGTTACAAGATGCAGAATAACAAATCAACGATTGGAAGACAGGGTAGTGGAAAGCAACCAAGAAGAACAGCAAAAGGAAAAAAGAATTTAAAAAAATGAGGATAGATTAAGAGGATAGGTTAATGTTTCTTGGACAACATCAAGCAAAGAAACATTCATGTTATAGGGGTTCTAGAAAGGAAAGGAGAGGAAAGGGTAGAAAATTTATGTCAAGAAATAATAGCTAAAAACTCCCCTAACATAGGGAAGGAAACAAATATCCAGGTCTGAACAGCACAGAGTGCCAAACAAAATGAACCTAAGGAAGTCCACACCATAACCCATAATAATTAAAATGTCAAAGATTAAAGATACAGAGAAAATGTTAAAAGCAGAAAGAGAGAAGCCAAAAGTTACCTACCAGGGGAAACCTACAAGGTTATCAGCTGATTTTTCAGCAGAAGCTTTGCAGGCAGAAGGGAGTGGCACGATATATTCAAACTGCTAAAAGGAAAACAAACAAAAAACAAAACAAAACAAACTTACATCCAAGAATACTCTATCTGGCAAGATTATCATCTAGATTTGAAGGATAAAGAGTTCCCCAAAAACAAAGATAAAGGACTAGCTTTATAAGAAATGTTGAAAGGACTTGTTTAAGTGGAAAAGAAATGGCCATAATTAGACCTAAGAAAATTATTAATAAAAAGATGTAAAATACAATAGCATATACAAAAAATGTGGAGGAGGAAGTAAAAAAAAAGAAAAAAGTTTTTTTTTGTTGTGTTTTGTGTTTTTTTTTAGAATGTGCTTGAACTTAAATCACGATCAAATTAATATAGACTGCTATTTACTTAGGAAGTTATACATGAACCTCACAGTAACCAAAAAGCCAAAATCTTTAATAGACACACAAAAAATACAAAGGAATAAAGTCAAATATAACATTACAGAAAAACATCAATCAGAAAGAGAGCAAAAGAAGAAAAAAGTAACAGCGGAGAATTACAAGAAGAACCAGAAAACAAGTAACACAATGGTAATAAGTACATACCTATCTGTACTTACTTTATTTTTTTTAATTTTTTAAATGTTTATTTATTTTTGAGAGAGAATACGAGTGGGAGAAGAGCAGAGAGAGAGAGAGAGAGAGAGAGAGAGAGAGAGAGAGAGGGAGGGATACACAGAATCGGAAGCAGGATCCAGGCTCTGAGCTGTCCACACAGAGCACGAAACGGACTGCAATCCATGAACTGTGAGATCATGACCTGAGCTGAAGTCAGATGCTTAACAAACTGAGCTACCCAAGCACCCCAATCAGTACTTACTTTGAATGTTCTCAATACTCCAGTCAAAAGATGAAAGGTGATGTAATGGATAAAAAACAAGACACATCTATATGCTGCCTGCAAGAAACTCATCTCAGACCTAGACACATACAGACTGAAAGTGAAGGGATGAATAAATATTTACCACGCATACAGAAGTAAATAAATAAAAATTTTAAAAGCCAGAGTAATAATACTTACATCAGACAAAATAGACTTTAAGACAAAGACTGAAACAAGAGACTAAGAAGGACATAACATAACGATAAAAGGATCAATTCAACAAGAACGTGTAGCAATTATAAATATCTACACACCTAACACTAGAGCACTTAAATACATAAAGCAGATATTAATGAATGCAAAGAGAGAAATTGATGGTAATACAATAATAGTAGGGGAACTTAACACCCACTTACATCAGTGGTTAGATCATCCAGGCAGAAAATCAACAAGGAAACAGTGTCTTGGAATGACACATTGGACCAGATGGATGTAACAAATATACACAGAACACTCCATCCAAAAACAAAAGAATACACATTCTTTTCAAGTGCATGTGGGACATTCTCTAGAAGAGATCACATGTTAGGCCACAAAACAAGCCACAATAAATTTAAGAAGGTTGAAATTGTACCATGCATCCTAATTGACCACAATGGTATGAAACTAGAAATTATAAGAACACTGAAAAAACACAAACACATGGAGGCTAACTAAACAACATGATACTAAACGATCCAACGGGTCAATGAAGCAATCAAAAAAGAAATTAAGAAAAATATAGAAAGACAAATGAAAATGAAAATACAACAGTCCAAAATAGCAAAAGCAGTTCTAACAGAAAAATATACAGCAATACAGATCCACCTCAGAAAACAGAAAAAGTTTGGGGCGCCTGGGTGGCGCAGTCGGTTAAGCGTCCGACTTCAGCCAGGTCACGATCTCGCGGTCCGTGAGTTCGAGCCCCGCGTCGGGCTCTGGGCTGATGGCTCAGAGCCTGGAGCCTGTTTCTGATTCTGTGTCTCCCTCTCTCTCTGCCCCTCCCCCGTTCATGCTCTGTCTCTCTCTGTCCCAAAAAAATAAATAAACGTTAAAAAAAAATTAAAAAAAAAAAAAAGAAAACAGAAAAAGTTCAAATAAACAATCTGACTTGACACCTAAGGAACTAGAAAAAGAAGAACAAAGCCAAAGGTGTGTAGAAAGAAGAAAATAAAGATCAGAGCAGAAATAAGTGACATAGAGAGGAGGAGGGGGAGGAGGAAGAGGAGGAGAATCAATGAAACCAGGAGCTGGTTCTTTGAAAAATTTAACCAAATTGATAAAACCTTAGCCAGATAGGTTTATGTCTAAAATAAGAAATTAGAGAGAAGTAACAACTGACAACACAGAAATGCAAGGGATTATAAGAAAGTTGTATGAAAAATTATATGCCAACAAAGTGAACAACCTAGAAGAAATGGGTAAGTTCCTAGAAATATAAAACTTTCCAAAACTGAATCAGGAAGAAATAGAAAATCTGAAGAGACTGGTTATAAGTAATGAAATTGAATCAGTAATCAATCAGTAATCAAAAAATTACCAAAATATAAAGTCTAGGATCAGATAAATTCACAGGTGAATTCTACCAAACATTTAAAACAATTAGTTATAATAGTTACTCTCCTCTAACTATTCCAAAAAGTAGAAGAGAAAGAAAATCTTCTTAAATACATTCCATAAGGCCAAAATTACATTGATACCAAAACCAGAATAAAAAACACTAAAAGAAAGAAAGAAAACAACTGGCCAATTTCTTTGATGAATGTAGACGCAAAAATCTTCAACAAAATATTAGCAAACCACATACAACAATATATTTAAAAGATCATTCACCACAATCAAGTGGGATTTACCCTGAGGAGGCAGATGGTTTAATATTCACAAAATAATCAATGTGATACATTACATCAACAAAACAAAGGATAAAAATCCTATGATCATCTCAATAGATGAAGGAAAAGCATTTGAAAAAATTCAACATTTGGAAAAGCATTTGAGCATTTGAAAAAAATTTTCTCCTGAATGGTCAGGATAAAAACAACTCTCAATAAAGTGGGTTTAGAGGGAACATATCTCAACATATTAAAGTCCATATATGAAAAACCCACAACTAACATCATACTCAATGGTGTAACAGAGATTTTTCTCTAAGATCAGGAACAAGACAGCCATGCCCATTCTTACCTCTTATTCAACATAGTATATAAGTCCTAGCCACAGCAATCAGACAAGGCAAAAATAATAATAATAATAATAATAATAATAATAATAATAATAATAAAAATGAGGCATCCATATTAGTAAAGAAGTTAAATTGTGACTATTTGCAGATGACACGATTCCATGCACAGAAAATCTTAAAGACTCCACCAAAACACTACTAGAAGCAATAGATGAATTCAGTAAAACTGCAGGATACAAAATTAATACCCAGAAATTGGTACCATTTCTATACATTAATGAAGTAGCAGAAAGAGAAATTAAAAATAATTCCACTTACAATTGCACCAAAAATAATGAAATCACTAGGAATAAACTTAACCAAAGAGGTGAAAGACCTGTACTCTGAAAAACATAAAATACTGATAAAAGAAGCTGAAGACGACACAAAGAAATGGAAAGATATCCCATGCTCATGGATTGGAAGAATTAATATTGTTAAAATATCCACATTACCTAAAGCAATCTACAGATTTAATGCAATCCCTATCAAAATACCAACAACATTTTTCACAAAACTAGAACAAATAATACTAACATTTTATAAAACCAAAAAACACTCTGAATAGCCAAGGCAATCTTGAGGAAGATGAACAAAGCAGCATATAGATGGGTCGATTTTTTTTTTAAACCATTCTGTCACAATTCCAGACTTCAAAATATACTTCAAAGCTGTAGTAATCAAAACAGTATGGTTCTGGCACAAAAACTGACACAGAGAACAATGGAACAAAATAGAGAGCTCAGAAATAAACCCATGATTATATGGCCAATTAACCTATGACAAAGGAGGCAAGCATATACAATGGGGAAAAGACAGTCTCTTCAACAAATGGCGCTGTGAAAATGAATGTCACATTCAAAAAGAATGAATCTGGACCGCTTTCTTACACCATACACAAAAATAAACTCAAAAGGAATTAAAGACCTAAAAGTGAGACCTGAAAACATAAAAAGTCTAGAATAGAACACAGGCAATTATTTCTCTGACACTGGCCTGAGAAATTGTTCTAGATAAGTCTCTCAAAGGAAACAAGCAAAAATAAACTACTAGGACTCCATAAAAATCAAAAGCTTTTGTACAGCAAATGAAATCATCAACAAAATTAAAAGGCTATCTACTGAATGGAAGAAGATATTTGCAAATGATGTATTCAATAAGTGGCTAGTATACTAGCCAAATATATAAAGAACTTATATAATTCAACACCAATAAAAAAATCTGATTAAAAAGTGGTCAGAGGACCTGAATAGACATTTTTCCAAAAAAGACATATAGATGGAAACAGACACATGAAAAGATATTCAAAATCACTAATCATCAAGGAAATACAATTAAAACCAAAATGAGATATTAACTTACAGCTGTCAGAATAGGTAAAATAAAAAAGACAAGAAATAATAAGTGTTGGCAAGGATGTGGAGAAAAAGGAACTCTTGTGCACTGTTGGTGCAATTACATTTGGTACAGCTACCATGGAAAACAGTGTGGAGGTTCCTCAAAAAATTGAAAATAGAAATAACATGACACAGTATTTCCACCATTGAGTATTTACCCAAAGAAAACAAAAACACTAATTTGGAAAGATAAGTGCACCCCTATGTTTACTGTATGCAGTTTACAAGCAGCCAAGTTATGGAAGAAACTTAGGTGTCCATCGATAGACAAATGAGTGCGTGCGCAGGCACACACACACACACACACACATACACGTAATATTACACAGCTATTAAAAGTATGAGTTTTTGTCATTTGTGACAACATGGATAGACCTAGAGGGTATCATGCTAAATGAAAGGAGTCAGACTGAGAAAGACAAATACCATGCAATTTCACTCTTATGTGGAAGTTTTTTAAAAAAATAAATCAATAAATAAACAAAATTCAGAATCAGATCTATAAATACCAAAAACAAACTGATGGCTGCCAGAGGGGTGGGGGTGGAGAGATGGATAAAAAGGGTAAGGGGGAGTAGGAGATACAGGCTTCCAGTTATGGAATGAAGTCACAGGAATAAAAGGCACTGCGTATGTAATAGTGTTGTACAGTGACAGATGGTTGACACACTTATGGTTGTACATAGCATAATGCACTAACTTGATGAATCAATATGTTGTACACTTGAAACTAATGTAACATTGTGTGTCAACTATATTAAAAAAATTAAATTAAAAAATAGAAGAAAAAATATCAGAAAGGTTTTAATTAATGATCTAAGTTCCCACATTAAGAGGCTAGTTAAAGAAGAACATACGAAGTAGAAAATAGTAAAGAAAAGACACTAATGAACTAGAAAACAAATAGAGAAAAACTGAAAGTTGTTTCCTCAAAGATATTAATAAAATTGATATACATCTAGCAAGACTGATCAAGGAAAAACGAAACACACCCACATCTTACCAGTATCAGAAATGGAAGAGAATATATCACAGGAGATTCTGCACATATCAAAAAGGATATAATAAAGGAATATTATGAAAAACTTTATAAAAATAAGTTGAATGACTAGATGGAAATAATTTCCTTGAAATCTACAACTTAAGCAGAGAAAAGAAAAAATAGAAAATCTGAACATCTCCATATGTGTTAAACAATTTGTATTTGTTACCAAAAATTTCACAAAGAAAGTAACTGGCAAACTCACACCAAGTGGTAAATGAACCCCACAAAGTTATTCTGAATATCGGGTAGATAGATTTCTCAGACTATGAGGAGGATGGCACCGGGTGGTTCCTAGGTGGGTGGGTGTACTGAGTATCTTCTGTTCTCCCTTTGATAGTCATTGTTTGTCCTTCTCCACCTTGCTCTCTGCCTCACAACATTTTACTGATAGATGACATCCACAAGTACTATCACCCTCTTACTTCTCAGTGGTTTCAGACCACGGGAAGTGCTGGAAGAAGAGGGAAAGAGGAGACTGAAGTCAAGGTGTTTATTATTCTATTGGCTGCCTCCCTCTGGGGCCAACACAAGCTGGCCAGTTCTCTTGATCAGAGAGCACCATTCCTGTGGCCCTCTCCACATAGCTATCTCTACCTCCAGATTCCAGAAACCTCTGCCTCCCTTCACCCCTTCAGGCTTAGAACCAGTAGCAGTACCACCCAATGTTATCTTCTCCAAGCTTCTAAACTGTTCGTCATCATTTTATAACATGCTACCCAAACCTTTGTAAATAGTCCCTAGTCCCTTTATTAAACTCTCTTTGTATTACCTTCTTTCAGAACACTATATGCTTCTTGATGGAATCTTCATTGATACAACTGACAGGTATTAAGACTTAACCCAAATCTATGAATAATTTCTAATACAATATTTTGGGTTGCCTACTGCCTTTTGGGAGAAGTGTTCAACAATAAACAAACAATTTTCAAATTAGAGGCAAAAGATCAGAAGAGAGCATAAAGAGAATGGCAAGGGTTAACTTAGAAGGCAAGGTGTTGCAGAATAAGAGTTCTCAAAATTGGCCTTGCTCTGCAATATCCCTCCCGCTTTGGGTGAAAAGATGCCCTGAGTCTCTAGTCACTGGTGCCCATTGCTCCCGTAAGTTATTAATAAGCTTCCTGTTGAGCTGACCTTCCAAAACCCACTCTTCATTGTGGTCATATAGGATTACATAAACAATTTTTTTCTCATAGGTCTGTAGACCAATCCAGGGTACTATCTGGATGCATAGACAACATCATGTTAACTCACTAGAAAAACAACAATAAAATCCCAAGAAAAATATAAGAGGTAAGAAAGACAAAAGCAGACACCGACAAAGGCAGAAAAGGTAAAACAAGACAAATAAAATTGAAAAATAAATCCAAGACAGCTCTTTGGAACAGACACATGAAAAATAAAAAATACGATATTGCTTATTCCAAACAAGAGAGAGAGAGAGAAAATACACAGAAGTAAAACTGTGAAAAAGAGTATAATCAAAGATGCAGATGACATATAAGGGATTCTTTGTTCAACACTGCTCATAAAAATTGAAGACACGGAAATAAACAGTATTTTTAAAAGTAACTTACCCAATAGAAGACCCCAGAGAAATTAGAAAACCTGAATAAACCAATACTCTGTAGATAAATTTCAGGAACACAGTGGAGGTCATGTTGACAAAGTTTAAGAGACAGAATCTTTGGGATATTGAGGCTTGCAACATTTTCCTTTGCATTACACAGGTTTAAAAACATAGTATTATATCCCCAAATCTATAGGTTTCATTGACTTAGCTTTGACTGATAGTTTTATAATTAAAATATTACAAATTATAGTTAGTGGCTTTCAATTTTTTGAATGAATTTAAGAGAAAGCATCAAACTCTGGTATAAAACAGGACTTTGACAGAATGACATTCAGTTGATAGAAGTATATGGAGCTAGCTTCTTCCTAAATATTGGGGGTTAAATATAAATGGCTTAAGAAATAAATTTAATAAGCAATTAAAAGTTCATAAAATGTTAAATTAGTTGATAAATTTGTAATATAGTTAATGTACTAATAATATTTTATTTTTATTTTTATTTTTTTTTTAATTTTTTTTCAACGTTTATTTATTTTTGGGACAGGGAGAGACAGAGCATGAACAGGGGAGGGGCAGAGAGAGAGGGAGACACAGAATCGGAAACAGGCTCCAGGCTCTGAGCCATCAGCCCAGAGCCTGACGCGGGGCTCGAACTCCCGGACCGCGAGATCGTGACCTGGCTGAAGTCGGACGCTTAACCGACTGCGCCACCCAGGCGCCCCTAATTAATAATATTTTAAATAATATACAATTGGTAAGACGAGATGGGGAGGAAAAGCGCATGTAAATGAGCTAAACTGTTCGTCTTTCATAACTGGAATTAATGGTTATTAGTAAAAGTGGATAAATCAGGGTGAGTGGGTGGCTCAGTCAGTTGAGCGTCCAACTTCAGCTCAGGTTATGATCTCACCATTCATGACTTTAAGCCCCGCATGGGACTCACTGCTAACAGTGTGGAGCCTGCTTCAGATCCTCTGTCCCCCCTGCCCATTCTCTCACTGCTCCTCCTGCACTCATGCTCTCTCTCTCTCTCTCAAAAATAAGTAAATCATTAAAAAATAATTTAAAAAATACAAGTGGATAAATCATGAAATGGGAGTTAAATGCTTATATTTTAGAGTTATATTTAAATGTAACTTTCAGGGAAATGGACTGCTATTAAATTCAAGAAAAGCCAATTCTGATATAAAATAACACTGAACACATCTCATTTACCGTATTTATGTTTTTAAGAAACTGTGGTTCTTGAACCAGGTTTTTGTGTGTTCATTAAAAAAAAAAATGCTTTGAGGGCATCTGGGTGGTTCAGTCATTTAAGCAACCAACTTTGGCTCAGGTCATGATCACATGGTTCATGAGTTCAAGCCCTGTATCAGGCTCTCTGCTGTCAGGAGGGAACCTGCTTTGGATCCAGTATCTCCCTCTCTCTGCCCCTCTCCGATTTGGGTGTGCTCGCTCTTTCTCTGTCTCTCTCCCTCTCTCAAAAATAAATATTTAAAAAATGTAAAAGAAAAAAAACATTTTGACCTTCACTGGCTTCCCTGCTCACAAACCCATGACAGGTGCACACTCAGGACCTGGGAAACAGGCCCCCAATTCAGTGAAAGCTTCAGGACACTTTTAGAGAAAGGTAGTTCTGGAGACAGAATAGCATTCAAGAAAAGTCAGTTATGGGGCGCCTGGGTGGCGCAGTCGGTTAAGCGTCCGACTTCAGCCAGGTCACGATCTCGCGGTCCGGGAGTTCGAGCCCCGCGTCGGGCTCTGGGCTGATGGCTCAGAGCCTGGAGCCTGTTTCCGATTCTGTGTCTCCCTCTCTCTCTGCCCCTCCCCCGTTCATGCTCTGTCTCTCTCTGTCCCAAAAATAAATAAACGTTGAAAAAAATAAAAATAAAAAAGGTCAGTTATTTCCATTTTAGACGTATGCAGAGATTAAAGAAAACATGTGACCAAGAAATCATTCCACCTCTTCAGTAGTCATTGTTTTTTGCAGGAAGCAATTGTAATTCAGTAGATGGAAATAAACATAATATATAGTTGTCCTGGCTTAAGCGTCTGCCAAAATCAGGAAACAACAAGTCTGATTGTGACATCAAACTCCAGAGGAAGCCAACTAGTTTCTTATTTGCTTTTGTCTGACACATCCTATGATGATTAAGTCTATGCCCCCCATTCTCTCCAGGGCACTAGACTTTGGGCCTTCCTCGCCTGTAAACAGAATCAGGATGTGTCCTGAAGTTCAGCCAAGAACATCTGGCCCCGAGTAAGACATACTCCACAAAACACACATATTGCACATATTGAGGGAGCCGTGAGGGAAGACAGAAAGAAAGAAATCAGCACAGGACTCTGACATCCATTTGCTTATAACAAATTCTAGCACATGCCAATATTCATATGCAACTCAGGAGGGAGAAGTTAGGAATACACCCTTGAAAAACATTAATCTTCTACATCATAAACAGCTTCAGCAAAGCAGCACTACTAAGTGCCAAGCAAGAGGAATGGGGATACAATGTAAAAGGGATAGAATATTGAGTGCAACAGAAGACCCCTTAAACTGTCATGTTACATCACACAGGAAAGAAACTGTGGTGAAGGAAATGTCCGGAAAGGGCTGACAAGAGGTCTGCAGACAGGTATTCAAATAGGTGTTTCAAAGCACCTTTTTGTGCCTGTGTCTTTTTACCCACAAGATGAGCATCAATACGTTTCCGTGAAAAACAGAAACCTTATTGATTATCATTTCCCTCCAACCATTAACCAGGCCACTTGGGAAAAGGAAAAGAGGATAATGGTATTCACAGACATTGTGGTTCTTTAAAAAAAAAAAAAAAAATTAGACTTCTGAAATGAGGAAAATTACTGTCATCCTGAAAAGTGGTTCCAGGAGAACAGGGAGAGAAGCTATGTGGGCACATGTCCATTACTCTTTCCAGAAGCAAGGTGATGTCCCATTTATGCCAGAGAAGAGACTATCTGTACTACATTATATAATAAGAGTTAAAAAATTCCATCAGAAAAGGGTAATCTTCCACATTAGTAACTGATATGATGGATTTTTTTCTGAATCAAATGAAATGATTGTATGGTATGGACTGAACATCGAGCAGTCTCCTCTCTTGAAGTATATGAAAATCAGCCAGCAGCATTGGTTAGGTGCTAATTGATGTGGTAATTTATGCGTTAATATATTTACTGCCATGAAGATTACTTATTACTGTAAGTTAAAAATATGATTGCTGGAAGAGATAAACTTCCAACTCATTTCACAGATAAGGAACTGCAGTCAGGTGACACTGGGCAAAAAAACCCCAGAATAATGCTTTTCCAACCTACCCAGTACGTCTCCTCTTATATCCACCTAAGTGTATTATCAAAGCCAAAGAACTGATAGAAATATTCTACCGTGTCCAGGGGTGAAACTGCTAAACCTAGGTTTATCTTTTCCATGCCAACCGGTATGTGGGGCTGGACGATATTCTAAGATACTCATTCTTGTTTTTCTCTCTCTGAATTTCTCCCTTTCCCCTAGTCAATTCAAGAGGCTCTGTGTTTCAATGCCTCAGAGAGATACGCAACTGAGCGGAAATAGCAGTAGCATGAAAAAACTTCCTAAATTATATCTTCAAAAGCCTAAGCTCACTGAAGAGAAAAGGGTTTGATGGGAAAAGTATATAAGCTTGAAAAAAAAAAAAAAATAGGACAGAGGAGTTTTATCCCTTAACCAAAAGAAACCTCCTTGCTGGGGGCAGGCGTATAGCCCTCACGCCTGCTTCATGGCAGTATTCCAGAACTGTCTTACAGTTGTCTATAGGGGCATGAGTCAGTGGCCACTGGGATTTACTGAACATTCCTGTGTGCTGAGTGTGGCAAGGAGCAACAAAGGGCTGTCGGAGCTGCAAGGTCATGTTGGTAAGGAAAATGAATATTCGGAGTGCAGTGAGAGGAGTCCAGATGGCCCCTCCCTAACTCCCCTGATGTCTTGATGCCCGATGCTTTGACAGTGATGATTCTGGAACAATGACAGGACCCAGTGGAAGAGGTGGCAAAGACTCGTCTTGTCCCAACTTCAGGCAGGCCTCTCTGAGCCCTTTCTCAACTAGATCTTAACTTAACGCTGTGAAAACTTCAGACACCCAGCACAAAGGGTTTCATCCATGTCCTTCCACACCCCCACATACACCCACTAGGAGACTTGACTAAACACAAGCACAGTTTCTAACAACTCCAGGTTTGGAAATGGTAACAAGAGTAAGAGGGTTTTGAACTGTTTCTAGAGCTGAATTTCTATTCTTATAAAGACCTGATTTTTCAGACAAGTACACTTGTTTTTAATTCCTCAAAGAATTGGGTTGCCACTTGAATGATAGCAAGCCATCCAGATACATTATCCTCAATTTTCTTCTTTATGTCAGGGAGGAATCTTCAACTAAGATGGAAATTAAAAGATTTTTATGTTCTAGATTTAAGTCTCATCACTTCTGGGGGCCATCAGGAGATCTCCTTCAGTTCCCTCTTCTGACACCAAAGCTATTAAAAGATAAACTGGGCAT
>NW_024412415.1:6227577-6269504 GCF_014898765.1 Herpailurus yagouaroundi
TGCTGAATCAGAATGGTGGCTAGAAGTGCCGCTGGTATCAGATGAGATTTAAGCCTTTAATCTATTTTGAGTTACTTTTTTGAGACTGGTATAATATAGGGATCTAATTACATTTTTCTACATGTAGTTATCCATTTTTCCTAAGAGCATTTGCTGAAGAGACTTACTCCCCACATTGGGTAGATCAAAAACTGAAGTCCTAGAGAAGACAAGTTACTCACCTAAGGTGATGGAGCCTATAAGAAACCCATGTGTTTTGAACTAAACCACACTTGTACGTGTGTTGCCTTCCATCCCCAACTTCTCTGGGTAAGAGGTCTTTCAGGGGTCTCCTAGGAATATACCTAACAACTGGTTCTTCCATTTTCCTTCTACCACTGAACATGAAGAAGATGTTCCTGGGAGAGAAAGGGCAAAGCAAAGGATAGAGGGTAGAAATAGGAATTTTGGACATGGAGTGCAAAGGAAAAAAAGCCAAGTGACTGAGACAAATTATTCCTTAATCTGTTACATGGGAAAGAAACCCAAACGGAAACCCATTCAACACGAACTTCCCATTTCCCTCTGCCCTCAGTACCTGGAAACCATTCTATTTGTTGTCTCTATGAATTTGATTAGTCCTAGAGTATAATCATACAGTATGTATCCTGGGCAGTGTGTCCAGGCTGAGAGTACAAACAACTCACTTCTCATAAGTGCAGCTAGTATACAGGTATTCTCTCCCATTGAATTTGTGAGGGAACAACATGCATAGGCCAAAGAATGTCTAGAAGGGACAGTCATCAGAAGTTTCCAATTTTCACAATTCTTTTTTTTTAAGCCACATCTACCATTTTTCAAAAAATACAATCTAATTTTTTACCTAAGTACTCACCCTTATTGACATCTTATGACAAGTTTTATGTGGTTATCTGCTTATTTAGCATATACTCATAGCTAATTCACTTCTTCAGTTAATCTACATTCCTTAAAAAGTCACATATGCTATTATATTCGTCACCAATTTTTCATGGCTGATAAATTCCCTAACAACGATAAGCTCTGATGATGTGAAAAAGGCCTACAGCATTGATTCTTCCAAACGTTTATCAACAAAGCATGTTCACACAAATGCATATTAATGGACTTGGTGCAAAATAATCCTGCAACTGTTTATATTTGTCCAAAGAAATGAAGAATTGTTATGTCTAAGTAAATAAAGAGCATTACCTAGTTATGGTAATTCAAGCCGTAATTCCAAATTCAATCTCTTCCTCTCAAAAAGAATAAATATGTATCTAAAAATAAATTGAAAATGTCCACATACTTATTATATCTTTTTAAAAACTATACCAAGTAGAGGCAGGACATACACAGTGGTCCAGTGCTCCAGATTTTGTTGTTAGTTTAGGGGACAGTTCACTATGATTTAGTAGGAGACCCACCAAAAAACAAAACCAAAAACAAAACAACAACAAACAAAAGTCATGGCCCATTCAAGGGCCTTGGGAGAAGTTTTCTTTCCCATATTAGGCCTTATCTTTAATTAGGTATTTTACAGGCAAGGACTCACCATATTTAAAAAAAAAAAAAAAAAAAAAAAGGAAAAGGCTGAGGCTAAAATCTGTGTTGTGTGTGCCATTTTGGTTGTCCTTCATCACCTGCTGACTGTCAGATCCCAAGGCTAGAGACATTCCCCTGAGTGAATGGAAGGAAAATGAGGTGGGCCAAACAAAAACTGAACCAAGTGTCATCTGTGTCACAGAGGCTGCTGCTAAGTCCACGGGGATTGACAGAGAAAGCAGAGGAAAAATAAAATGCCATCTTCTTCAGACCAGTGAAGGCTAACAGCTTATACTCCACTCCACTCATGGAGGTGTGGAAAGTAAATGGTTTAGCTGAAGGGAATGGATGAGGAAACACAACTAATATTGAAGGCATAAAAATGGGTACTTTATCTTATCTTTCTCTTAAAGGACCCCAGGAGAATATAACCCAAAGCCTTGAAAAAAAGAAGTCAAATGATGCTTCTATTGAAAAGAGACAAGGACTACCTCCCATAAGGTAATTGCTACTCATCACTTACAACAGAATTCACTGATTTCAGTTAAAACATAGTTGAATCCATCATTTGAAGACACTCTGGTCACTATTCAGTTTAAAAATTTATTTCTAATTATCTTTTATTGTGGTAAAAAATACATACCCCGTAAAATTTACCATTTGAACCACTTTTAAGTGTATTGTTCAGGGGCACGAGCACATTCACACTGCTGTGCAACCATTACCACCATCCATCTCCACAACTCTTCATCTTCTGAAACTGAAACTCTATACCCATTAAACACTAACTTCCCATTTCCCTCTGCCCTCAGTACCTGGAAACCGTTCTATGTTCTGTCTCTATGAATGTGATTACTCCTAGGGTAAAATCAAACACTATTTATACTTTTGTGTCTGGCTTAGTTTACTTAGCCTTGTAATATCCTCAAGGTTAATCCATGTCGTAGCATGTGCCAGAATTCATTCCTTTTTAAAGCTGAATAATACTCCATTGTCTATATATAGAATTTGTTTTACAAGCTTGTTTACTTTTGTTACATATATTGTTTGTATCTGTTTATCAGTTTCTTTGTTGATAGATTTTGGGTTGTTGTTTCCACCTATTGGCTATTATGAATAAGTATAAGCAATACTGAAAAGCGAGACTGCTGATCAAATGGTAATTCTGTTTAACTTTTTAAGGAAGTTCCATGTTGTTGTCCACAGGAGCTATACAATTTTCATACTCTCACCAGCCATGCTTACAGGGTTCCAATTCCTTTACATTCTCATCAAAACTTATTATTTTCTGGGTTTTGTGTGTAAGTGTGCGCACACGTGTGTGTGTGTGTGTGTGTGTGTGTGTGTGTGTGTGTATGTGTTTGATAATAGCTATCTTAATGGATGTGAAGCAGTATCTCCATGTGACTTTGATCTCTATTTCCCTAACAGTTAGTGATGTTGAGCTGCATTTGCTCTTAGATAAGCGTTAAATTGAAAGGAGATGCCTGGTTCAAAATCTAGCAAACACGTCATCTCTCCTGTGACCTTGAACAGGTCATTAAATCTCTCTAAGCTCCAGTTTCCTCATCTGAAAAATGGAGAAAATAAATTACCTACTTTACTAGGCCTTGGTGAGGATTAAGTTCTGTAACTCAGGTAAAGAGCTAGCATAGTACTTGAAACGTATAAGGACTCATTTATTATTTTTTTTTTAATTTTTTTAAATTTTTTTTTTCAGCGTTTATTTATTTTTGGGACACAGAGAGACAGAGCATGAACGGGGGAGGGGCAGAGAGAGAGGGAGACACAGAGTCGGAAACAGGCTCCAGGCTCTGAGCCATCAGCCCAGAGCCGGACGCGGGGCTCGAACTCACGGACCGCGAGATCGTGACCTGGCTGAAGTCGGACGCTTAACCGACTGTGCCACCCAGGCGCCCCAAGGACTCATTTATTATTGATGCTGTTGTTCTTGCCATTGTCACCACTATTATTATTAGCTTAAAAGTTATCACAAGTTTTTCTTAAAGCAAAAGTACATGTAACACTCGAACATGTGTGAGTTCTTTTAAGAAAACTATTGGCTTCCTAAATGCTAAAAAACAGCTATCCATTACAAATACCACATAAATTTATAGACTTTTGACCTTAGAAATTTCCCTGAAGGATAATATTAAACAATTATGAACAAAGTTAGTCTCAGAAAGTTCCATTAAACACCTAGGAGTTTGCAAAGTAAAAATCTGCCTCAAAGAACTAAAGAGCTAAAATTAAAATTTTCCTGTTCCTGAGTACAGCCAGATGTAGAGAAATAAAAGTTGGGTGAGGACGGAGTAGATTGTGCTTATCTGCTTTCTTTCATCTTTGGATTATGAGGCAACTGGGTATATTCACGATAGGAACTCTTCATTCTCCAGCCAAAACCAAGTTGGTAAATGCAAGTGCCTGAAACCACAATGTAGACACAGCCTGTGACACAATCTGGACACAGCGAGGGTTGAGATCAGACTTGGAAAGGGCCCTGCTCTCCCTCTGAAAAATGTCTGTGCTGGTCAGAAGAAACTAATAGAGGGATCACTACTACATTCCATGGTCTTCCAAAGGATCTTCAAGACAAGAGGGACCAAGTGGGTCCCTAGTCACATCATATTAGGAAGCCAAGGAGAGAACCTCCTGACCCCTTTGTAGAAGCCATTATGAAACAGAGGCTAAAACAAACAAAACCAAAGAACATGCTTATAAACCATTCTCAAAAGCTCAGTTGAAATTTTCACACACATAGGCATTTTTCTTTTCAAAAATGAATCTGTATGTGTCTACTTGATTTTTAACTTGAATTCTAAAATCTTAGGCAGTTATACGGAGTACTATTTGAAAGTGTAGCTATATTTACCTTGAATGCCATTTTGTTGACAGATCAGAGAGGGAACATCACACCTATCACCTTTGCCCACCAAAAAACTTTCCAAATGTTCATGTAAAAACTTTCAAG
This sequence comes from Herpailurus yagouaroundi, assembly GCF_014898765.1. Classification (NCBI taxonomy): domain Eukaryota; kingdom Metazoa; phylum Chordata; class Mammalia; order Carnivora; family Felidae; genus Herpailurus; species Herpailurus yagouaroundi. The sequence goes on from NW_024412415.1 coordinate 6,232,091, forward strand.
TGAAAAATTTCAAAAATGATTTAAACAACAGTTTAAATTGGTCATATCAGTTTCAGACAGTATGTAAATGCCCAGGGTGAAAATTATCAAGTTTCATTCTAAATTTTTTTTTAACGTTTATTTATTTTTGAGACAGAGAGAGACAGAGCATGAACTGGGGAGGGTCAGAGAGAGGGAGACACAGAATCCGAAACAGGCTCCAGGCTCTGGGCTGTCAGCACAGAGCCCGACGCGGAGCTCGAACCGAACGGACTGTGAGATTATGACCCGAGCCGAAGTCGGCCGCTCAACCAACTGAGCCACCCAGGCGCCCCTATGAAGTTTCATTCTGACTTGCTTCTCCAACTATCCATCTCATTACCTCAGGCTTTGAAGTACCCCCTTTATTGGTTGGCGTTCCTGTGATCACTAGCCCTGAAAACTCTAGTTTAGCTCAGAGAAAAACTCTGAGCTAAAGGTAAAATAATAATGCAAAGTTTCTTGCTCCATAGGACTTAGGCATTTGTAACTCTTTTGAGCTCTTAAACCAAGTAGCAAATTTTCCTGAAACTGGATGGTCCAGAAGAAAGGGAAGCAAATTGACATTTATTGAGCTGATACTCTGATGCATAATCCCAGGCAAACTTCATGGCAATTATATAACTGAGAGAAGATGAAAAACTTGCTCAAGATCACACAGGGTGTTAAGCCCAGGTTTTTCTCCTTCTAAATTCCATGCATGTTACATTATATCCTCAAATCTCTTTCCTGTAGCTTTTGTTCCTGAATGGTGGATGTAGAAATGTCTCTATTTGTCTCAGTTCTCTTAGGTAAGACATCACCCTGCTAAATATATGATCTCATTCAGCATGTACCCGGAAGAGTGCCAAGGCAGCCAGAACAGTGAGAGTGAGAACAAGGATATTTCCTTGATCATATTAAAACCTGTTCAACAGGACATCTTAGAATGGAGAAAAACATCCTGATTTCCACAACATTATCAATGATAATATAAGACAAAGGCAAACATTTGGGTTGGCATGATTAACATAACTCCTGATGGACAGGGTCATTGAAGAGTGAAAAGATTACTTTTGTAATCAATTGTGGAGCGACAGCATAATAAGAATGAGTGCTATGTAGCTCAGTTATGTTTTGCATGTTTTTGTCTCTCTTTATGCTCATATAGATCCAATGGGTCTTTTGCTTGACATTACTCTAAATACTCTGTCTCTCCCTTGACTTCTAGCAATCAATCTTGAGTTAGTAGAGGTACAATTCTCCAAAAGGCACCTATGCTTTCCCTGAAATCACCTTCAACTCCGTATGTTCCAAAAGGTGCACTCACTGCAAGCACGGAAGGCTCCAAAGGACACAGAGAGCTCTATAGTCTGCCACGTTTTGCAGGGCGCAAAGACATCTGAATAAGAAAGGATTCAATTTCTATATTTTTGTACAACTTTCTTTCTACAAAAGGATCTTAGTGAGAACAACTTTTCATTTGTCACCACGTTGGTTTAATAAGATGGACAGGAATGACTATTACCCTAATTTTATAAATTGAAGTAAAAGCATTAATAAGCCATGATTGTGGCTTTTTTTTTTTTTAGTCCTGTCTAGGTTGTCAATTCTAGGTAATATAATTATTTGCATTCAGCCCTTACCTAAGGTTGTTTCAGATGCCTGTGGCTTAGCCCCCACCCCACCCCCAGTAGGGCTATCATCCATTAAACTTAACTCATTAATAAACTAATTAATAAAATGCCATCCTTAGCCCCTGTAATTGAGGCTCCTTTCATTCCCAGGGGAGGTTTTGAAGGAAGGGTCTTGACAAGAGCATTCCTAAGATGATCATCCTAAGGCTTGGAAGTAGGAGAGGAAATAAAATCCTATTTTCTTGTCTATCTCCTATTCCCATCCTCTTAGCTTATCACAGTTGTCTTATACTTCCCCAATTTTTTTCATGCATAGTATCAGAAAAAAATGATTTTCCTTGGGTCTGTAAACATAAGGCAAGTTACCTCTTGCATTTCCTTGACAATCACTACTTCCTCTAGGAAACTTCCTTAATTGCCCAGGTAGGGTTAAAGTGACCCTCCTCTGTACCTAACACCAGCCTAAATATATTTTTATTATGTCATATGTTGACCTACTATGCACTGGTTTGTGATAAATTATAAGAAGTAATTTTTAGTAATACAAAAAATGCATACATTATGGGTTTCATTCTTTTGATGATATACCATGTTCTTTTATTATTTGGGAGTTCAGTGAACAGTTTCATAAAATTTACTCTTACTTTATTTAATTTTTTAAAAAAATATTATGTCCTTGATTGGTGGTAAATATGTGACCAACCAACTAACAGTAAGGCATAAAGTCTGATTTGTTATGACCACTATACTAGTTTATCCGACAGTTCCGTACGTCAGAATTCCAGGTGGGCTTAGCTGGTTCCTCCACTCAAAGTATCACATTCAAGATGTTGGCCAGTTGCACTTCTCATTTGGATCTTGAGGTTCTCTTCCAAGCTCACTGGTTGTTGACAGAATTCATTTCCTTACTATCCTTTCTACATGGCCCTGCCATCTTCAAGCCATCAATGGTGAGTTGATGATTCTTCAAATCTCTCTGACTTCCTCTTCTACTCGCAGCCAGAGGAAACTCTCTTTTTTTAAAAGGTTTGTATACTTAGCTTGGACCATCCAACAATACCCCACTTACCATACAGTTTAACATAATTATGGGAGTGAGAACAGGGGTACAGATCATGGAGTCATATTCAAATTCTGCCTTCTACTACCATGATCCTGCTGCTTTTAACCAAATGTATCTGCACGTTTTTCATCTTTTTGTCGATAATAAGGGTATGATTTTCTAGAGGGGACGCTTAGAATTAAAAACTGCAACTTGCAGTCCTAAAACAGAATCACTGATTCAAATGGAATCACTCCTATGGTCTTAACTTCAGAAGTGTGTACTACACAAGTAAGCAAAGCAGCCATGCCCACTGGGCAAGTAATAACAAAGGCAATATTGATTTCAGTAGCAGAATGAGATACCAATAATTCCATTAAAATATTTCATTGCCCTAAAAAAGTAAGGTCGTGACTACACTTGAGTCGGAAACACAATTATCCTGCTGTTGAACCAAGATTTTAGTTATACTGTGCAATCTAGAGTTTCTGAGCTAAATATGATTATAACGGAATTAAATTTCAGCTATTTCTCTGTGTACTTTGTATTTATTGTTGCAAAAGTATACCAACTATAATCACTGTAATACTATTCTGAGTATTTTCTAATTTACATATTTAGCTTATGAGTTAGCAACATATCTAACAAATAAACCCCATATAATTTTATTGGGCTCTTACACAATACTTTCTGAAGTAAAGAATATGGACCAAAATCAGCTCCAAGAGTTGGTTTCATGAGTCACATTTACAGAGACTACAAAGGGACATGAAACTCACAGAAGAAAAAGAGGCACTTCTTAAACAGTTACTATCATTATGGAGATACTGGCCCTTTTCAGTAAGTCCTTTGAAGGAAAGGAGTATTTCCATTTTCATTTCTCTTTTTGTCACCTACAAACAATGCCTAATTTCATGATTTGAACATGGTAGGTAAGCAAAGAATATTTACTGAATAAGAATGAATGAATGCTCAGTACAAAACTTCAGTAAGAAGTATTTTAACAGTGAAAATTGAAACTAATCTTAATGCTCAAAAATAGAGAACTACTCAAAAGTGTTTTGCTGTCTTTGAAATTGTATTGAGAAAAAATAGAATACATACTAATATAAAAACTGTAATATGAATTAGGAATGATAAAGGCAGGTTACTCAACAGTACAGAATACTCCATTAATTATAGAATGTTAAAAGATATAGCACCATACTAGGTTGTCTCTGAAGGTCAGGTTACAGGTTGTTTTTATTATCTTCCTTAGGATTTTCTGCAGTTTCTAAATTTTATTCCTTTGCAACCAAACTGGAAAAAAAAAAAGTTACTGAAAATAAGAAAAGAAAATGAATCAAGTTTGAATTGCAATCTGGAGCTTTCAGCAAAACATAGTTGAGTTTTTGCCATGGACACCAAGTCATTTCCTTCTTTTTAGTGGCATTTATATCACTACCACACATTTTTCCCAACTGAGATGACACAATGGAAAGACTATTCCTACACCAAGTCCTGAGCTACTGGAAAATGGAATGTCAGTGTGAGCTTCTGCAGATCAGGAAATCAAGTCACAGAGCAGGACCAGCCTAAGACTGTAAGTTTATGCCATTTGCTCATCAGTTACATATTTTAAAAAATTTGTGCAGAGTATAACACCCTCTCTGTGTTCCTCAGCTTCCGTGAAGAGGAAGGTATTTCACAGAACTGTCCTTTAAATGGAGAAAGGGAGAGGATCAATGAATTCAGATTACTTCAAATCATATCTTAGTCAGAATCCCTCCCCAGTATGGAATTAGCTTCCCTACTGGATTTAGGTTCAGAGGTGGAACCCACAGCTCAGGGATCACAGGCTCTTAGCAAAGACTGAAGAACATCATTAACATCAAGGAGTTATTTGTCCCTGTCCCCTTCATCTTGTCTTGAACTCTTGGATTTTCTTCTATTTCTCTGAAATCCTTAGAAAAATTCCTTTTAAAACAAGTGGGTGCCTGACTCATTGGCCTATTTCCTCTGTTTTCCACCCAAGTGATAAACAATGAGCTCTATTCAAATGTGTACCGTCTGTGAGCTGGGAATCTGCGTGCAGACGAAGCTCATTGTCTCAGGGCAGACTGCCAGACTCAGGCTCTCCTCTGCTCACCTCCGGGGCTCTGCTTCTCTCTTATAAGGGCCGCTAGACAAAATGCAAAGCATTCTCATGGTCCTGTGACCCTGTCGCTCAGTGACTCTTTTTCCTCCCACTCTTCAATGAAATACCACCCTAAATTCTCACGTCAAGGTCTTTGAGAACAGCCTTTCAAAAGCTAATAGAAACAGGGACAGAAGGTAGTTCACACCCTAGTCATGTGATTTTCCCTAAGGACTATCAGGTTTCATTTATAATCATACGAAGATTGTCCTAACTCTCCCCATAAATTATTCTGTCTGTAGATGGAAGTTACTGGGGAAGAAAATTCTGCAAAGTTAGGGACATGACAAGGCATGGAAAGAGACTGGCTTAAGATCTGGAGAACAAAGGCAAAAGGGATTGGATATGGCAGCAGAATCAGACTGTGGAAAAGAGAAACTGGACAAAGTTTCAAGTTAAAAGGGAACAAATAGGACAAGAAGAACTGAATCTAAAAGATGGAGTTGTCCTCAAGGTGAGAGAGACAGAGAAACATGCTGGTATGCACATGAGGAAAACACACCCCGAATGACATATGGGAATCACAGGAGGAACATTTTGCAAATTGTATAGACCCTCCCCTTCCCAAGAACTTCATGTTACTTGAGGAACCCTGCCAGCTACTGGCACCATTTAAAAATAGTTAGGAAGAAAATGAATTTAAAGAGACACTAAGGGAAACTAACAATTATTAATATATTAATCATGATATAATTATGGTATTCCAGTTACTAAGTATGTTTGTTTTTAATAATTTCAATTGCTACATGAGATGTGGTTCTTATCCCTATTTTTTCACTGATGAGAAAATTATAGCTTATGGAGATTAAATAACTTGCCCATAGTCACAGAACAAGTAGGGCGGCACTGGGATTTAAAATCAAGCCGTGTAACAATTCTACTACTGAAGAAAATGAAAACACGAATTCAAAAAGATATATGCACTCCTATGTTCATTGCAGCATTATTTTTAATAGTCAAGTTCTGGAAACAATGTAAGTGTCCATTAATGGATGAATGGATAGAGAAGATGAGGTGTATATATATATATACCAATGTAATACTGTTTATAACCATGAGAAAGAATGGGATCTTGCCATTTGTGACAACACAGATGGACACTGAGGATGGCCATTAAATGAAATAAGTCACAGAAAGACAAATACTGAATGATTTTACGTATATGTGGAATCTAAAACACAAACAAAACAAACAAACCAAAAAAACCCGAACTCATAGATACAGAGAACAAATCAGTGGTTGCCAGAGGAGAAGAGAGTTGGGTATATGTCAGGGGAAATAGGTGATGGGGATTAAGAATTACAAACTTTTAGTTATAAATAAGTCAGTCATGGGAGTATAATGTACAGCATGGGAAATAGTCAATAATACCAATAATTTTGTATGGTGACTGATGGCAACTAGACTTATTGTGGTGACCATTTCACAATGTATACAAATGTCAAATCATTATGTTATACACCTGAAAATGAAATAAGAATAAGATAAAGCTGCATGATTAAAAAGTCATATGGCAATTCATTTCTTTTTATGCAATAACTTCTCTCCCCATTGATATCCAAATACCTGGTTCTCTAAATTCCTCTTCTTCAATATCATTTAACTCCACTCTCTTCTATCCAATCCTACTGCCCTCATCTTATGGCTTACCAAGTTTTCCCCAACTGATCTACCTTTCCTCCCTTCTTCCCTCCTTCCTTCCTTTTTCTTTCTTTCCTCCAACATAAATCTGAAAAACTCCAGTGTGCTTAAAAACCTTTAGTGACTTCCCAATGAGCTGAGATGAAGTGCTTGCCCCCAAATCTGGTACTGCTTACCCAATGACCTTCATTTTATACCCTCTCATCTTCGCTACGTTCCAGCAATACTGGACTTCTTAAATTTCCTCAAAACTATACGTAGTGTCCTAAATCAGGGCTTTCCATATGCTTTCATGTTTTTCTTCAACATGAAACACTCCATCCTCCTCTCTACTTAGCTCAGCAATTCTCAAACTTTTTGGACTCAGGACTCCTCTACATTCTTAAAAGTTATTAAGGATTCCCAAGAGCTTTTTAAAAAAATGTGGAATCTATCTATGGATATTTACATGTTACAAATTAAAACCAGGAAACTTTTTTTTTTTTCCAACATTTATTTTTGGGACAGAGAGAGACAGAGCATGAACGGGGGAAGGGCAGAGAGAGAGGGAGACACAGAATCGGAAACAGGCTCCAGGCTCTGAGCCATCAGCCCAGAGCCTGACGCGGGGCTCGAACTCCCGGACCGCGAGATCGTGACCTGGCTGAAGTCGGACGCTTAACCGACTGCGCCACCCAGGCGCCCCTAAAACCAGGAAACTTTTAACTATTGTATTCATCTAAAAATAACATAGTAAACTGATTATACTTTAACATAAATATTTTATGAAAAGTAACTTTATTTTCCCAAACCAAAAATACATTAGTGAAAAGACTGGCATTGTTTCCATTTTTGCAAATCTCTTTAATGTCTGGTTTAATAGAATACAGATGGATTTGCATATCTATGTCTACATCTAATATGTTGCAGCATCATACATCATGTAGCCTCTGGAAAACTCCTCCGTACACTTGAAAAAGAATGAGAATTAAAACAGCTAATTACTTATTAGTATTATTATGAAAATAGATTTGATTCCTGAGCCCACTAAAAGTATCTTAGGGAGAGACCTCCAATGAACTCGTACTCATTCTTCCCCCCCCCCAGCTTTATTGGGGTATAATTGACAAATAAATTATAATATATTTAATGTGTACAACATGATGATTTGGTATACATATACATTATGAAGGATTCCCATAATTAATTTAAACACATCTATCACCTCCCATATTTACCTTGTGTATGTGTGTGTGTGTGACAATATTTAAGTGCTACTTTCTTACCAAATTTCAATTATACAATACAGTCTTATCAACTATAGTCATCATGTTATACATTAGATCTTCAGACTTTATTCAACTTCGAACTGGAAGTTTGTATTCTTTTACCAACCTCTCCCCATTTCTCCCAGTCTTGGCTTCTGGCAACCACCATTCTATTCTGGTTTCTGAGTTTAACTCTTTTTACATATTACACAGGAATATAAGTGATATCACGAAGTATTCGTCTTTCTCTTTCTGGCTTATTCACTTAGCATAAAGCCTTCCAGATTCATCCATGTTGTTGTAAATGGCAGGATTTCCTTCTTTCTTAAGAGTGAATAGCATTCATATAAATATATACGTGTGTATATATATATATGTATACATACATGTACATATGTGTATACATAAATATATATATCTCACATGTATATATCACATTTATATATTCACCCATTAACAGATAATTAGACTGTTTCCAAAGCTAGGCTACTGTGAATAATGCTGCAATGAACATGAAAAAACAGATGTTTCTTATAATGATTTTGTTCCTTTTGGATATATATCCAGAAGTGGGATTGCTGGATCATATGGCAGTTCTATTTCTAGTTTCTTGAGGAACCACCATACTATTTTCCACAGGGACTATGCCACTTTACATCCCCACCAACAGGATACAAGGATTCCCTTTTTTTCACATCCTTGCCAGCATTACTTATGTCTTATCTTCAAGTTCCAATGTGCAAGGAGGTCTTCTGTGACCTCAAAGAATAGGTTGGGTCCTCTTTTTGTATGTTCCTATAACACCCTCTACTTCTCTGTCAAAATATTCATCACATATATAATTTAAGCAAGAAATTGCATGAGGACAGGGACCATATCAGCTTTGTTCATAGTGAAACTCCAGTGCTCAGCCCACATAGCAGGGCTTCAGAGTGTCTTTGTGAGAGGGAGGATGAGATAGAAAGAGGGAGGGAACCAGACCCACGGAGACAACTTCCTGCTGACAACTGCTGCTTTCCCTCAGCAGGATGTACACATACAGAGATGAAACTTTGCCCAGCAGGCTGATGCAGCCTGGGTTCCACTTTCCTCTGGAAAAGTGTGGGAGACACAGACAGGCAAAGGACTAGAGTGGAGAGACTGAGATAAGACAGTACCAAGTAATGGTTACTAGCACACACGCAGGAATCTCTCATTAACACAATCATCTGACAATGTGCCTTGTGCATCTACAGTTTGCCTGGCACTCTTCTAGGCACTGGGGAACCCCTCATGAGCATAAAGAGAAAAAGTTCTGACCTCAAGGAGCTTCATTCAGACCTGAGCTCAACTCCAGGTTCTAACACTTGATAAATGAGCTGCTGTAGACTAGCTACTTAATCTCTGATGCTTCATTTTTCTCATCTGTAAAATGTGAACATGAGCTAAGAGTTTCCTGGTGAGAAGTACATAAAAGAGTATCTGTAATGTCCCTCACCAAGAGTCTGGTACTTAATAGGTACCTGATAAATGAATATCTTTTGGGTGGCAACTCATCTTCCAAAATTGATTTTTTCATATGTAGAAACTCTTCTACAATCTACCACTGTCTAATCACTTACAGGGTGGTAGGCTTAGGGACCTCAGAGGGCTCAGGAGGATTATAGTGTCACTCTTCCTATAAAGAAGTATACCTCTGGCTCCCTCTATACTTCAGAAGGCACCTGGATATTTTTATATAATTTTGTAATACTGGAGAATAAAACTATTAAACGAACTGTCATACTCTTAAGCAATGTGGTGCTTTGAGGCAGGCTTTCCTGGGGATTCACTCTTATAGTTATGCCAAGAGCATAAGACCATTTTATTTTGTTTTTAATTTTTTTAATGCTCATTTGTTTTTGAGAGAGGAGAGAGACAGAATTCAAAGGAGGCTCCAGGCTCCTAGCTGTCAGCACAAAGCCCAACGTGGGGCTCAGATCCACAAACAGTGAGATCATGACCTGAGCCAAAGTTGGACACTTAACTGACTGAGCCACCCAGGTGCCTGGAGCATAAGACCATTTTAAAGAAGATACTCAGTGCCAATGACTTTCAACTGGGCTATTTACATACACTTATCACGTACCACAGTGTTATCAAGGTTTCCAACCCCACCTCTGACTGAGTTTGGCTTGACCTTTCTGAGAGTTAGTGGCTACCGTCAAAAAATAGGATTTCCAGGAGAGAGAGAAATGGGTTGGGACCTTTGACTTTTGTTTTCTCTTGCCACCTCTTTTTGGTAACTTCTCTACACTTGGCATCACACTAGAGAAGTGAAAGAAAAAAGAAAAGGATAAGTCATACCAACTGATTTTGCTATATGTTACCAGTCTGGAAAAAACATTTGAGGTTAAAGAATATCCAAACACCAAATGAAATAAAGTTTGGTAATACTTGTGTGGATGTCATTTCCTCAGGCTACTCCCATTGTTCCTTAGCAGGAAATACTGAGTCAACTATTCAGATTCACAGTTCTTATACAAGAGATGTGGGTTTTAGAAGGAGGTCTGATGCCATGGCAAACCTCCCTGACTTACACAGACCGTTCTTCAAGTTGCAAAGCAGAATGATGTCTGAAGTGACTAAAGAAGTACATATGGCTTTAGAGTGTGTCCAGACCTGAAAGCTCCCACATGGACGTGAAATTCATTACTGGCAAGCATAGTGACAGCACACCCCAGAGGGCTGAGCTGCAAAGAATCTGCAAAGCCCTGTGGCTAACTCTGTGGCCTGGTTTGATCTTGAAGTCATTGTCTTGGATAATCATCTCAAACGTGTTCCTGCACTTAAGAGCCACTCAGCAAATGACTGAGACCCCCCCCCCCAATCTTGGGTTATTTTACACTGACCTGTCAGAGTAGACTTTCAGCAAACATAGATATCACAAGAAATAATCCAACAGATGTCCCCCCTTTCAAATGAGTTGGAGCAGAACCAACTACATGGAGAAGTCATAAACACGGAAACATGCAACCCAAGGATTTTCAATGGATTGGCATGGCTTCTTGTACAGAAAACTCAGTCTCTTGGGTAGAACATGAGTTATACACAAGTATATGAGCATCAGAAAATTGCCTCTCACCCCAGTCAAGGCCCACACTTCCTGACAGGAGACACAGGGGGACATTTTAGAATCTAAAATCTTCATCGTCTCAGCAAAGTATTCTTCAATTTCATGGCTCCAAGAGGTAACAAACTTTAATAACTTGGATAAAAAAGATTTAGGAGAGAGAAATCCAGCCTTCAGCCCCATTTATGTCAGGGAATCATTGCATTGGGAGGCAGTGGGCCAGAATTGTCTGATCTCTGTTTCTGATTTCCCTCTTCGTTGGCATCAGAGGATTTCATGGCAGGAAAACTAATGTCTGACTGGGCTCCAAGTGCTAAATACGAGTATTCCATGTTCATTCCAGGCCACCAAGAGGTTCAGGGTCACCAAATCACAGACTGTGAATTTGAGCATTGGATGGTTTTTGCAGATGACTGGGTGAACAAAGCAAAGCCCAGGAGATATATAAAGGTTGAAACTAGAAATTTCTCATTTGAATTATTTAACATGCCTCACTCTGGTTGTTCTGGATATCAAAGAACTGCAGACCCTTCCTTAGGGTGAAAGAAATGAAGTTACTGAGTTTAGTTTTTTGACCAACACTAGAATAGGAAACATGCTCATGAGTATTCACAAGGCACTTCATTTTTTTTTTTTTAACGTTTTTTATTTATTTTTGGGACAGAAAGAGACAGAGCATGAACGGGGGAGGGGCAGAGAGAGAGGGAGACACAGAATCGGAAACAGGCTCCAGGCTCTGAGCCATCAGCCCAGAGCCTGATGCGGGGCTCGAACTCACGGACCGCGAGATCGTGACCTGGCTGAAGTCGGACGCTTAACCGACTGCGCCACCCAGGCGCCCCTCACAAGGCACTTCAAAGACACCAATTTCTTGGCAGGATATTTTGTTGTTGTTTTTATTGTCTATGTGTGTGGGCAATTAATCAATTAAAATTTAATTTAATCAATTAAAAAATCGGATCATCAATTCAACACTGCCTACTCCTGATTTTTATTCTACTAACAGCCCAGAATTTATTAAAAATGTCCTCCTATATGCCAGGACATTGGGAATATAATAAGCAATGAGGCACCTGGGTGATTCAGTTGGTTAAGTGTCCAGCTTTGGCTCAGGTCATGATCTCAGGGTTCTTAAGTTAGAGCCCCGCATCAGGCTCTGTGCGGACAGCTCAGAGTCTGGAGCCTGCTTTGAATTCTGTGTCTCCCTCTCTCTCTCTGCTTCTCCCCCACTTGCACTTGCTCTGTCTCTCAAAATTAAATAAACATTAAAAAAAATTTAATAAGCTCTAAGGTACTGTGTCTTGCTTCAAAGGACCTTCAACATCACTGGATCAGTTTTGTTACTTTAGGTTGGAATTACTAGAGCACTCAGCTCAAACCAATGGCTCATGTAAAACTCTGCAGAGGAGACCCGGGCTGAGCTCAACCTTAAAGGATGTGGGGATAAGTGTACACATTTTTTAATGACACAGAGTGTAGCATCCACTAAAATGCTTGAGACTGTTTTACAAGCATTACTTCTCAGGACCCAAGTGCAGAACATGTGTCTACTGGATTCAGTCCACTGCTCAGCATCAACACAGTGCCATTTCTCTTAGGTGAATACCAAACACAGCAACTTATTTCTTGATCCAGGTCACTAATTCAAACACAGAACAGGACAACCTGAAGCCTGACCCTCAGGAAACTTCTAAGCAGGCTTCCATGAATCTGTTAAAGACTGCCTACTACTGCAAGCAAGGTTAATTCATTTATTGCTCAACTGTGACACTTAAACTTCACCTTCAGAACAAGGAGAATTAAAGGATTACTAAAGTTGGATTTCCCACTTTCTTATATTTGATGATATTGTTCATATGATGGCTCTGTATTTCTCAATTTCCTGGAACTGCAAATTGGAAATGAATCCACAAACTGGGATTCATAAGAAACTAAACTGTAGCTTAACTTGATAAAGGATATGAAAGGGGAAGAAAGAGAAATATACCTAACATCTTACTATGTCCAAGTCCCTGTGCTAAGCATTTTTATTGAGTTGTTCAAACTCTAAAGATACATTAAGAAGTAGCTATCCATATCTTGCCTATTATAAATAATGCTGCAATAAACATGGGGGTGCATGTATCTTTTTGAAATTTCTTCAGATAAATACCCAGTGTTTTCATTTTCTTCAGATAAATACCCAGCAGTAGAACTACTGGGTCATATAGTAGTTGTACTTTTAACTTTTTTAGGAACTCCATACATTTTCTTTATCTTTTGTTTTTAAGTTTTTATTTCCCCATATGTTTTCCATAGTGACTGCACCAGTTTATACTGCCACCAATAGTACACGAGAGTTCCCTTTCCTCCACATCCTTACCAACACTTAGTTCTCGTCTTTTTGATACTAGTCATTCCAACAAGTGTGAGATGATATCTGTGTGGTTTTCATTTGCATTTTCCTGATGATTTGTGATATTGAGCATCTTTTCATGCATCTGTTGGCCATCTATATGTCTTCTTAGTGTCCATCAGTGGATAAATGGACAAAGAAAATGTAGTGTGTTTACACACACACACACACACACACACACAAATGGAACGCTACTCAGTCATAAAAAAGAATGAAATCTTGCCTCTTGTAACAACATGGATAGGTTCTGAAAGCATGCTAAGTGAAATAAGTCAAACAGAGAAAGACAAATACCATATGATTTCACTTATATGTGGAATGTAAAAAAAAAAAAATCAAAACAAAATAAACAAAACTCAAGCTCACAGATACAGCAAACAAATCGTTGCTTGCCAGAGGGGAGGGGTTGTGGGTGGGCAAACTGAGTGAACAGGTCAAAGAGTACCAACTTCCAGTTATAAATAACTCAGGGGGATGTAATGGTGACTGTAGTTAATACTACTATATTGCTTATTTGAAAGTTGCTAATAGGGTATATCTTAAACGTTCTCATCATAAGAAATTTTTAACTATGAATGATGGATAGTAACGAGATTTATTGTAGTTATCATTTCACAGTGTCTACAAATATTGACTCATTTTAATTTGATACTTCCAATGTTATGTCAATACCTCAATAAAATTTATTTTTTTTTTAATTTTTTTTAATGTTTATTTCTGAGACAGAGAGAGATAGAGCATGAGTGAGGGAGGGACAGAGCCCGACGCGGGGCTCGAACTCACAAACCATGAGATCACGACCTGAGCCGAAGTCGGTCTCTCAACCAACTGAGCCACTCAGGCGCCCCCCAATTTTTTTTAATTAAAAAAAGAAACTAGTCATCATTGTTTCCAACTTACTGATAAAACTTAGACAGGTTAAATGATTTGCTTGAACTAAAAACTGAGGCAATATTTGAGCCAAATGTTGTGTGCTTCACCTACTTCCCTGTTAAGAGAGTTGGTCTTCTCCCCTCTGATTCAACTCAAGCCCACATCACTTTTCACCAGTTTTTAAATCAAAGAAGAAGATAATTCCAGGAATTATGATACTTGACCTAGGACTTTTACTTAAATAAAATGTGACTTGGACATGAAACTCCTAGGCAATTTTTTTTTCTTGAATAACAATTCACAATTGACCTTGTTGTCACAATTGACCTTGTTGTGACATAGCATCCTCACATATGGATCCATGGATATGGATACTCACATATCCATATGCTGTGGACTGAACTGTATCCTCCTCAACCCCCACCCACTGCCAAATTCCTATGTTACAGTCTCAATCCCCAATGTGACTATGTTTAAAGATAGGGCTTTTAAGAGACAATTGAGGTTAAAGATCAAAGGGTGCAGTCCAATTGGTGGCTTTATAAGAAGGGAAAAGAAAAAGATACCTGTCTCTACCATATGAGGACACAGCAAGAAGATGGCCATCTGCAAGCCAGGAAAAGAGCCCTCACCAGAAACTGACTAGGCCGGCATAGTGATCTCAGAGGTCCAGCCTCCAGGACTGTGGAAAAATAAATTTCTGTTGTTAAGTCACCCAATCCATGATTTTTTGTTAAGGCAGCCGAAGCAGACTAATAAAGTAATAAAGACCATTTTATAAAAACAGCATGAGATTCAAAAGGGTTAACAGAGGACACATGCTGAGTAAAAGAGATTACTCTAGATACTTACCTGCTAAATATATGTTTATAGTTTATAACTCCAACCACTGTAGCACATGGTATACTTTCCCACAGGTATGCCATAGCCTACTACTCCAACATGATCAGGGAATCAAGAGTGAGTAATTCAGGGGGTACAACAGTCCTATAGTGGACAAATGGGCATGAGCTCTGTGGTTATAGATGTAGAGCAACATCTGTCACTGACACATAGTGTTAATCCTGCCTATTCTTTTCCTTGGAAATGGTCACAGATGTTTCCATAACAGGTGTATTTGCTCCCCATATGTGGTTTTCCCTGGCATGTCTACATGCCATTTTCTCACTGAGTCACCTTTAGTACTCAGGCTAAAATAGCAGAGAAATGAGACAACTGCCCAGATAGTCTGAGTAACTCAATAATTTGATATTAGTTGGTTGTCTCTGGGGTACTTGAATGTATGTTTGGGAAAGTATGAGGAATTACCAAATGCTTGAGGCTGCATATTTCTCAAAACTTTTAGAACCGTTGAATTCTTACACTCTTTTTCATGTGGCTCTTAAGTAACAGAAACCGTACAGAATAATGTCCATTATATTCCCTGAACAAGAGATTCACAGGCTGAAGTTTGCAAGGTAAAGCAATATGGTAACAATGAACATACTGTTGGGGCTCAAACTGAACTAGTGAATTCACAATAATTCGGATACCTTTGTCTTTTGATCCTTATATACTGGAATATAACTTTCCACAAACCCTGACATTAAAATGCTCGCATATTTCTATACTCCTTTTTAAAAATGAAGATGGACATTGAGGAGGGAACCTGTTGGGATGAGCACTGGGTGTTGTATGGTATGGAAACCGATTTGACAATAAATTTCATATTAAAAAAATAAATAAAAATGAAGATGTCTTCATGTTTATACACAGGTATGCATGTGTGTGTGTGTACACACACACAATGAAATATTACACAGCCATAAAAAAGGATGAGATCTTGTTATTTTTGATAACATAGACCTAAAGGGTATGATGCTCAGTGAAATAAGCGAGACACAGAAAGACAAATATAGGTATAATTTTACTCATATGTGGAATCTAAAGAATAAAACAAATGAATACACACATAAAGAGCAGAAGCAGATCTGTAAATAGAAAAAACTGATGATTCCCAGAGAAAAGGGGGGTAGGGGTGGGAGAAATGGGTGAAGGGGAGCAGGAGATACAGGCTTCCAGTTATGGGATGAATAAGTCATGGGAATAAAAGGCACAGGATAAGGAATACAGTCAATAATATTGTACATAGTAACTGATGGCAATTACACTTGTGGTGAACAGGGCATAATATATAGAAAAATTGAATAACTATGCTATACACCTGAAACTAATGTAACATTATCTGTCAACTACACTCACATTTTTTTTAAAGAAAAGATTAAAATATATTGTGATAATATTTACTGGCATAGAACTGTATACTTAAAATGGTTAAAATGATCAAGTTTATGTCATGTATATTTTACCAAAATAAAAAAAGTATACAAAATAAAATAAAATCATCTTATTTATTTGCTTGTTCATATGTATATAGCCTGCATCTTCCATCACTAGACTATAAACAGCAAAGTAGGGACATACTCTGCCTTTTCATCCCTGTATTTATTATAGCTCCCAGAATAGTGCTTGGCAACAGGAAATATCTAAAAGTGTTTTAAATGATTGAGTAAATAAGTGAATGAATGTTTAAATGCTCCCTTCCCTTTTCATCCACATCAGCCTGTCTGGACAGGTGCTAATGGCCAACAAGTGACTAGAAAGTTATGGACTCAGAAAAACATGGGCGTTGGAATAAATCATCAAGTAGGATGACAGGAATGTATCTTGCAAGGAGAAGTGTTCTAAGGAAACAGATTATGTTCTTTAATATCTCCTGTCTATCAACTGTTTGAAATTAGGTAATTTCTCGATTTACAAAAGCAACTTTAGTGGCCACTCTGTGTACTCAAAATGGCTTATACTAAGCACATGCGTGCATCTGTGGTGTATCAAGATGTTGGGGACAGGCATTTAAAGAAACTCTTGGAAATGATTGTAGGTGCATGTGGGTGGCTCAGTCGGTTAAGTGTCCGACTTTGGCTCGGGTCACGATCACTCTGTGAATTTGAGCTCCACAGCGGGCTCTATGCTGATAGCTCCTGGAGCCTGCTTCAAGTTCTGTGTCTCCCTCTCTCTGCCCCTCTCCTATTAACTCACTCTCTCTTTTTCTCTCTCTCTCTCAAAAATAAACATTAAAAATTTTTTAAAATAGAAGTGATTATAATAAAGGGGTGCCTGGGTAGTTCAGTTGGTTGAATGTTTGACCCTTGATTTCAATCATGTCATGTTCCCAGGGTTGTGGGATCGAGCCCCACATTGGGCTCCACTGCTTAAGATTCTCTCCCCACAACCGTCCCTCTCCTTCACTAATACTCTCTCTTAGAAAGAAAGAAAGAAAGAAAGAAAGAAAGAAAGAAAGAAAGAAAGAAAGAAAGAAAGAAAGGAAGAAAGAAAGAAATTATATATAATTATATATATATATTTTTATAATTATTTTTAATTATATAATACAAGAATGCCAGATAACTATAAAACTAAGTTCTCCCCCACAAAAATAATTAGTTACAGTCAGTAAGAAATAAGTATCTATTGACTAGAAATTATATGCTAAATACTGCCTGTTAGATAATTTATAGTCTGCTGGGGCTGCCGTAACAAAATACTACAGACTGGGGGACTTAATAGAAATTTAAGGCTCCCACAGTTCTGGATGCTAGAAGTCCAAGATCAAGGTGTCAAAAAATTTGGTTTCTGGTAAGGCTTCTCCTCCAGGCTTGCAGGTGGCTGCCATCTATGGCATGTTCCCTATGTGGCGAGAACGAGAGATGGAGATCTTATGTCTCTTCCCCCTCTGAGAAGGACACCAGTCCTGACTAGAGATCCACTCTTAACACTTCACTTAAAGCTAATTGCCTCCTTAGAGGCCCTATCTAAAAATACAGTCACTTTGGGGTTTAGGCTTTCTATGTATTAATATGGGAAAGATGGACTCAATGCACAACAGGTAATAAATTAGAGAATATGGATAAGACACTGACTTTCTCAAAAAGCATACAATCTACAAGTTGGTTGGGGAGTGGAAATACAGACACACGCGCTCATGGGTAACTGTTGCACCTAACCTGATAGGAATTCCTAGAGAGCAGTAAAAAACAGTCGCCCTGACACTGACAAAGGGAAAGTGAATGAATTTGCTCTGAAATGATCGTCAAAGGCTTCACTAAAGATACATTAGATAGTTCCACAAATACAAGTGTCCATAATAGTTTCCTTCCAAGGCAGATTTCAAAATCTAGCAATCTGAAAGGATCTAACCATAGGAGAAAGGAATAAAATCTCTGAAAGAAAACAAGATAAGATCTATGAAAAACAAAAGTTTGAAACAGCTAGAAAAAGTCCCTGCTGAGAGAACTGAGTAATTGGATATATGTAAAAGTGGCTGCATTTCTGCTTATTACAGAAGTCTGATGTACAGACCTCAGCATCAGGGTTTTGGACACAAAGAAATAAGTCTAACCTAAAATAAGCAAGAATATCTAAATATCTATACCTATATACAAGAACGTAACTATTTCCCTACACCCACATGTTTCAGAAGTCTTGATTCTAATTTACTAACCTGAACAAATGAACACATTTTTTAAGAGCTTCTATTGGTAAAAGCAAATTCACTATGGCTTTAAAAAAAAAAAAAAAAGGCTTAATGTTAAGTAAAATTTTTTTAAATGTTTATTTATCTTTGAAATACAGCATGAGCAGGGGAGGGGCAGGGAAAGAGGGGGACAGAGGATCTGAAGCAGGCTCTATGCTGACAGCAGGGAGCCAGATAAAGGGCCTGAACTCGTGAAATTTGAGATTATGACCTGAGCCAAAGTAGGATGCTCAACCGACTGAACGCCCAGGCGCCTCCTAAGTAAATTTTAGAGAGAGAGAGAAGCTCTCTACAGCCAGTGTTGCTATAGAGAGGCTCCTTTCTAGGATTTCTAAGATGTGTGATTTCTCCAATAATGGGTGTTCCTATCTAGACTTAATGAGCTAAATTTAGGGTAAACAAATTGGAAATATTATGCTAACATATCTAATGGCAGTCCGTGTGGCCACAAATAATTTGTAGCTAAAAGGCAGAACTTCTGGACTTAATACTTCAACAAGAATAGACTGAATCTGACTCCAACTGGAAGTTTTTTAGTTTGCTTTGAAATCACTCCGACAGTACCCTTCGTAGCCCATTTCATACCATATTGCCATTATCTGTCAACTTGTTATCTCCGTTGCTAGACTGTAAGCTCTCTAATGACAGACACAGCATTGTCCACTGCCATATCCCCAGCACCTCGCATAGACGTTATCTTGCTACAGGTTTTGAACCTTGGCTCTAAGGGTTCCTGTTGCCACAGGTGTACATATTGTTTCCACAGTTGCACATACCTGTATTTGGAAAACTTTGTAGCAATCTAGCATCTGGGCTAGAAATCTGCATGCACTGACTATGTGCTTGCTTAAAAATGTAAGTCAGTTATACAAATTCACATTGGATAAATTTTTATAGGCCCTGAGTAGATCCTGTCACTGAAGGAGGCAAATTACACTACGTGCTAAAAATTTGTAACATTTGTGCTACCTAATGGAATCCTGACATGCTTTTCTACCTGATATCCTAATGTTCTGAAGGTATCTTAGGTGAGAACAACTTGCTGGAATTATTACATTTCAGAGCCATTCTTGCAACTTGGTATGGGTGGCTTCACAATTCAAACTCTTGTCAATGAAATGTATATAGAAACAATACATGCAAATTCCAAAAAGTCCCTTCAAAGGCTTTCCACACTCTCCCACTCCTCACCTTTTCTAGCTGACTGGAAGGTGGACATAATGGCTGGAGTCCCAGTAGCCACACTAAATCATGAGGTACAATGAAAAAAAAAAAAAGCCATTGAGTCAAACAATAAGAGAAGAAGCCTGAGTTCCTGATGCAAAAGATCACTGACTATACAACTCAAGCCCACTCGAGACACCTTTAAAATGATTAAATAACTGCTATCTTGTATAAGTCACATTATTTGCCCTGTTTGTTTTGGTACTCAGGGCCAATTATAATCCCTAATCTCATTTTATGACTGAGGGGAGTCTGGTAACTCTCAGCAAATATTGGAGAACTTATGATAGTTTCATATGGGTTTTAAGGAGACATCTATTTTAGTTCTACACAAAATGTTATCCAGTGACAATGCACAAGCCATTTGTCATGCGTCCATGTCAAGATAATAAGAGAATGTGAGAATAAGCATTAAAAAAATTTTTTTTAAGTTGATATATTTATTTTTAGAAAGAGTGAGAGAGAGGGAGAGGGAGAGAGAGAATCCCAAGCAGGATCCACACTGTCAGCACAGAGCCCTACGTGGGACTTGAACTCAAACTGTGAGATCATGACCTGAGCCAAAATCAAGAGTTGGATGCTTAACCAACTGAGCCACCCAGGTGCCTGAGAAACTTTTATAGCAATTTCACATTGCCGAACTCATCTCACTGAACCAACCTGGATGTTGGTAAACTTTCCTGGTAAATCACGTGTAATATAAGCTGTCTACTAATCATATATAGTAGAACTTCATGTGACTTTTGAGGTTACTTTGATAGGTTTCATGTTAACCAAACCTATTTTAAACCTTTTAACATCATTAGCTGTATTAGGAATCTGAAATTGGCATTACAGGTATCCCTTACTTTCTTTCCTAACGCTCACATTATGCCACTTCACTTTTACAAAAGATCTGCATTAGTACCTGTTTTAACTAACCGAAAGAAATCCAAAGAGGAATTTTACATTTACGAAAAAAGGGGAAAAGCAAAAATAGCATTCAGCATTTGTGGTTTTTTTTTTAATTTTTTTTTCAACGTTTATTTATTTTTGGGACAGAGAGAGGCAGAGCATGAACAGGGGAGGGGCAGAGAGAGAGGGAGACACAGAATCGGAAACAGGCTCCAGGCTCTGAGCCATCAGCCCAGAGCCTGACGCGGGGCTCGAACTCACGGACCGCGAGATCGTGACCTGGCTGAAGTCGGACGCTTAACCGACTGCGCCACCCAGGCGCCCCAGCATTCAGCATTTGTATCGCGGTAAGCCGTTACAGAGGCAGCACTCATCCTGACCAGTGAGAAGGGTCCACCAAGCTCTTTCCCTGAGAAACTCACTCAGCATCTCAGCACTAAGCCACCATAATGCTGAGCTGTGTCCATAAGCATCTGTGCTTTATCTCAATTTATTTTACACATCCGTTAGCAAGAGATGTCCTAAGGTATCACAGAAATCTAATAGAGGGTGTTTCTTCAGTCTGGGAAGGTTCAAAAAATATTTCCACATAAAGTAATGGTAATTTCTTCTTTACCTTATGCCACTTTGGCTTATGAAAGGTTTCATAGGAACACTCTACTTTTCTACAAGGGAAATCTGTATTAATTTTAACCACAATTACAGAAAAAAAAAAATAAACTTCACCGAACATTTTTGTCAAGAACATATTCAATCTATCCTGATCACAACTATAATGGTAACCAAATGATGGCAATCAACAACACTCCAAAGAAATAAAGACCAAAAATTGTACCACTCACTTTTACTTGGATCCTCTGTATGATCCTCTGTATACTGATCTGGGTTTTGAAGCCATAAATGGTACTTAAAAGCTAAAAGGACAGTTTATTAGTTGAAGAGATGTTTCAATCCATGAAACTATTAAGACCTAAGGGATATTTTTCTCCAAATTATAAAAAGTAAATTCAAAACCAAAGGAATACTTTTCAAAAAAGCATATTAAATTTAAAAGCCAGCAGAAACTAATGGGCTTTGGGGGCTTTTTCTAAAATAACACTTTGAGTTGCTTAGACTCAAGTCCTACTTATATTGCTGAAATAGTACTGAGAGACTGTATCAAAGATGTTTGGTTGGAAACGCTGAAAGAATGT
The DNA here is from genome assembly GCF_014898765.1 of Herpailurus yagouaroundi. Classification (NCBI taxonomy): domain Eukaryota; kingdom Metazoa; phylum Chordata; class Mammalia; order Carnivora; family Felidae; genus Herpailurus; species Herpailurus yagouaroundi. The sequence continues at coordinate 6,254,074 of NW_024412415.1, forward strand.
CATCAAATAAGACAGCTTAATTACCATTTTCCAGGGACACCAAAGCTTAATATTATGCAGGATCAACTACAAAATAAAGCTAGCAAGACAATTTTCACTGTGACTAGACAGACAAAAATGGCAATTCTTTTAATATATGTATAATTTGAACATGATGGTGATATAAAGGAAGAACTAACATTCAAGTTTTACTTTCAAAAACAACCTATTCTAAACTATATAGAACAATGTAGGATGAATCAACAAATGAGACATGGACTTTCAATTTTAGGACTATGTACTGATGGCACAAGTATAATAGCAGGCAAGCATTCTGGAATATCTGTACCACAACGTAAATCAAGGCAATGCTTCCTTCATCAACAGTCTTATTACAAAACAAAACAAATGTTGGCTGAACTACAAAGCACACATAGCGCACACTGTAAATCACATCACCGTTAATGGGCCAAATTTGAAATCATTCTTTTTTATTTGTAATAATATGGAAGCTGATGACAAACAACCACTAAGATGTGATTGTTACTGAGGTGAAAAGTTCCATCAGGATTTTCTGAACTACTGAACAAACCATTGTGTTTCTTCAAGACAAGAACCAGTTTCAACATTTCAAATATACAGATCAGAGGGTCTGTCATGCTAATTTGTTTGATACTTTTTATATTTTTAAAGATCTTAATACTTCCATTCAAATATAGGATGTGACATGTTTTCAATGGCATGTCAGATCAAAGGGCAAAAAGAAAAGTTTAGAAGCTTAGATAAACAGTTCCCACAGGGTGTCCATAGTCTAATAATAATTAATAATAAAGTAGGTGATGATTTTGAAATTATACATCTACAAAGTTATTGTCATACATCTTAAAATTCTGTAGAAGGCCTTGAATTTTACTTTCTATTTTAAGAATATTCACAAACAGGAAATTAATGAATCCAGAATCTATTTCTTTTATTGAAATTAAATTAATTTTAACTTTATCGATATATTGTCCAAGTCTGCTGCTGATAAAGGATTAAAGACAAATTTTAGAAATACTGCACTATTTGATTTACTTTGGAGAAAAGTCAAAAACGAATATCCTGAGTTTGCTGAAGTTCCTTTAAAATTTGTTCACCCATTTGTGTCAAGATACCTTTGTGAGACTAGATTCTCTACTGTGCGTGTTACTGAAACAAAACTCAAGAACATCTTCCCCATGAGTAACGTCACTGCAAACGCAACTATACTAGTGAAATTAACAGCAAGAAACATGCTTACTCACTGCATTAAAAACTTTAAATATTAATATTCACGGTACTTGTTAAAAGCATGCATACAGGCACTAAATACAGGAAACTGCTATTTGATTCATAACTTTTCATTAGTGTCTAACTGCAGAGGGACAGAATGCTATCAATATAACAGTGATTTTCTATCATTATGGTCTATGTTCATACCTTAAATGGACAATATAAGCTTTGTAATTATTTTTCCCGTTACGTTTATTGTGACCATCGTCATTAAAATAATTTTAATGTTCAGAGAATCTAATAATAAACTTTTGCTTGTATTTTATGCCTTTCATTCCCTTTATTTTTCTAGGAATTCATATATGTTGTATTTTACAAAAGTACAGGTTTGTGATGTATTACAAAGGAAAAATCCAACAAATCGGTCCTTTTCCATAGATGGTCTAACGTACACTCTTAAATTATTTCTCTGCTTCCAGTTTGGACCGTTTCTAAGCTGTCCCCAAATCAGCACTCTACTTTTCTTTAACCACTCACTCCTACCCAAACCGACATTGACTTCTTTGCTGCCTTTGACACACCAACCGTGATATCAAGATGAAATAAATGCAGGCTATATTTGTGACTCATCAGGGTCAAAAACTTAAATGTTCACAGAGGCTGGGCTAGTAGAGAAATGGACACAGTGGGCCAAGAGTGGAAGAGACAAAATGAAGAGCATGGTGTTCCTCCACAGCCTATGTTTAATGTTCCCAAGCAGAAGCAAGGGCTCAGGATTGCCAACTCCTCACAGTTTTTTCAAAAGAAGCCAGAAATTCCTATTTTTATGTAAAAATACACTTATTTAAAAACGTTAAAAATTAATCCAGATTTTTGCAAACCACAAGACCAGCTTAAAAAAAAAAAAAAAAAAGTGCATCTGAGAGCCAGATTTGGCCTATGGGCTTCCAGTTGGAAACGGTTGGGCCTCAAAATGTTCCTGATAGAGAAGGTAAGACCAGCAAAGGAAAAGTTTCTTTCAAGTTCAGCCTGAAGATAAATTTTGGCAGTTTCCTATCAGCCTTTTCCCAAGGATGGAAAACAGCTGCTGGTATGATCCAAGGTTTACAGGAGCACTCTTCCTGCCTCAGTCTAGCCTGAGGCACCACCACAACAGATCTCAGATACCCAAGTGAGCATGAAAGAGACCCCATATGGAAAAATCTATGTAGGAAACATTCAACAAGAGGTCCTATGACTCTTGGTCTACTTGGCCAGAAAAGGATATAAACACTAGGCACAGTGCAGAGAGGAGAATCTGAGGAGGACATCTCTGAAGGGAACTAGAAGTGAATCTCCTAACCCCTAAGCAGGGCAGGAAGCAGGGGAGGTGCTATCTTCTCCCCCAGTTCTGGCTAGGAGAGGGATGTTCTGCGGGACAACTCAGAGAACCTGGTATTTGCTCCTCACACTGGGAGGTGGGGAGGACTAGGGCTTGGTTCATGCATGATGCGGCTAAGCCACCTGGTATGGCTGCCTGGTATGGTTGGGATTGGCCTGTTCTCCCAGTCTGGCAGGCCAAGGGATACATGAATGAGTGTTTTTTGCCAAACACATAGGCTCTGTGCCCATAATTCACTCTTCGAAATAGGTGAAGACCAATGTGCCTTTGCTATCTAGAGGTGTCATGTGACTTTACCAGCTGATCTTTATAAAAGTTTACGGTGCCATATAAGCACTGAATGGCATTGTTCTTTCACATAGCTTTCATGGACAAGATAAAAGATAGGCATCCCTCTCTGCCTTTGAGGGCCTTTCCCAGCCCCTTCTCCTTTTGTCCTCCCCATCTATAAACTATAAGGTATCTGCCCTGAGATCCCGAGATGGCCTTTCCCATTAAGCCTCATTATTATTCATGCTCTATGGAAAGAACTCACTTTAGGCCTGAATCCCCTACAAGCTGTGGGAGTGTCCAATCAAACTGAGCACAATGTAGCCATGATCTCATTATCTAGAGGTGGTTTCATTTAAAGAAATGCTTCATTCACCAGAGGGATGGGAAGCCCTGGCGTGTAGGAGGTGTGGTTTGCATTCATTGTGGGGCCCTTACTACCTGAAACAAATGAAGTGTTTCTGTGCTGGACTCTGCCTTTCCCTTTCCCACCCAGTAGTCACAAATTCTGTATGCACAACATCTCTAAAACCCCAAAGCAAGATCTCAATTTAAAAACTGTAACCCTCGACTGAGAGGGCTAAGCCAACATCTAAACCTCCCTGACTTTCCACAGCACTAAATGTTCATGCCATAGGTTTGGTGCTTGGTTATATTCAATTTCTCACGTTTTTCTTTCATTGCTTCTAAGCGTTCTGTTTTCTTCTTCCCAATAATACAGTAAGTCCCCAGAAGCAGGGACTACTTTTCACCCTTCATGCGTGGTCCACATGCTCAGCACAAGGTTAGGCTCAGAGCATAAATGCAATAAACACCCAATGAGTTGAACAGAGTGGAAGGAACCACCATATTCACCTTCAATTTACAATGCTATTGATGAAGAGAAAAGGCAGTATCAAACGAGCATTCAGTTTACCCCTGCCTTTTTCACTACTGGAAAGTCATAATCTTCTTCGTTGGGCTTCTGATAGAAAAGGCTGAGGCTTCAGCGTAGGCATGCTCTGGGGGAATGCCTTCTAATGAGAAGTGAGGGTCTGGGTGGTTAGTGACCATGACTCACTGGCAAGTCTATGTGGGAACCTGGGTGGCTAGGATCTCACATGAAAAGCATTTCCACTCCATCTTGCTCCTTCCTACACTCAACCTTTCTGGGCCACGGTGTTGCCATAGCATCTGTACTATGGTCTGGTCTGAGGCTTGCTACTAAATGTGGTCCTCCACCATCAGCATTGGCATCACATCAGGACTTATTAAAAACGCAAAATATTGGGGGTGGCCTGGCTGGCTCAGTCAGTCAAGCAGCCGACTTCAGCTCAGGTCATGATCTCACCTCTCATGAGTTTGAGTCCCCTGTTGGGCTCTGTGCTGACAGCTCAGAGTCTGGAGCCTGCTTCCGATTCTGTGTCTCCCTCTTTCTCTGCCCCTCTCCCATTCATGCTTTGTCTCCTTCTCTCAAAAATAAACATTAAAAAAAAATTTTAATAAAAAAATGCAAAATATTGGACTGCATCTCAGACTTAATAAATCAGGACCTTTTGAACAAGATTCCCAGGCAAGTCATATGCCAGACCTGCTCTATAAGGGCCTGGAAGGGCATCATCCCTGAGGAGACAGTGTGGCTCTCTGAGCTAAAGCTGCAGAATAATCCAGAGAGCTATCCTGAGCTCCAAATTATGCCTTCTTCTTTAGGAGGAGGAGGAGGAGATTATCTCTAGCCCACAGATAGGCACAGAACTCAAAAGAAATGAGGTCAAGCCAAATGGGGAGCAAGATGCTATTAGCAAGTCTTGTAACAAAACAGTAAAAACATCTTCCCAGTGTCCTGCTTTATCATTCTGTCTCTTGCCATTCATGCTCCAGAGCATCCAGCCCTCAGTACAGTGCTGGCCCAACATACTGGGATGGGGTGACCATGAGTCTGAGGACACATTCTAGTCAAAGTCCAAAACCTTGCCAGACCTCAAGGCACACTAACAGCTAATTCCTGGAACAAGTGTTTAGAAGTCAAATGAGTACAATGGTTCCAGTTTCTTGGTGAGAAACTCTCAACCTCAGGTTTGGTCCAAGCTATTGTAGTCCACCACTACGCAGAGTAGGTTTTCTCCCTCCCCTCCATCTAGACATGTTCTGTAGTTGTAAGGCCCAACTCAAGTCCTATTCCCTCCCAGAACCCCCTTGATGACTCCAGAGCACAATGGGGGAATCCTCCAACATGCTGGTGTTTTGTTTTTTTTTTTTTTTCCAAATTTTTATTTTTTTTATTTTTTTTATTTTTTTTTTTTTAAATTTTTTTTTCAACGTTTATTTATTTTTGGGACAGAGAGAGACAGAGCATGAACGGGGGAGGGGCAGAGAGAGAGGGAGACACAGAATCGGAAACAGGCTCCAGGCTCCGAGCCATCAGCCCAGAGCCCGACGCGGGGCTCGAACTCACGGACCGCGAGATCGTGACCTGGCTGAAGTCTGACGCCTAACCGACTGCGCCACCCAGGCGCCCCTTTCCAAAATTTTTTTAATGTTTGTTTATTTTTGAGAGACACAGAGAGACAGAGTGCAAATGAGGGAGGAGCAGAGAGAGAAGGAGACACAGAATCCAAAGCAGGCTCCAGGCTCCAAGCTGTCAGCAAAGAGCCCGATGGGGGGCTCAAACTCACCAACCGTGAGATCATGACCTGAGCTGAAGTTGGATACTTAACCGACTGAGCCACCCAGGTGCCCCAACATGCGGTGTTTTTAACACTTTCTTGAGTATGTTTTTCCTCAACAAGACTGTAAGCTCCTCAAAAGGGGGAAACTTGTGTCTTACATTCTATTCTGTACCTAGCCTATGCCCTGAATACCAGAGACATTAATAAATCATGAAATATATGAATAACGGTCCTCAAACACTCAGTTTGAACTGGGATAACAATCTAGCAAACCCTCCTCTAGAAGTGAACCAGGAATAGCTCATTAGCATGAGAATCTTCCTCTTACTTCCTAAGAGCCCAGAACCCTCCATATCTACACCATCCCACCTTGGCTGTGCACTGGGAAGATGCTTCTCGGAGCATCCAAGGGGTACTCGGATTCCAGAACCATGTGAAGTCCAGGTGATTGGGCTAAGGGACACCCTCATTCTGACAATGGCATATGATGTTCAACTCAGAAGTCCAAGCCAAGCAATTCCTCCACTTTCCTGTGACACCTGGGTAGTAACGAGCTAATATTTCACAATAGAAATGCCCAGATGAACTAGGAGAAAATAACAATAAAAATTCTAGGCTGAGGTTGCTATATGAGACAAACTATTTCCAGACAAGCTGTACATCATAATCCCCTGGCTATGATGCCACTAACTGGAAGAGGATAATTTGAAACAATGACGAAAGGGACCCACTGACCTTTCCTTCTAGGATTATTAATGCATGATGCATATGTTATTACAGCATCCTTTTCCTCTGCTATCTCCCCTAATATGGATGAAATTAGCAATACACAGACCAGATTGTAAAATGAAGTCACTGATTACATTAAATATGCAGTCAACTAAAAACGGCAGGCAGAGACTGTGACTCCACCTGCTATGACTGGCACAAAGGCCAATCTCTTTCCCAGGACCACCGCATTCACAGTTCCAGGGAATAGTGCTCACACTGTAGTCTCAGGAATGGGGCCCCCTGGCACCTTCAGTGCACAACTGTCATTGTCATATACGGTGGCTCTTCTGAACCTTCTACTTCAAATTATCATTTCTTCTTTCTCATGAGTATAGAAACATACCTGACAAACGTAAAATATGAGAAAACTTGGAGGAGAGGTATTGAGTCTTGAAACGTGTTTTTGCTTTAAATATCCCTGAATATATTATCTTCTAGAATTAACAGACCTAATAGGAACCCTCAGGACTTATTAAATCCTAGTGTCAAGAATAAAAGTTTCACGGGACGCCTGGGTGGCGCAGTTGGTTGAGCGTCCGACTTCAGCCAGGTCACGATCTTGCGGTCCGTGAGTTCGAGCCCCGCGTCAGGCTCTGGGCCGATGGCTCGGAGCCTGGAGCCTGTTTCCGATTCTGTGTCTCCCTCTCTCTCTGCCCCTCTCCCGTTCATGCTCTGTCTCTGTCTGTCCCATAAATAAATAAAAACGTTGGGAAAAAAAAAAGAATAAAAGTTTCACTCATCTAGAAATCACACTGAGTCTTCCTTAAAAAAATTTTTTTTTAATTAAAAAAATAAAAAACAAGCAAGGGCGTCTGGGTGGCTATCAGTTAAGCGTTTAACTTCGGCTCAGGTCATGATCTCGCGGTTCATGGGTTTGAGGCCCGCATCAGGCTCTATGCTGACAGCTCAGAGCCTGGAGCCTGCTTGAGATTCTGTGTCTCCCTCTCTCTGTCCGCCCCCACAACCTGTGCTCTGTCTCTTTCAAAAACAAATAAACATTTAAAAAATATATAAAAAAAACCAAAAAAGCAATCTCCCTTCCTCTCAAAAAAAAAAAAAAAATCTAAACAGGAATCGCTAAAATTCTGCTGAATGATGCAATCCTGCCTCCCACCTCTCTCCTACCAACTTCCGATTGCTAGCCCTTCAACACCACCACTGGTAAAAAACAGAGGAGAGTGTGAAAAGAACCGTGGTAGGCCCATAACTCACAGGTGGATGGACAGAAAAGAGAAGAGGGCTTATCAAGCACAAAAGTTTCAGGCTTCCCACAGTCATCCATGGTCTCATACCATTTGCCAGCACCTTGCTAAGTAAGTACCAGAGGACTCAGTGCTGAAAACATTCCTCCAGGTCCTTGAAACTTATCCTCACTCCTCCACTCACCTTCTCATTAAAAAGAAACAACTCAAAAATTGGTCTGTGCAGGTCAGGGACCCCAAAATATGTGGCAAATATTTGCAGGGTGTTTTTTCAACCAACTTTCCATCCATAGCCAAAAGGAAGTTTCACTTGTCCTTGAGGTTGGAGAACTGAACCATGAAGCTTGAAACAGAGACAATCATGTCATCACAAAAAGCACAAATAGGAAATCTAAGTTCTTAAAAAAGTTCTTATGAAAAAGGTAATGAAAGATTTACCTCTTTGCTTTTTCCCTTTGAAAAGAAGTCGATGGCCATTTGGTGTTTAAACGAGAACAAAGCCTCCAGGGGAGAAAGGTGAAGATAAATATTTGTACAAATGTGTCACTGCATTTGACACAATGGGCCAGCAGTCTTTGAAATCTGACGTGTTTCATATCTACACGTTTATTTTTTTTTCTTCTTATTTGCTCTCATGAGGTAAGTCTCGTAGGCTGTCAGCCACCAAAGTGGCTGCTGAATAGAGGACACTGAGGGGCATTTAGCCAACATGACCTCAGAAGTATTGACACTGCAATGAGATCGTGAAATAATTAATTTCTGCACTGCTATACTTTCTGCCAACTAATATTCCAATATGTCCCTCAAGGATGTGGTAAATGTTGGTTTAAGATAAAAAAGTAAAGACAAATATTAGCACGCCACATAAAAAGGTACAGTAGACCTCCCTTATCCATGCGGGATACATTCCAAGACCCCCCAGGGGATGCCTGAAACCGCAGATGGTACTGAACCCTATGCATACTATGTTTTGTCTATGCAGACATACCTATGATAACGTGAAATCTGTAAGTCAGGCATACTAAGAGATTAGCAACACTAAGTAATAATGTAATAAATAATTTTAACACTATACTGTAATAGAAGTTAGATGAATGAGGTCTGTGTCTCAAAATATCTTATTTTACTTTACTCACCTTTTTTCTTCTGACTACGTGAGATGACAAAATGGCTACGTGATGAGATGAGGTGAGGTGAGTGACGTAGGCCTTGTGACGAAGGCTTAGGCTACTGTTGACCTGAAGGAGGATCATCAGCGTGGGGACTGCGTTGGCCCCAGGTTACTGGAAACTGCTAGAGCAAAACCACGGAAGGCAAAAGCCAGGATAAGGAGGGACTACCGGATGCCTCTTCAGGGAGCTTTGTTTCTTAGCACAAGCCACCTGGATCCCATCGGCCGGTGTCTGATTTCATTAGTTTCAAGTGCAGCCGGGGCACCAGGAGTTTTAAAAACTCCTCCGGTGATTCTAATGAGCAGCTACGAATGAGAAACTACATTCGAGAATCTCCAGAGTATTTTGTATTCTATTTGGAGCCACCATTAAAATTGGTCTGGTGAGTTCATGCCAGATGTTAAAAGCTGGGACTGCAGAGATATAGGGCAGGAGGTATAGACAGATAAATAGAAGAAAAAATGTCGCTGCTCCCCAGCCTGAAATCTGGTGAAGGAGACAAAACACACAAATGACAAAAGGTGAAGCTTTAGGAGTACAGTTCTTGAGCCACCAAAAAAAGGTTACAGGAGACCTAGCAGGAGTTGAGTGAAAAGCAACCTAACTGCTGCTCCAGGCACAGGAGGAAATAGGTGAGTGTGGCCGGCACCCTGCCCCCTCCCACAGGCCGTCAGGGCCCAGGTGCTCTCCTCAGCGACCCTAAGGCGGGGATTACCACACTAGCCTCAAGGGCCAAGGCAGCAGCTCTGTTTGCCAGAACCTGGAGGAAGGTGAGCAGGGTGAAGCCCAGAAGTTTGCCTTCTCCTTTCTAACTCCTTGTCCAAGGCCCACAAACTTGTTTCTGTCTCCTCAGGGCCAGAAACTCCTTTCTTCCTACAAGCGGGGAAGGCTGGGCTCCACCCACCTGGCAATGGATTGAAAAGAGATCACCCCTTAGTGTTACCTACCTTTCTTCACTTATTGAAGGTAAGGGCTCTGCTCCTAATTAAAAGGGTCAGAGCTCCTAAGAAAGCCAGAGACTAAGCGAATAACTTCTGTATGTCCCTAATCTCATACAGAAATGAGAAAGCAGGAAGAGAACACTGTTTTTTTTTTTAAGTTTATTGTTTATTTTGAAATAAAGAGAGAGCGTGCACGGGGGAGGGGTAGAGAGAGCAGGAGAGAGAGAGAATCCCAAACAGGTTCCACACTATCAGCACAAAGCTGGACATGGGGCTCAAACTCATGAGCCTCGAGATCATGACCTGAGCCAAGTCACTTAACTGATTGAGCCACCCCAGTGCCCCAGGACAAAACACTGTTTAACATGAATGAGTTAGGAGGATGTCACTTACCACTACAGGAAGTATCAAGGAAAAATGTTGATACTGATACCCTTCTAGGATCTATAATAAATCTCACAAGAAAATCTAAAGAGTTTCTAGGTTAGGTAAGGTGTTAATAATTATATTTTTTTTCTGTGAATAATTATGTATTTTGCTGTGAACTATCACTTGTATTTATTTCCTGTGACACAATAATTATATTATTAAACACATTTCACTTTTGAGTCATTTGGTGAAAAAAAATAACTCTATTCAGGGACATTTCATTGTTATAGCTCCTTGAACAAACAGCCTGGTGATTTCACTACAGGTTTAAAAATTGCAGGGAATACTGTTCCCACCAGCTTCTTCTTCCTAGGGCCTTTCTCTTCTGCCTCTCCTTTCCTTTTTTAAAATATGACAACAGGCACCTGGGTGGTCGGTTAAGCATCCGACTCTTGATTTTGGCTCAGGTCATGATCTCACAGTTTGGGAATTCGAGCCCCATGTCAGGCTTCATGCTGCTAGCACAGAGATTGCTTGGGATTCTCTCTCTCCCTCTCTGTTTCTCCCGCCTTTTCAAAATAAATTTAAAAACTTAAAAATTTTTTTAAAATATATGTATCTGTCAGGGGAAGACTTCTGACTATGATAAAATAAGGAAATCATTACATCTTCTCCCCAAAAGACAACTAAAACATAAGATGAAATTGTCAAAAACAACCATTTCAGAACTTTGGAAACTAAGCAAAGATAAATAAAAACTGAGAAGTATTTACTTGCAAAAAATTGATAAGTTTTGGATAAAAAGAGTGGAACCCTGTGGCCTTCTTGCCTGGGGCTTCTGCTACCATCCCTCCAGCTCTGACAGCTGGGTTGGTCTAGCAGAACCCGGCAGCGCTAGCTGGAAAATGAGCTGCTTTCTCCTGCTAGACAGGCTCACTTGTGCCCAGTGGGACTGTCAGTGAAAGTAGCAAGACTGGCGGGAAATAAGTGGGGAACCCTCAGGTCTTGTAGCCTGCGGATACAGCTGAAGGTGGGGTGAGAAGCAGACTACCCAGACATTTAAAGGGGACATCCTAGAAATGAGAGCATGCTAGAGGGCCTGGATAAGACCTCCAGCTGGGTGGAATGCTTCATACACACATAGGGGAGATCCAAGAGGTCCCAAAGTAAAATACAGGATGAACTTAAAAACCCTTGACTTGGGGGTGACTGTGTGGCTCAGTTGGTTAAGCATCTGACTTCAGCTCAGGTCATGATCTCACCATTCCTGAGTTCAAGCCCTGCATTAGACCCTGTGCTGATAGCTGGGAGGCTGGAGCCTGTTTCGGATTCTGTATCTTCCTCCCTCTCTCTCTCCCTCTCTCTCTCTCTCTGCCCCTCCCACACTTGCACTCCGTCTGTCTCAAAAATGAATAAACATAAAAAAAAAAAACAAACCTAAAAAAGAACTGCCTGACTTGGACATGCTCCTGATGCACTCACAGATCCATTGGCAGAGTGAAGACTCTGCTGGCTCGAGCTGTTTAAGCACAACCTCTGCCCAGTGATTGGTTGACCACTGAGAAACACTGGGAAGACAGGCTAATGGAACGAAACTAGGAATCAAAAAGAAAACAATGGAAAAAGTGCCTGACATTATGGAGGAGACAGATTCTGCAGATTAGCTCCAAGCAAGTTGCTAAAACAACAAAGCAACAACAACAACAAAATTAAAAAAAACTTTCAGGGGGAAAACCATCAGAGCCTGGAGTTTTACTATATTTTCTAAACTTACTGGTTTTCAACAAAATAGTATGTGGTAGGCAAAGAAATAAGGTGGTATGACCTGTATTCAGGAAATAGTCAATAGAAACTGGGTGGCCCCTGATATTGTATTTAGCACACAAAGAAATTATCTGAAATAAAATGAAAGAAAAAATGACCAAAGAAGAGACACAACAGAGCACTTTTGACTCATGGGACAGCATCAAACAGTCAAACATACACATAAGGAACACCAATAATGAAGCAGCAGATAGAGAAATGAAGGAATTGATCCCATTTACAATTGGACCAAAAACTATAAGATACCTAGGAATAAACCTAACTAAAGAGGTTAAAGATGCATATGCTGAAAACTGTAGAAAGCTTATGAAAGAAATTAAGACACAAAGAAGTGGAAAAACATTCCATGCTAATGGATTAGAAAAACAAATATTGTTAAAATGTCAATACTACCCAAAACAACCTACACATTCAGTGTAATCCCTATCAAAATAACATCAGCATTTTTCAGAGAGCTAGAACAAACAATTCTAAAGTTTGTATGAAACCAGAAAAGACCCTGAATACCCAAAGCAATCTTGAAAAAGAAAAGGAATGTTGAAGGCATCATAACTCTGGACTTCAGGTAATATTATAAAGCCATAGTGATCAAGACAGTATGGTACTGGTACAAAAACAGACACATAGACCAATAGAACAGAATAGAGAACCCAGAAATGGACCCACAAACACATGGCCAGCTAATCTTTGACCAAGCAGGAAAGAATATCCAATGGAAAAAAGACAGTCTCTTCAGCAAATGGTGCTGGGAAAACTGGACAATGACATGCAGAAGAATGAAACTGGACCACTTTTTTGCACAAAATAAATTCAAAATGTATAAAGACCTACATGTATGCCAGGAAACCATTAAAATCCTAGAGGAGAAAACAGGCAGCAACCTTTTTGACCTCAGCTGCAGCAACTTCTTACTAGGCATGTCTCAAAGGTGAGGGAAACACAAGCAAAAACAAACTATTGGGACCTTATCAAGATAAAAACCGTTTGCACAGTGAAACAAACAACCAACAAACCTAAAAAGCAAGTGATGGAATTGAAGAAGGTATTTGCAAATGGCATATCAGATAAAGGGTTAGTATTGAAAATCTATAAAGAACTTATCTCACTCAACACCCAAAAAACAAATAATCCAGTGAAGAAATGGGCAGAAGACATGAATAGTCACTTTTCCAAAGAAGACATCCAAATGGCTAAAAGACACATGAAAAAAATGTTCAATATCACTCATCACTAGGGAAATACAAATCAAAACCACAATGAGACACCACCTCACATCTGTCAGAATGGGTAAAGTGAACAACTCAGGAAACAACAGATGTTGGTAAGGATGCAGAGAAAGAGAAACCCCTTTGCACTGTTGGTAGGAATGCAAACTGGTGCAGCCACTCTGAAAAACAGTATGGAAGTTCCTCAAAAAATTAAAAATAGAACTACCCTACCACCCAGCAATTGTACTACTAGGTATTTATCCAAAGATACAAAAATGCTGAATCTAAGGGGTGCATGCACCCCAATGTTTTAGCAGTGCTATCGACAATAGCTAAAGTATGGAAAGAGCCCAAATGCCCATCAACTGATGAATGGATAAAAAAAGAGGTGGTATATATATATATATACATATACACACACACACACACACACACACACACACACACACAATGGAGTATTACTTGGTGATCAAACAAAATGAAATCTTGCCATTTGCAACAATGTGGATGGAACTGTAATGTATTATGCTAAATGAAATAAGTCAGTCAGAGAAAGACAAATATCATATGGTTTCACTCATATGTGGAATTTAAGAAACAAAACACATGAAGATAGGGGAAGGGAAGGAAAAATAAAAAAACATAAAAACAGAGAGGGAGGCAAACCATAAGAGACTCTTAAATATAGAGTACAGACTGAAGGTTGCTAAAGGGGAGGTGGGTGGGGGGATGGGCTAAATGGTGATGAGCATTAAGGAGAGCACTTGTGATGAGCCCTGGGTGTTATATGTAAGTGATGAATCATTAAATTCTACTCCTGAAACCAATACTACACTATATGTTAACTAACGTGAATTTAAATTAAAAAAAAAAAAGGGGGGGCGGGGTATGTGGGTGGCTCAGTTGATTAAGCATCAGACTCTTGATTTCGGCTCAGGTCATGATCTCAGGGATTGTGGGATGGAGCTCCACATTGGGCTCCATACTGACAGTGCAGAGTCTGCTTGGGATTCTCTCTCTCTGCCCCTTCCCCATTCTTGAGCATATGTTCTCTCTCTCTCTCTCTCAAAATAAATTAATAAACTTTAACAAATAAATAAATAACATACACATAAGGAGAGTTTTCAAACAATAAGAATGGACCAGAAAAAAAAAATACCCGAAGGAATAATGGTCCTACATTATAAGCATATAGTAACAAATTCTGAAAAACAAAGTGAAAGAGAATATCCTTAAAGCAGAATATATTGAGCTAAAATAAGAAAAATAATGGCTTACTTTTGAAGCAAAACAATGCAATTCTGCTTCAAAAAAAAAAAAAGTCCATCAACCTAGAATTACATACATGCAGTAATAATATCCTTCAAGAAAAAGATGAAATACATTTTCATATAAGTTAAAGCTGAGAGAACCCACTACCAGTAGACCTATACTTGTGAGAAATGCTAAATCACGTTCTTCAGGCTCAAGTGGAATGATACCAGTTCGAAAATGGCTAATCGGGTCCTACAGAAAGTTCTGAAAAGTGCCTGAAATGGCAAACGAGTAGGTAAATATATAATACTATTTTTTCCTAATTTCTTTGGAATATGTTTGTTTAAAGTAAAATTAAAAGCATTGACTTAGGGATCTGTAACACATGTAGCAAATAATATTACAGCAATTGAAAAATGAACAGGGAAAGCAAAGAGAATTATACTGGTATAATCATCTTACATTATATATAGAGAGAGATTTTATTAATTCAAGATACACTATAGTAACTTAGGTACATACATTGTAGTCCTTGAGCAACTAGTGAAGAATAGAGCAACGATAAAAAATGATAAAAAGAGCAAATGATAAAAAAGGTTATCCTAAATATACATAAAACATTATCCTAAATATACATATATTTGACAAAGTATAGGTGGTACTCAGGATATATAAAAAATTACTAAATTTTAAATTAGGTAATTTAAAAAAATGAATAACCCAATAAACATGGGCAAAGCCTTGAACAGACATTTTACAAAAAAAGGTATAAAGATGCTCAACATTGTCAGTCATCAGGGAAATGCAAAGGAAAGCCACAATGAGATATGCCACACATCCACTAGAATGTTTAAAATTAGAAAACCTAAAATGCCAAATATTATCTACAATCCTGCAATTCCTCTCCTTGTTCACCCAAAAGAAATGAAAACATAATGTTCACAAAGTACATTGTACAAGAATGTTCATTGCACCTTTACTCCTAAGAGCCAAAAACTAAAAGCATGATCTCCATCAACGGAAAAGTAGATAAACAAATCATAGTATATTTATGCAACAGAATGACTGAACAACAACAACAATAACAACAAAAGAATAAACTACTGACACAAACATGGATGAATCTTAAAGATAATGTGTTGAGGGAGTGGGGGGGGGGGG
>NW_024412415.1:6269604-6435352 GCF_014898765.1 Herpailurus yagouaroundi
TGGAGGATGACATTCTGGGGCTGGGGGACCAACTGAGAAGGGGCATACAAGAATGCTCTAGAGTGACGTTAATGTTCCATGTCTTAATTCAGATGTATAAATTTGTCAAAATTTAAGATTTTTACATTTTACTATAATTACATTTATATGATGTGATCACATATACCTCAATAAAAATACCAACCTAATTTTTTAAAGGACATTATTCCTTTCTTGCTATATTTCACTGACAGTGATTTCCCCTCAAAGCTACTAAAGGAGGAAGGTACAGAGATGATACCACAGTTCTTTTCAGCTCCCAGCCTTGGATAGGCTTTTGAACTCTAAGCTATGGTCATCCCCAAATTCTGAAATAAAGGGACTTTCCAACCAGAAAATAATGACCACATTTATGATCAATCCACCAAAAGCTAACATGTTGGCAGGTGTCTGCTTGAACATAAAGAACAAAGTAAGACTGCTAATCCACCTGCCTAGTCAATAACCTGACTTTAGGGCATAGGACTTGGAAGTCATAAATCTGAAACCCCCAAATTTGAAACCGACATACTGACTATTCTTACTGAAGAATAAGAATCATGTTTCTGACTAGCACCCATGGAGCTCAGAAGAGAAGGTTTTGCCCATCATTTGTCTCCCAAACCCAGTCAAGAAAAAAAAAAAAAAAGTTTGCAAACTTATCTAGTCAGGTATGGAAATGGGAACACGGGGTTTCATAGTGACTTAAAAGAATTTTAAAACTACAAGTATTCAGATAATTAAGAAATAAATTAATTATCCAGAATTAACATGAAGCACTGTTAAAAAACTAAGCCAATTCTACATTGCTGATTCACTAAAAACTCAAGAACCAGGACAGAAGTGACAGCAAGAACGTAGTCACATTTGGGGAGGCTGGATGGCTTAGGTAGTTGAGCATCTGACTTCGGCTCAGGTCATGATCTCACAGTTTGTGACTTTGAGCCCTGCGATGGGCTCTGTGCTGACAGTTCTGAGCCTGAAGCCTGCTTCCGATTCTATGTCTCCCTCTCTCTCTGCCCCTCCCCAACTTGTGCTCTGGCTCTCTCTTTCTCTCTCTCTCTCAAAAATAAATAAACATTTAAAACAAAAAGATGTGGGAGTCATCTTAAAAAACAAAAGAAGGTAGTCATATTTACAGTGAAATAGTCATAATTCCTATAGCTTTCAAAACAAATTCAAGACTCTGGGTAAGATACTGACAAAAACAAGTGCAGGAAATCAGAGTGTATGAAGACACCATCTACCTACTTACATCCTTTTATTGCTAAAACTAATCTCTAACCCATGCATATTTCTCATAGTCCATGAGTTCAAGCCCCACATCGGGATTGCTGCTCTCAGCACATAGAACACTTCAGATCCTCTGTCCTGCTCTCTCTCTCTGTCCCAACCCTCGCTTGTGCTCTCTCTCAAAAATAAACAAAACATTTAAAAATTAAAAAAAAAATAATGCTAGACAGGTTTAGTGTACTGGACAAAAAAACATTTCACCTTTAAAACAAAAGAATTTTCAGTGACTTGAGTGGGGGAAATTAAGCACAGTGGTTAAAAATATGGCCTAAGTTTGATATATCTAAGTTCAAATTCTAGCTCTGTTCTCTAACTATCAAGTTACTCAGCCTCACTTTGTTTTGATTCCCTGATGTGGAGAATGGGAATGGCAGTAATTTCACAAAGACACTGCAAATATTAAATGTGATGATATATACATTGCTGAAATAACTTTCTAGGTCCAAGGCAGAGCTGTTGCTACCCACAGTGCCACATTAGCAAACCAAAACTTAAATAACTTTTGTGTCCCCATAAATACTCTGCTTGACTAGAAATGCAGAATGTCCAGCTACCCAGTCCCCAAACATGAAGCCATTTCTGGAGCTTTCTCAACCAATCATATATTTTCTATTTGTCTCTTCTTTGTTCTTTATTATTTATCCTATAAAAGCTTCCTGTCTTTCACCTCATTAAGTAGATTTCTGAAAGGAGACCACCTGCTTTATGATGTGTTAAAGTTTATTGCATCACCTACACCGTCTTCTTTAACCCTTCTTTAACCCTTTTTGGTGACAAGGAATGAGATCCAAAGCTGACTAATGGCCAACAGTAGGAGATGCATAGGTGAGGCGCCCACTGAACCCTTCAACTTCACTGTTCCTCTTGTTCTTACCAAGGCCCATGAATAAGGCACTCTCAGATGTGAGCTATGCTCCCTTGCATATAGCTCCCTGATCCAAATAAATTTTATTTAAAATAATAATAATATATACACATACATATATACAAACATAGAGAGAGAGTGTGTGTGTTCCCATATGGTCCTGGAGTCCCAAAAAGGTGCCAGGGTTTGTTAAATTTCCTGGAAAACTTCTGGGATCACATGAAGTTACTGGGATAATCATACTGAGATCCCACAATGGGTGGCAGCCATTAGGGCCTCACAAAACCTTCTGGTAAGTCCATAGCATAAACCATTGGAGGACTTGGGGGAATAAATTAAGACAAGAAATTCAGACTGTTCAACCCAACAAAATAAAAATTCAAGTCTGTACAAATCAGACTGTTAAAAGCCATCAAGGCATCTGCCACTGTAAAGAAATCTTCTTATGAAGGAAATAATACAAATCTATTGCATATGGGAATCTCAGAAGCCAAAGCCATAAAACTGATGGGCAGAGTCTGTACACTTAAAAGCTGTAATAGCACTCTTGCCACCTAATTCTAAGATTCCCATGTTAGGATAAATTGTGCCTAGAATGGGTTAGATTAACACTAGGTCACCTGCCAACCTTCAGAAAATTTCCATGCAACGAGGTATACTGTAAAACACCACAAAATCCCCATTTCGGCCCCACATTCCTCTTATGTATTAATGTGATTTTGAGAGAATCCAGTCTTAGCTAAAGATATGGGATCTTCAAGTTTCCAAGACTTGAGCACCTCACCTTCTAGCCCACCTGCTTATTTTATGTCCAAGAACTATGGCCCCAGAAGCTTTAGCTAGCTACAAAAATGGCAAAATCTTACTAAGACAACTAGAATTTACAGTGGCCATTATCAGGAGCATTCCAATTAGACAAATCATTCATCTAATAAGTGCACTTGAAAACAAGGGTTCTCAAATCAAACACATAGAATGGGATACCTATTTTAACTGGAAAGCAGAAGACGCCAAAAGGCTTCAAGATTCCTAAATAGCTCCACTGGAAGATTCATGGCAAAAGGCTAATGAAAAAACCGAAGACACAAGAGGTATCCAAAATAAATGACTGTGTAAGACTGACGTGACTCCTACTACTGCCCCCTATGCTCCTTTTCTTGAGTACTCATTCTACTAATCCTCTATCTGAATTGCCTTTCCACTCTAAAGAGACCACAAGGCTGTAAACAGAAGTCCCCCAAATTAGTGGCATTACAACTACAACAGTTCCAAGTCCAGAACCCTGAAACACCTGGGCCTCCCTCATTGTATGTTCTGAGGGGCCAATCATCCAAACACTTGCTTAGGATAATGTGCTCAAGAAGACCCACATATTTTTTTTTAATCTTTTAAATGTTTATCTATTTTTGAGAGAGAGAGACAGAGTGTGAGTGGGCAAGGGGGAGAGAGAGAGGGAGACACAGAATCAGAAGCAGGCTCCAGGCTCTCAGCTGTCAGCACAGAGGCCAACACGGGGCTCAAACTCACAAACCATGAGATCATGGCCTGAGCCAAAGTTGGACGCTTAACTGTCTGAGCCACCCCAGCGCCCCAAGAAGACTCATATTTTTAATCAAACCTCTTAGTCAAGAAAAATGGTCAAGAAGATGCTCAAAACTGGAGACTGTTGAAATAACTTCCTAGGCCCAAGATGAAGCTGCTTCTGCCTGGGGTGCCACATTAGCAAATCAAAACTTACGTAACTTTCACGTGCCTGTAAATGTCCTGCTTGACCAGAAATGCAGTGTATCCAGAGTGTCAATCCCCAAACACCAAACCAACTCTGAGCCTTCTCATCTCAAACAAAGTTGACTATGTGGCCCCAACCAATTAGATATTTTCTGTTTATCTCTTCTTTGTTCTTTATTCTATATCCCATAAAAGCTTTATACTTTTCCAGCCCATTTTTTCTGTTCTCCAAAAGGAGACTGTCCACTTCACGAAGTGTCAAAGTTTGTATGTATCACTTGAATTGTCTTCTGTAATCATTTTTTAGCAATATATAAAGTGCTTAGCATAGCTACTGAAGGGTAGTAATTTTTCAGTAAATGCTAGGTATTATTATACTGTCCTCTTACAACTCACAGAGACAACAACAAAAAAAGCAATTTAGGGATAACATTTTATCAACGTTCAGTTTTTATCCCAAAGAATTTTCGTAAATGATTGTGCTTTTTATATCACATACATACAGTTGTCATATGTTTAAGAAAGTGATTCTTAGGCTACATGAAAACAGTAAAAATCCCTTTTATATTTTATGATTACCATTTTATAGCTATTAATGAAGGAACATTTTCTGACTTCTTAAAAAATCTGTTGATCAAACTGTCCCCCATAAAGGAACTGGTAACGACCAGAGGCCAATGACACATGCAGCTGCCATACCTGATGGATCAGTTCACATCTTACCTACATAGGTCAATGGGACATGAAATAGCTTCTTTTTTAGCAAGAGGCATTCTAAGAATTCCTAATGAAAAGCTTTGTTTTATTCCCTGGAATATGAGAGAATCACTGTGGCAGATGTCCAGGGGCTTTTTACTCTACCAAGTCCTGACATATTTCAAGTGTTTCAAAAGAATCTGTAGTAGATCAGGTTCCCCAGGGAATAGACTCAGAGCCTCCAAAATTGCATGCAAGAGCTTTCTTCGGGGGCTGCTTTTAGGGTTGGACCAAGACAGAGGCTGGCTGAGATTCTACAGGAAGCTCTGGGCAAGAATGGCTCTGCAGAGTCTTCCTAACTTGAAGCACATGGACCAGCCACTGGATATGGGCTGATCCCTGGGGAGGGTGCATGGCCTGGGGCAAGGCAGCACTGATGGCCACGGGCAACTCCTGGAGGAGAATCAATACTTCCAGCCTCCGAGTAAGGAGTACCTCAGTACTGAAGTAGGATCCAAGTGGAGTACCACTGCCTCCACTCCACAGCCTCAGAGACTGTGAATCTACCTGACCCTGAGACTAACCAATGACCGGTGACTACAAGGCCACAACTTATATAACTTATATAAATGCCAAACTTATATAAATGCCAAATTAAGCATCTTTTGTGGCTGGTCTTGTTGCTACTACTTTTAGCTTATCTTTGACTCTCTTAAAGACTGGAACTTCTACTCCCTAAACTAAGTCTATCTTGTTACATGGATCCATGGTGCTGTTTAGAATGGACCAGAGGGCAATGCCACATCTGAGGAAGAATGCACTTCCATATCCATACAGGTCCCCACACTGCTGCTTTTGGCTTGATATGGCCTGGTTTAGGAGAAGACTTCCTGAAGTGGAGAAACTATGATCTCAGAGTTCATATTTTAAATTAAAGCTCTGTTGATACAGCTGAGAGTGATTTTGTGTGTGTGTGTGGTGGGGCGCGCAGTGGGGGGGGGGGGGTCATGGGCAACATACACTGGTTTCTGCTCCTGCACTGAAATTCAACAAATCCATCTTTACATATTACTGAAGCCACAGGCTGATGTGTGGCCTGTGGAACGAAGCCTGTGAAGGTGGTTAACTAGATTCTGAGGCAGAGAGAGATCAGAACAGCCTGTCCATCTCTGGTATGTAAGGGTGGTGCCCAAGCAGGGAGGCAGATGGTTGTTCTGCCCCAGAAAACAGCTGCTTTGGAATTTCTGTGGTTAGGTATTTAGAGGAGAGCTGATAAAGTGGGGAAAACATAAAGGATGAAGTGAAGGGGGAAAAGAGCAAAGAGGAGGATTATTGCGAGAGAGAGATAGACAAAGAATAAATGAAATATTTTCCCCTTTCTTTGGTGGATAATAACCAGATAAATTTTAACTTAAAGAAAGAAAAAGAGGGGTAGCATAGATGACTACTCCCTTGCCACCACACCCTGTGCCCCATTTGTAAGCTGAGTTTGATGATGAGATGTGATGATGCTGATGCTGATGATGGTGATGGAAGTGGAAGAAGATTCAGAGAAGCAGGAACAGGAGGTTAAAAAAAAAAAAAAAAAAAAGGAGAAGACAGAGAAGATTCAAAACCAAAACCACAGCTGAACCAGGATGTTTGCCTCATGAGAACACAAGCTCACCTCAAGACCCTGTCTATTGGAAAAGTTCTTTTGAAAATTTGCAAATCTCTGCTCAAAAGCTTTGAACAAATGAAGACTCAAAGCTAAAGCATCTGGTTTGGTAGAAAAAGGATGGCACCTGCAGTAAGAGTATCTGTTTCAAGTCCCATCTTGGCCATTTATTAGCTGCTTAGTTTGGAATCCATAATTAATCTCCCCAAACCTTATCCATGAAACGGAGCACAGAGACTTGACATAAAAATCAATCAATAAATATAAATGACAATGTTTTGCACTCTGTAGGGTGCTTATACAAATCCCAGATTCTTTAGAGACGATGCATTTTCGTGGTTAATTCTCTGAATCAATAAGAACACAGATGCTTCTTTCTTCTTATTTAGTTTGGTTGCATAGTACTTGAAGCATTTTAAATTTCTTTCCTCTCTTGGTCAATGGGATAATACTTCCTCTCTTAAGTACTAAGCAGTGACGGCACATTCATTCCAGCAAATTGAGAGATGGCTGGTAAACTTGAAATTTCACATAAAGCAAGCATTTCTTGAATTCAAGTTGTCCTTACATTTTATGTCAATGAAACTAAGTCTTCTTTGGAGATGTCTGTCAAAAAGTATGTTAACCATCTTAATGTTCCTAATGATGATTCTGTGGCAATGTAAGATACTATTGCCATCAGCCTAAACTGCTTTTGAATCAACAAAGATTCATTAGAGATACCTTTGTCATTGTGGCAACTCTTATTATTCCAACTCTTTCGGAACTGGTCATCTTAGATACAGGAGCTTCAGTTAATGCAAAGATGCCATTCCTTACCATATGGGACAGCTAGGATTTTCTTATAGCCCCTGTTTTCTAGAGAAAAACAGAACCCAAAGACATAGACACGTGCACATTTTCATTTGCCTTTCCTTCTCAGTTTTTGGGCATCACTGGGGGCAGGTAAGTAGTCACTTCTTTGCATTCACGTGTATGCATAGACATTTTCTATAATCGTCCATCTTGGTTCCTTGCTTCAGCATTCGATATTTCTCAAAGACCTGGAATTCAAAACTCATATGTTGACACAGTTAAGTGGTTAATCAAAAAAAAAAAAAAATAAAAAAACCTCTCAAACTTCTGAATCCTCCTTCTCTTTCTTTGATTCATTCGCTCATTCACTGCCTCGGCTTGAAATAGCAATAGCTATTTCTTATATTTTACGAAAGATATTGTGCTCCACAAAGATTATAGCCAGATAATGAATATGGCCAAGAAAAAAAAAAAGGAGAAAATGCGTTCACATGGATCCATGTAAAACAAGAATGACATCTGGATGCCATAAAGTAGATTTCTCATCTGCTGGTAAAACGTCTCCTGGTTTTTCTATTATGGAGCCATAAAGTAAGAGACGTTGTTAAAACCCACCCATACTCCAGAGGAACTCTGTCTAGGTCTATGCTTAACCTGCTTGAAGTGAAATATTAACAAGAACAGAAGGTTTGGTATTCCCAGTGCTGAAAATTCTGAGTAGTGATAAGTCATGGTCACTATTAATCACGAAAGGGTGTTTCTTTCCATATGGAATAAATTCTAAGGAATTTTATTTTTTTTATTTTTGAGACTGGTGAATTATACCAGAATAAAAGAAAAAAAAATCTTCTAAGATTCCAGGTAATCTGAAAAATCCATTTATGTGACAGCATAACAACTGATCAAAGCTTTCTTCCCCTCCGAGGCTCTGTTCATTTTCGGTCAATGCCTACATCTTGAGATGTCTGAGGACTCCAAGGTGTCATCCTGAGACAGTGACCTGCACCTGATTTTCCACTTAAGAAGCTGATTTGATGTACACAAGCATATTCTGCATATTCTGTTGTGAGCACACATGGAGTCACTCTACTTGTAGTTAATGCCTATGGGAAATGATCTTTCTAAGGCAGGAAGTCTGTCCATGCTTCTGTGCTGGTGTTTACATTATTGCCTCAGCTTGAAATGTTCTCCATCCTCCAATTCTCAATGTATTGAAATGTTTTAAGTTTAACTCAAATACCACCTCCTCTCTGGAGTTCTCCTTTACTGCCCACAATTAGAATGAATTGTTCCTCATTCTCTACACTCCCCACAACATATTATCTGTCCTTCTCGTTTGCTCCTATCTACCCTTCCTTTTCTTATAGTTAATTCCATACCTATGTTTCCTTTTCTCTGGCAGAAATTCATAAATGCTTCTGAGAGTCCCAGATAAAACAGGACAGATAAAAAAAGTAGGACTTGGTTTGAACCAAATTATTTTGGCTCTGATATCTAAGTTATGTTTTGTTCAAGAAGATTAAAAAATACCAAAACTCTAGTCTAAGAACTCTCTTTTGATTTCACATCCAGAATTTTCCAGGGAAACATTTTTCATGTCTCCGGACCTTACTTTGTTTTCAGGCTGTAATGGGGACGCTGTGAAGATCAAAAATACAAAACCTTGACTTTAAGAGTTGCCCATAGCTCAGAAATAAAACAGAGATTCTGTATATGCACCACAGAAAACCAAAGGCAAGACTCTAACCCAAAGGCCAGCAATTTAGAGATCCTTGTTTTATTCTAGTCCTCTGGCTACGACAGAGAAAAGCTTCCTATCCCCTGCATTCCCCATAATGAATTCCTCCTACAAGTATGGAACAGGCTGTTGGCTCAAAATCAACTCTTCACAAAATGAGACTCCAATCCAACTACAAGAAACAGCACCCAGAAGATAAACATACCACAAACAATACTTAAGTGCTCTTTCATATTACAAACATCAAAAAGGTAGGACTATCCAAAACCTAGAGTGGAAAAAGGAGCAAAGACCAACTTGCCATCACCTTTTCCTCACGTCCCCAGGATTTTCACTTTTCCCAGAATTTTTTTTCAAATAATTTGTTTGTATTCTTAAAACGGAAAGTTAAAGCAAAATTTTACATGGAGTTGGTTCATGAGACATATTATCCTTATCTGTGTGGTTGCTGGTCTTATAATACTAGATAATACTAGAACACTATACTAGAATACTAGAATATAGTATCAGGCCACAAAATATGAGATGCACAAGTACATACATCTTCCCTACAGACAAAACCTGTTATTTTTAATAACTGCTTTAGAAATAAAAACAATCTTTACATAGTTTTAATTCAACTCTTAACCTTCAATGGTCCTGTATTCAAGGTAAAAGTGACCAGATGGCTAATGTGGGAGTTGTGAGGCAATTTTAGGACTATTTCCAGGTAAAACACCAGGACTCTACTTCCCCATCCTGCCCACCCCCTCCAATTTTCTAGGATAATGGAAGCGAGAAAAGCAAGGAATAAGTCAAGTCTTGAGACCATTCAGGAAAAACTCTGACATCAGGCACTGCTTAGAATTACTCAAATACCTTTAACAGGTGGCCCCGGACCCTAGACTTGTGAAAAAGTCACAAGAGGCATGGGATCCTTTGTTACCTGCCAGCACAGGCTGTTTCCTGAGGAGAACAAGGCAGGCAGCCAGGTCGCGCTGAGTCAGCTGTGTCCAGGTGCAACAGTCCCTAGAAGAGGGTTAAGCATCCTGGGATTCAGTAGACAGTCGTACCACAACAGAAGGTTATTGGGGTGCAAGAGATCCAAACTCTAAGGCTCACCATCAGAGTGATTTGATTCGCTTTACTTCCTAATGTCTCCCTCCCATTTCCTCCTCCTTCTTAAGCATCTGTTAGGACACTGCTAGAACTGAAAATGCAGTACTGTTTCCTATAGCTTCTTCTGCAGGGAGAAATCTGTTATCCTACACACTATGTTGACTTTCTTATCTTTCTCTGAAGTCCCAGAGAATACGTAAAGAACATGTTTCACTTTGTTATCCTTCTGGGAGTTTTTCGTTGTTAAAAGTATTTGCAGTTATCAGGACAAAGGTCCCTTCCCCTTTAAAAAAATCAGGTGATTAACTGTTGCACCTTTCATCGGGGCATATCAATCAGTAGTAAAGGGCTTGGGGCACCTGGGTGGCTCAGGCGGTTAAGCATCCAACTCTTGACTTCAGCTCAGGTCATGAACTCATGGTTTGTGAGTTGGAGCCCTACCCTGGGCTGGCAGCACAGAGCCTGCTGGGGATTTTCTCTCCCTCTCTCTGCCCTTCCCCCACTCATGCGCATTAGTGCACCTGCACACATGAGAGCCCGCGCAGGTGTGTGTGTGTCTCTCTCTGTCTCTCAAAATAAATAAATCAAACTTTTTTTAAATAAGGAGTGCAGGACTTACGGAAGGTAGAAAATACATAAACTGGGGTTCTGAAAATCCCTGTTAGAGGGCAATTCAGTGTCAGGGAAGAAGGATATGAGGGGCCACAAAAACCTGAGGCTTCAGATGGCAGGAAGGACAGGTTGGGGAGAGAAATCTTAGAATTACTTAAGAATGTGTTTACAGCTTCCACTAAATAGCAGGAGAAATTAATATTTATTTTCTAAATAGCAGTTTAAGATAAAAATCATTGTCCCAAAAGGTAGTTCATAAAATAGCAGGGGAACTGACAGTTCTGTATGTATGTAAAAGAGAGAAAACACCAGCACAGATCAGTGAAATAATTTCAATGTCTAAGTGTTTTATGCAACACCCATTCCCAGCACCTTTAAACATTTATCTTACTGGGTGAATCCATAATTAATGAGGAGTAAAGTTAACAAGTAGGTTTTTAGGGGTGCCTGGGTGGCCCAGTCGGTTAAGCATTGGACTTCGGCTCAGATCAGGATTTCACCGTTGGTGAGTTCAAGCCCTGCATCGGGCTCTGTGCTGACAGCTCGAGCCTAGAGCCTGCTTTGGATTCTGTGTCTCCCTCTCTCACTACCCCTTGCCCACTCACACACACTCTCTCTCTCTCTGTCTCTCTGTCTCTCTCTCAAAAATAAATAAACATTTTTAAAAATTAAAAAAAAAACAAGATTTTTAATAGTCAAAATCATTGATTACAGTGCAGCCACATTCACTGCCCACCTAACTACACACAGAAGCACAGAGGTGAGAAAGGGAGAAGAGAGAGAGCAAAGGCGCCAAGGAAGGGGATCTGAGAGGACCTGAGTCCTCAGGCTCAGCTTATTTCCCACTCCCACCTTTGAGAGCAGAATGCTGGTTATCCTGAGACACGAGCTCAGTTCTGCCACAGCCTTTGTCATCGCCAATGGTCTCTGATCCAAATAACATTATTCACGGTTCTGGGAAAGTTACCTTCTACTCGGGGGTAATTTATCTCTCCACCAACGAAAGTAGGAATTTTAAAAAATCACCTACTCGCTCCAGTTCCTGACCAAATTTCTCTTCCGCCTCCTTCTTGTTTAACCAACTTCAAGACCCCTGCTTGAAAGACAAGCGGCGCAAGCGTGGGGGCTGGCAGGTGGGTGCGTGCGTGCCTGTGTGCGTGCCTGCGTGCGTATGACGTAAGCCCAGGTTAGATCCTTAGTCTTTGCAAACTGGCCACACCGCTGCCAAATGTCAGTGTTTAGACAGCCTCTAAAGCAAACTGTGGGGCGAATATAGAGCATGTCATCTACACCCTGTGGTGAATTAATTAGAAATATCTGATACAATCTCCATAATTGTAGAGGATAAGGTCACTTGACAAATAAAGAGCCTGAGTAAGACTACTGAAAAGATGTCAGATCTCTCAAGATTAACACATTAAACTCAACTGCAATTTTAATTGAAAT
The DNA here is from genome assembly GCF_014898765.1 of Herpailurus yagouaroundi. Taxonomy (NCBI): domain Eukaryota; kingdom Metazoa; phylum Chordata; class Mammalia; order Carnivora; family Felidae; genus Herpailurus; species Herpailurus yagouaroundi. Next base: position 6,281,551 of record NW_024412415.1, read on the forward strand.
TGAAATACCAATAGGACATTTTTTTTTTTAATATTTGATGTGACAAAATTATTCTAAAATATACCCGGGAGAGGGGAACTATCAGAGTATCCAAGAAATAAGCTTTAAATAATAAAATGAAGATGAAAGTAGTAACAAGCAGAGAGAATTCGTTGGAGTTATTAAACCATATTATAAAACAAATAACTGAAACTGTAGTAGAAGTCTAAGAATAAAAAGATGAATAGAACAAAATATGAAGTTTAGAAACAAATTCAAATACATATAAAACATGGTTTATGAAAGAAAGGGTCTCATGTCAAATAATAGTGAATTATTTAGGGGCTACGCTAAATATAAAAGGAGGGTGTTAACGTCTTTCCTCATGACAGAGACCAAATTAAATTCCAGATGTACTCAAGAACTAAATATGAGTAGTAACACCATTTTAAAAATCTGGTGGAAAAAATTATCAACATTTTTCTGATCTTGGGGCATAATCGTTATGAATAAGTAAATATTTTATAAGTAGAACCAATAAAATGCAATACTGATAGATTTGACTACCTAAAAAGCAAACTTCTTAATGCCAAAAATGCCTTCAACAAAATTTGAAACTTAATTAAAATTAAAACATAATTTAAAAATTAAAAGTGCAAATAGTAATGTAATAGAAATTCATGGCAAGAAAAAAATTTTTCTTTAGTTATACAGCACTTAGAAATCAGCAATAAAAACAACAAAAATAAAGACCTAAAAATATGTTCAATAAAATGTTATAAATAATATAATAAAACAGACAATTCAGAGAAGAAAAACATGACTGAATAGCAACTGCATTCTTACACTTCTTAATAAAATATTTAGATATAGGTAACAAAATACTGCATTTTGCCTACCACACTGGCAATTATTGAAACTGAGTGTGCCAGTTATTGTGCAAGGAAATGAGAGGCTTAATCTATTACTGGTAAAAGGTATAAATATTTCTTACTTTCTAGGAGGACAAAATGACAAAATGTATCCAAAGTCTTAAATATGTGCATACTCTTTTAATCACAAACTCCTCTGAGAAAATTAAAGACATTTTCTAAGATTTATGGAGTGGATATTAATCGCATGTTATTTATAGTTCAAAAATGGAAAACAATAAAAAGATTAAAGTAAATATTATAAAGCTACTTAAAATGATGCCACAGAATAATAGTGGTATGAAAAAAAGTTCATAATATATGGCTAAGTGTAAAAAGCATATTTTAAAATAATATGGTTTTCACTTTGTAAAAGCACACACACATGCACACATGTGTGCACACAAACACACAACTAACTAGGAGATTATACCTCAAAATGCTACCAGTTATTACCATCGAATGGTGGGATTACAAGTAATTTTCATTTTCTTTCCCAAGCTTTTATGTGTTTATAAAAGATGAAGAATTTTATGTAGATTTAAGATGATGACTTTTTTTCATTGAGGAAAATGTTATTAAAATAGTAAAGATAAAGAGTAAGGTAATTAAAATGGAATGAAGTATTTTAGCTATGTCTCTAAAGAGGTGTTTCTTTTCAAGACCAGAAGATATTCTTACAGTTTTTGAACTATATCCTTCTTAAATTCAAGCACCAAGACACAGTTAGGTAGAAAAAGTTGCTGCCAATCTTTGATTTTAATTTAGTTGCTGGAAATCTGCACTTGAACACCTGGGAAAACAGACAACTGTGTATTAGTGGATTTACTTTGTCTTGTGTACTATGCCTAAGTTGCTTCTGTTTAGCTATTGGAAAGTTACTGGTAGGAGCAGAGGGAGGTTTAGAATTTAACAATGTCAACAGTATTTTTAAAAATTCTCTGCTTTATCTTCCCCCAAGGAGATGAGGAAAAAAAAAACCCCAAAAACGAAACCTTGGCGGCTCCAGGGCATTTTCTATAACTAGACATATATAACTCTCCTGGAATGGAATGGATATTTAATCCATTTTCCTTTCCTGTGCTATTTTAGTCTACTGTAGCATCCAACTCTTAAAGCATTTCTACAGCTAGTTGTCAGCAATGGCACCAGACTTACACTGGCCTAGAAATGGCCTGTGGGGTGGTGAAGCAATGGCCCTCAGCTCCCAATCACTCCTCCACTTAGAAACAGATCAAGAAATATCCCCAGAGGTCCTAGGATTCTTTGCGAGCCATGTGATCTGGGGCAGGCCACTTAACCTCCGCAAGCCTCAATTCCTCATCTGAAAAAGAGGGATAGTAATGCCAAACTTACCAAGTTCCAATAAGGAATAAATTTTACAAAAAGGGTAAAAATGGATTGGGGGAAAAAGCCATACAAATGTTCTGCCATTTCGGTGCCACACTGAAAAAGCCATTGGTTCCAGCAGAATGAGATTTGAGTCTTCACTGGGGTGAGATGTTGCCAGCACTCTCAGGGGTTAGACAGTTGTGGGGTGACCTTTCTGCTTGATGATTGCAGCCACTGAATGGTGTTGACAAAGGGCATAGGAAAAGAATGCTTCTTACCAAAACCAAACTCCAAGTAAATTGAGAAGGAGAGCAATCCATGCCTCTGGTCTAATCCTTTAAAATCTTCTCTTTCAGAGAAATCATTTATGGCAGAAAAGTTTAAGTCAATTATTTTATTCTCAACTGTACCACAAGAAAAATGTTGTGTTTTTCCATCAGCCATTTTCCTGGTAATTCTTTCTCCTCTCGCATTTGACCTCTTGTTGTGGGTGTTACCTGAAATTCTGCCCTCCCTCCTCCCCGTGTTCACTTCACTATTAACTTACTCCACCCCTTTATACTTGTGCAAAACAAACAGCAGTCCTAGTTAACGTGAGATGCTCATAATCATCTCCACCAAAGAAAAATAAGAAAAGTAAGAGTATGTGTCTGTGGGGGGGGGGGGGGTGCTTTAAGGAGATGTTCTAGGGAGTTGCCCATTTGGGAGACTGCCTCTATCACTTCAGGAGGTTTTTTAACAAATGTATGATCAATGGATCCAAAATACTAAATCTCTCAGATTATTAAAATTATCTGCTATTAATGAAAACAAAAGGCAAATCCTACAGGAACATGTTCACAGTGTTCCAAATGGCTACTACCAAAAAATACACCCTTTCTTACTCCAAATGCTTTCTTTCACTGACATTTTTCCAAAGAAAGGAGAAGAATCAAAATTCAGCCATCTGTTTTGTCCAAATACATTTAAACCCAGCAATATTTATTAAACATTTATTAGACACACAGCATGGGCCTAGTCAATACAGTGGATGTGTAAGGACTAGGGCTCAAAACATAGGCTTTGGTGTTTGGTTTTCAATCTGGTTTCCATCACTGACTAGAGTTGCTGTAACAAATGACCACAAACTGGGTGGCTTCAAACAACATAAATTATTCTCTCACACTTCTGGAGGCCAGAAATCTGAAGTCAAGATATCAGCAGGGTTGGTTGCTTCTGGAGGCTGAGGAGAAATCCATTCCATGCCTTTCTCCTAGCTTCTGGTGGTAGCCAGCAATCTTTGATGTTGCTGGTTTTGTAGACTTGTCACTCCAGTCTCCGCCTCCATCTTCATATGGCCATCTCTGCGTGTGTCACAAATCTTCCTCTGCTTTCTTCCATCAGAAGACCTATCATTGGATTTAGGGCCCACCCTAAATCCAGGATGACCTCATCTCAAGATCCTTACCTTAATGATATCTGCAAAGACCCAATTTCTAAGTAAGGTCACATTCACAAGGACTGGGGGTTAGGGCGTGAACATGTCCTTTGGGGACCACTATTCAACCCACTATATCGGCTGTCACCTTGGGCAAGTTATATAAACTTTAAGCCTACATTCTCTTGACAATAAAATGAGAATACTCACTATAACACTGTAGAATAATAATCAAGATTAAATAAGGTAATGTTTATGAACTGCTTAGTGTATTGCTTAGTTAAGAGTAAACACTCAGTAATTATTGGCTGCTGAAGTTACAAGTAGTGCCATTATTTCACTACTAAGCACCCTGCGGGATTCAGAAATGACAAAGCACAAATCTTTCTCCCTAGAGTCTTATAAACTGAGAAGGGTGGATGCACATTGATTCCAGACCTTGCTTTGACTGGCTTTTTGTAAGTCACAAAGTCCTCGATATTATTAAACACACAGTTGCCTCAGCCCCCTGAGATTACAGCGGGCAGACTATAGGTTGATTCCTCGGGTGTCGATATGAAGACTGGCCTCTTTTTCTTTCCAAATCACCATGGTCTCCCATTCTATCTTCTAGAACCTCCCAAGGGCATTGCAAGTAAAAAAGATGTTCTTCTGGGATTTGAGAGGATGCTCGTTCTGAAGTTTTCCACACTGACAAATGAAGCATCATTTAAAACCCCTGGTCAGAAAGGCCACCTATGTGACACTCTGCAGAGACAGCCACAAGCAAAAACTCTCCAATAATCCAATAAACTCCTCGCTGTGGTTTCCTATTGCTCCTTTATAATTTGGCATATTGGAATGCATGCAGGTGCAATCTAAAGACTATAGGCACAACTTATTCTTCTCACAATGTCAGCCACCACCAATAGAACTCAGCATTGTCACAAAATGAGAAGAAATTTCAAAGGAATCAGTTGGCAACACATGGAATATTAATGAATAGAATATCCATCAGAGTTAAGCATTCAGAAACACACACACACACACACACACACACACACACACACACAGATGAGAAGAACTGAGTGCAACAAAAACTTCTCACAGTACCATGGCTCTCAGTTACTGAAAAAAACCCCTGTGATTATTTTCAGTTGAATTTCCAACTTAGTTTTATAGTTTGTTTGTTTACCTATGGAACACAAATGCCTAGCGGAAAAGTACAAGTTTCACCCAAATCATTTAATGAGATATACATCCCCAAATAACTGGTTGGTAAGAGAGTCCCAAACCTTCGTTCCATTTACTTAGTAGTTTCGCATATTTAGTCAAAATAGTCAAACAGATTTGTGTATAGACATGACCATTAACATATATGTTAGTTAATTTTAATCCAAACCTTTGAGGATGAATTTAAATGAACCCTAATGAAAAGGGTAATAATACCAGTTTAACAAAACAAGGAGTATGAACTGGGTAGGGAGGAAGTTTTCTGTGTGTTTAATTCTTAAGCAACAAGAACAGAAGTGAACAAACATCTAAGAAGACCATGCTGATGCACTGTGAGCTTTTTAAAATTTTATAGTAAAAGATCTTAGGAAGAAAAGAAAAATATTGTAATGCCTAAGATCCAAGGATGTGAAGAGAAGATCATAAACCATTGCTGTGTTCAGGTTTAGATACATCACTTTTTGTGTGTGAAGTCTGCTCTATTTGGAGCTGACAGGGTGAATTAGGGGGCCTACTGGTCTGGTGGTTACATGACCCTATGCAAAATGCAGATGGCAAAAGAAATCATTCCCCATATGCCCTGACTTGGATCATCCTCTGTGCTCTCTGCAGAAAGGGATTACTCTATCCAACTCTGTGGTCAGTGGTAAAATTGTTTGTTGAGCTATCCCAAAGTACAGAGCCTGGCCTATTGATGAATTGATGACTCAAGGGGTTAAACACACTATTTGGTGTTTTCTTGCCAGGGAAAAGAAAATTAATGCTGAATTCAGATGGGCACATTATGGAAACTGAAATCTAAGATGGTAATAGAATGAGTAACTCCAACCCTGGAGTGACAGAATCATGAAATACAAGAAGAAATGACATTCTGGGAATCCAACTACACAGCCAGAAATGGACTTGTCACAACTTATATGTGTGAGGCCAACCTTCGCCCTGGTGCTTAAGGAGAAAGAAAACCTTGGCTATATGTTCCCTTTTGGAAAGTCACCCCAGCTTCACAGACATAGTTGTCCACTACTAAATCTTTTTGTAGAAAATAAAGCAGAAAAGGATCACTGCACTGACTTCTAATTAAATGCTAAATGCATACCCAGAACCAAACAAAGTTGCATGCAGCATTTACAACATTCAAAAAACAAACACTAAGCCATTTAACATACTTTTTCAAGGTGTTGGCCTTTTGGAAATCTTAGGGAATGTTATTATGAAAATCCAAATCAGAAGCATATGTAGCATCCACCTTTTTTTTTTTTACCAGACTCAGAAGATGCCCAGAATCTTTGAAGAGCACAATAGCAGAGAGGACTGGGCAGTGGAATGCAAAATGAAGTGGTTCTGCTCGTGCATGGGTCTGGGGTCTGTGAAAAGGGCAGAAGATGATAGATGATGAAGGCACCAACTTTCTTCTCGGTCTTATCACATGCAAACTACCTGCTAGGTTTTAAGTTTGGTGTACAAACATCAATGTCGTTCTCCAGGAAATTCTGCCATCAGGAGCACTCCACACCTCCACTTGGAACTTCAGAAGATCACAGGTTTGCCACAGATACTTTAAATATCCCGAAAGGTGTAATGTCTTAGAAGTGCAAAGTCTAGGCTACCATGTGTCAGTCTATTTCTCACATCCAGTTTCACCAGAGAGTCCTATTGACCTTTCCCCCATCATTTCCAAGATGAGTAAAGTTGGAGAAAATTATTCCTTTGGGGGCCCTGGAAAATTAAGGAAAAAAAATAATTAGAAGTTAAGTGAAATATCTGTAGAAAGGATAAAGGACATGAAGTACTTCACTACCAGAGATTTAAACTTTTCCAGAGATCAGTAGATCCCCAAATGAAATCCAAATCCAAGGCTACTTGACAATTCCATTTTAAAAATGTGATGACGGTTTACATCTTTGTCCACACTGAACATATGCCTTTTTGTTTCAAGGACTTTTTAGAAGAGAAGAGTGACACAAAATGCAACACCGACAAGGAATGAAAATTGCTTTGGACACTGCACTTTGGACATCCAAACCCAAGAGATGCCAGGCTCTGACACTCCATATTTCTTTCTTTGATCTGACTCTTCAAACGCAATCCATGTACTGGCAAATTTCCCTAGTGTCCCTGGTAAGCTTCAAAGTAAACCACTCGTTGGCCCCAGTATCTCTGCATTGGCTTTCCCCCATTGTTTTTATGTATGAAAAAGAAAGGAAAAAAAAGAAAAGAAAACGCAGTGGGCATTTTACATGTGGTTTTCATATTGTCCCTTAATCATTCAGTTTGAAAGTAAATGGAAGAGGAATGAGAAGTTAAAGTACTTGGGTTGGGGTGAGAGCTTCAGACTCCTAGAAGCCAACATTAATGTGTAGAGCATTTAATATAGTTCTGGAACATCTGCAGGGCAGCTGTCTTATGTAGACCTGGTTCACAATAACCTTTCATTACATGTCACCACAGAATGAGAAACAGACATGTGGGTGTTGGTGGTGTGTGTGTGTGTGTGCGCGCGTGCACGTGCATGTGCATGCATACGCGCATGTGTAATTTGTAGGAAATCTAACTGATGTGGTTTAAAATGAAAACAATGACAAGTAATTTGAACCTGTTTTAAAAATATGGTTATGAATACTCACCAGGGATATGCTGAGTAACTGAACTAATGACTCAAGAATGTTGTTTTTTTCTATATATGTTGAAAAACAGAAACTCAGTCGATTGTCTTTAAGGCAACATAAAAGAACGACATGATTCAAGTATTCAACCAAGTTGGAAAAGCTCAGCTTACCAGAAGGAGGAGCCTTTCTGCATGCCTGCTTAGGGTCACATGGAACATGTCAACACCTTTTCTCTTCCTCAGTCTTGTTCTCATTGTGAGCAGAGGCTCTCCACTCAAGAGTATATCTTGTGCTTTCATCCCTAAGTTCAAGTTGGTAGCCATTGAACTCGGCCACTTTTCCTGGTTCTTTCTTGCTGATCACATGGCAAAGACAGTGCCCCATACACCCACCCTCTGCTTTTAGAATGATCAGAACCTTTCTTTAACTGTGTTCTGTGGACATTTTCTGTGAGAGTTCATTCTTATTCTGTAAGAAGAGAATATCATAGTCTGAGAAGTGTGGGAAATACCATATGAAACAAGATTCCTTACTATGGGACTTCTCAAAGTCTTTAATTTCCCAATGCATGTTATGCATCCAGGAGGGATAAAGCAGGTTTGGTCCAGTTGGATCTCTCCCTGGGGGTCAGACAACACTTTTAAAACTCATAAAATCATCTTGTGCTTATTTTTTCCTACCACTCAAAATATTTGAAAGTTTGAGTCAGCCCTTCATAATGATAGGGCAGTGAATTTTATTCACCTCTGTAAAGCATCCTTCATCCTCTACTTAAAGGACATTATGGAAAAAATTAGAAGAAAGCAGTTCACCTACTTTTGAGGAATCTGAAATACGAATCCTTGATCCATTTCTGAAAATGTGCAATTCATTGCTATTTTGTTCATGATGATTCTTTTGGAGATTATTGTTATTTTTCTTTTGTTCTTTTTTTTTATTCAACTGCTATTACTTGCTGTTATTAAAAAGTAAGAAAAATGTCTTTTGAAGGCTTCTCATTATCAGCTATATCAAGAATGGCAGGGCATACCTAAGCAATGTCACCAAAATAAAAAGGGAGATACAAATTTACTAAATACTTAGACTATGAGTCAATCAGGATTTGAGTGCCTTGAGTTGAACCAAGCAGGAGTGGAAATGACTAAAATTGAGGACATCAGGCTACTGAAAGTAAATTACAGCTGGAAGTGAAATTAAACTCTTAAATTTAAGGTTTTTAACATTTGTTTTTGAGTGTGTGTGTGTGTGTGTGTGTGTGTGTGTGTGTGTGTATGTGTGTGTGTGCGTGCTATTGTGTAAAGGGCATAGGTTCGGAGGTAAGGATTTCAGTGGATAAAGCACCAAACAAGCTGGAAAATTTTAGTAAAAGAAATGGAGAGTGGAAAGTGCATCCAGATGGAAAAATAGAAAATTAAAATTAAATTTAAAAACAACCTAAGGGATCCAAAGGTCTGCAAAAGGAATATTCTATGACTGGAGAACATGTTTAAGACATACGTAACTTCATCACTATGCAGATTGTACAATATTTCTTATGCAGCCCAATAAATGTGCCCAAAGATAGCATTTTAAGCTACACAGAAAATACCAAAGCCCAGACATATTTCAATGCCAGTCCCTGGGCAGGCTGGCCTTATGGCAAGATATTCTGGAATACCTGGTTGGCTGGCAGACTTTCCTTGACTGCAGGATTTTGGATCTCTTCAAACATTTATTTCAGCTTCTCTGATCCTTTCATACGGTAAAGAAGCAATCACAGAATACTGGCTTTATTTTTTGAAGCACTGGTTTTGATCCACCTCAGAGGAAATGGGGTGGGGGGGAGTAATGGGAGGAGGGAAGGAGAATAATGTGTTTCACAGCTTCAAATCAAACTCTTGGAAAAATGTCCAGAAAGCAATTCAAAATGAAAATATTTATTTTCTGGCTAAATAGCCAGTAGCTCTTTATTGCAAAATGGAAACAAACAGTGATGCTCATTTTACTAAAAAAGGGCAATCTACAAATAACCCAAATCCCAAAATAAAGGTATTGCCCAACAGCCTAGGACATGATTCACTAAGGTCTTGACTTCAGTTTCCTCAATGGTTACGGCACATAGATTGGAGTGGGCTGGGGTTGTGGTTGATAAAGAGTCTCAGATATTCTGAGTCTACACCATAGAAGGCCATGGCCAGTAGATCTGTGCCTTTCACTTTGTTTATTGGACAGATTCCCTCTCTCCCTTATAGTACCCTAGGATGCTAAAACCCATGTGCAAACCATGTACAGTGACAATAACAGCAGAAAGTCACTGGGTCAGTTCCTATGAAACTGTTCTGTTTAACGGCCAAGAGCTTACAAAAAGAAGACAGAGTGACAAATAAATACAAAGTCAATAAGATTTACAATAAGGAGATAGGAGTTGTCCAAGAGAAAGATAGGAATGATAATAGTATTCACTCATTCATTCATTTGATGATGTGTTGAATACCTACTGCACTGAGTACTGCAAATACAAAAAGAAGTAAAAAGTGATCACTTGGTGAGGAAGAAAGGAGTCAACAGATAGATTATTCAAAATGCTCATGTGTAAACACTGATACCTTACATCCAAATAGCAATTTAAAGGTTTCAGAGCCTTTCAGCCATATTGTCTCACTTGGTCCTTCAGATATAAATCAGGCAGGCAATATATGAGAATACAAAGTCAGAAAGGTTAAATTTCTTTCCAAACCTTTGCTGGTAAGGATGAGAATTGAAATTGAGCACTGGTCTTTTTTAACACCCTCTATCTGTGTAGAAAACTAAAAGTGGGTTAGTAAGAAGTCTTTTCAAGTTTAAACACTCCAGAAATAGCTGTCTCTCTAGATCCCATTATCTATAAGTTCTCTCTTATCCATAAAGCTAAGCTGTAATGAATGGAATGATCCCAGACTATCTTAACTATACACTGGATGAAAGACTTTCTCAGAGCAAGCATATTGCCATGAGGAATTGGTCACAGTGAGTAGTATTAAAAATCCCATAAAGAATTCAGAAATCTAAATCATGAATGCTGTCCATTAATCCATCCACTGAAGTCATATTTACTTTATGTTCCAAGTGCTCTTCCAGGCACAAGGGCTACAAAGTGATGAAGAAGATAGTCAAACTGTCTACTTCCATGAGGAGGAAACAATAATCAAGGCAACAAATGAGTAAGGTAGTTGCCATTACTGTAAGTGTTTTGAAAGAGAATATACTGAGGTGATATGATGAAAAGTGGGGGTGGGGAGGGCAGGATGTTAGATCAGATGGTGAGGGAAGGCCTCTCTGAGAAACTGACATTTGAGCTGAGATATGAAGCTTCCAGCCTATAATCTGGGACAGAGCACTTTAGCCAGAAGGGGTAGCAAGGGCAAAGTCTTAGACTGGGAATGATCTGAACATACCGCATGGCAAACAAGGGGTATCCGGTCCAAGACAAGGTTAGAGGCCAGCTCTGCTAGGGCCCTGATGACTGTGGTAAACAGATGGGATTCTTCCTAAGTGCAATGGGAATCCATTAGAGAATTTTAATTAGAGGAATAAAGTTATCTAATTTCAGCAAGTTCATTGTGCTATGAATCCCAGAACCTCCAAATATAGGAAAAGATGCTCTTTAGGAAGCAGCTGGCTTATTATCTGCCTGATAAATGGAAATGTGTCTGAATAACTTGCACAAGCAAGGGGGGATGTTCACAGGTGCCACTCTGATGATAGAGCCTTGCTATTTATTTGTGGATCCCAGAGGTTTACAGTGTGGTCCTTGTATAAAAGATTTCAGGCAACTGTGGAGATTAAGTCTAAGGGTAGCCATCCTGGGCTCAGTCTGGCATTTATCACAGTCACAGTTACAGAGGCAAATTTATGAAGCTAAGTTAACACACAGCAGGAGCATCCAGGCATTGTTGCTGGAATCGCCTCTTCCATGTTGTCTCCCAGGAAACAGCTTCGGTGACCCAATCCTTTTCTCCATTTCTAATTTCCGCCATCAATGGCTAGTGATTATCTAAATGGGATTTCTCAAGTATGTCTTCAGTGTATTGAGGATGAAATAGCAGGCATAAAGCATTTTTTAAGCATGAACTACCTTCTGTATAATAATCAACTATCTCACTCATTCAGCCTGTCATCTGTTACCCCTAAGCAGTTCCATATGCATTAATTTGTATTTGAGATACAAGACTGTTCAGCCGTAGCATCCATTTGGTAACAGCAGGCACATGTTTCAAACATGCTTAATGTTATTGCCCTATAATGTCTGGCCACAGAGCATTCCTTTCTAAGGGTAAAATGCTCTTTGTGAATACCACCTCATTAATCCTGGGAGAGGCAGTGACAATCACTCTCCCCACATTTTACCAGTAAGAAAACAGAACCACTGAGAGATTCAGAGTGAGCCAAGATGATGTGCAACTACTTAATGGCAGGCTGGTGGGTGAATTCCTGGTTCTACTTGAGGTGATGCCTTTACATCCTGCCCCACCCACCTTAGACCAACATGTCAAGCACTAACAGATTAACTACCTAATATCCATCCGTAATCTTTAGATCCTGGAGCCGTTCAACCCTCCAGAGTCTGTTCAAGGCACTACCATTTCAGAAACTCCTTTCTTTATCAGGCAGGTTTCACTGCGTTGAGGCTTGAGCTCTAGTTTCCAACCACATTCACAAATAATAGGCACAGTCATGGAGGCTCTGAATTCAAGGCTATGGACTCTCTTCAGCATTTTTGTGGCTGTCTTGGACACTCCCAGGGCTCTGGATGGACCAGGCATGTTGACTTAGCATAAGTCTCAGCTTTTTAAAACTATTCAAAACAGCCCTGTAAAACTTAGAATTGGCCCATGACTTGGGTTATTTTAATTAATGTTGGGTTTTTAGTGAGTTCTGTTTGTTAGCGTTTTGCAATTCTAGAATTCCGTTACTTTATGTCTCAAAATGAAGTTAAATTTTAAGAGATTCTTTCCAGTCTTGAATGTCCTCAATATTACGTTGATGTCTGTGGTGACAAATTTTTAGCATGACTTTTTTCAGGTTTTGATGAAGCTCATGATGACAGCTATCTTTTGTAGCTTGTGGAAAAGCAAAAGAAATACACACAGAAGACATCTGATCTGAAATTATTTGGTGGGTCACTATGAATCTGATATCTGTGAGAAGAAAGCCACTTTCATGTATATTCCAATTATCTTCAGGTTGTTTTTTCCATCATTTTGTAGCATTACCATATCTCTTACGCCACCGGTGATTTTTTTTTTTTTTCAGTAAGAGAAACAATTAGAAATATCTATGTTGAACAAAAGTGATGAAAACCAATGAATCAGTCAAATAAATCTCCCTCTTGTTCTTCTCTAGTCCTTAAGAAATAAATATCTACGGCATTTCTCGATCTACCCAACCATTTGGGCTTATGAACAGACAAAAAAAATCATTTGTCCCTTATCACAGAAGTCCTGTTCGCATTGTTCCAAAGCCACAGGCATATCCTTATTTGACTGTTCCATTTTTATAGCATTAATCATTGAGCTACAAAAGAACCACTTGATGGGGGCGCCTGGGTGGCTCTGTCAGTTGAACGTCCGACTTCGGCTCAGGTCATGATCTCATGGCTCGTGGGTTCAAGCCCCGCATCAGGCTCTGTGCTGACAGCTCAGAGCCTGGAGCCTGCTTCTGCTTCTGTGTCTCCCTCTCTCTCTGCCCCTAACCCACTCACATTCTGTCTCTCTCTCAAAAATAAATAAACATTACAAAAAATTAAAAAAAAAAAAAAGAACCACTTGATGCTACTGCCTGAATTCTAGTACTTCAATGCTGTGCACAAATACTTACAAATGTTCAACCCTTTGCATGTACATTACTCTTTGAAAATACTTAGGATAGTCTTAATCTAAGGAAGGAGTAGACAGAGGTGAGATGACCTTGTTGTAGTCTCATACATGTGCTTGTTCATAGCAAAATAGAAACAATAAAATTGGATTCTATACCCAGGTCTTGTTTCTTCCAGAACCTTTGAACTTGTTAGCTCCAGACTTACTAGCTGCCTGTCATGTTGCCTAGAGCACAGAATGACCATGACCAATACATGTTGACCTTCTTAGAAGTCTCTTCAGGGGACACCGGCTAACTGTGTTCAGGAAGAGGATTCATTTGAGGATGCAGGAATCCTCTCTCTCTCTTTACATTTTCCTGTTCCCATTCTACTTTCCACAAAACATTCAGGGTGTTCAGATGGCTGAGTGTTAAAGGTGGTCATGCTCAGGCCTAGCTTTATTCCCAGAAAATAAAGGGGGTTCCTAAAAGCATTTATTCTACCAGATTCTTAACACTTAAGATTCATAAAAATGGAACAAAATCTTATATCCACACTGTGTAATGAGTCTTAAAATGTGACTTCCTTGGAAAAAGGAAATCTGTGATTTAAAGTCAAACAAAAATGTAAGTAGCTAATATCAGAGATAATGGGAATTGGGATCAGAAAATCTGAGTTCAAGCCTCACTCTACCATTTTCCAGGTGTGTGAATCTGGACAGGTTATGTGTCCTGTATCTTTAGGTTCTTTGCAAAAAATACAAAAGAGTAATCTTCTCAGAGATTTTACCAGAATTAAAAAGAAGATGAAATTCATGCATTACTAACCTAATCAGTGTTGCCAAATTCAATAATCAATTTTTAGTTTTCATTTACTACATCTACTAATAGCATTTGATATCATTGGCCCCCTCCTCAATCTTGAAATAGTTTATTTGACCTCCTGGAAACCAGTCTCATGGGTTATTGTTGTTTTACTTCAACTGGTTGATTCTCCTCAATCCCCTCTGCTGCTTCCTCCTTGTCTTTCTGGCATCTTAACGTTTGAGTGCTCCAGGGCTCTGGGAAAGGGATGCCCAGCACAGGCAGGTTTCCAGAAGCTAAAGTCAAGCTCCTAAACCCTCAGAACCAGCAATGGGTCAAAATCAGCTCAGGTGCGTGTAGAAGAGTTGGCTGCCCTGTGGAGAGGAAGACACTCTGCCCATACGTAGATGCATGCTGAGCTCCAAAGGTGAAGGAGTGAAGTGTGCCCATATGGCCTAAATTACCTAGAATATTTCTTAGCCTAGACAGTCTGACCCACATGGACAAGTATCTTAGATTTGACCTTCATTCAATTAGGAGGACTTACATGCATGTTACTTCTTCAGCTTGGAACCAACAACAACAACAACAATAACAACAACACATCTCAAAGATTCTTTTACCAAAAGGATTTATGTCAAATTTGTGGACTAAAAATTTGGGAAATGAGTTTGGAATCACAAGATGGTGAAGGCAGTTCAATCTGAAGGCTCCTAAATACATATGTTTCTTGAGGTAGGGCAATAAAGTTGGGACACACAGAAAATGTGTGTTGGGCAGCAGAAATAGAGGCGGGGCAGTAGCTGGTTTAGGTACTAGGTTTCTAATCAAAACATATCAATTCTTCTGGTACATTGTCCTTTTACTCCGTCTTCCAGGAAGAGCTCAACTGTACAAGTTTAAAACATTCCCAGGAAGCATTATCTCCATTATAAATTCCAGATAAATAAAGTACAAGAAAGTAACAGGTCCAACAACAATAAGGAAACTAACACTCCACTTACTTCGTGCCTAACACTTGCATGTGATTTACGCATGCTGTCTCCATTGATTCCCATCATAACAGGTACACATTAATATGACTCCCATTTTATAATTAAGAAATCAAGGTTCAGAGAATAGTTAAGTCACTTGCCCAAGGTTGCTCGGCAAGCAGTAGAACCAAGATGCCAACAGGCAACCTGATTCCATGGCCCACAGTCTTGCTTCTACAATGCTGCTCTGTGTCCTCACTGGCTGAAGCAGAATTGCAACATGATCCCTGCCAGCTAGTCTTGCCATTGCCATGATGACAAGTATCCTTCATTTAAACGTATATGAACACTGCAAAGGGACAGATAATATCATTCTGTTAAAGGTGTGTCAATTATGATGAAGCAATTGTCCCTTTTAGCATTTTCATTGCCACAAATCACACATCGTGTAACTATTACTAAGCTAATCGCATCCAAGCCTATTAAAGACCTGGCATTTCATCACTAAACTGTCTCCAAGTATGTCTCCAATAATTTACACCTTGTTCTAGGGCTGCATTTAACATATGCAACTATAAGGAATGGATACGATGCAAACTGTCCTTAAATCTCTCTATAACACAACCAAACAAAACAGCAACTTGACTGAGGGCTCCGGGACATTGGTTAAGAGCTATTGCCATTTGTTTTTGTGCTACAAAGATTAATAGCTAAAGTGCTCACCACCACAAGAGAACAAAAATGTGCACCAGCTGCTCAGCTTTGCCTAAGCCCATGGGCTCAAGATGAAAAGAATTAGACCAAGTATTACAGTAATCAGGCCTCCAGCAAGCAAAAGGCTGGCTCAACATTAAAAAGGTCCCGCTAGGGGTGCCTGGGTGGCTCAGTCAGTTGGACGTCTGACTTCAGCTCAGGTCACGATCTCACAGTTTATGAATTCGAGCCCCAAGTCGGGCTCTGTGCTGGCAGCTCAGAGCCTGGAGCCTGCTTTGATTTCTGTGTCTCCCTCTCTCTCTGCTATTCCCCACTCATGCTCTGTCTCTCTCACCTTCAAAAATAATTAAAATATTAAGAAATACATTTTAAAAAAATAATAAAAAAAAAGAAGATACCGCTAAGGGGCCATAAACCTTCATGCTCTTGGTGATTGGACTTTGGGTATGGAAACGTTTTGTAAGACAGTAGTCATATGTAACCAGCTGGGAAATGCTGTTAACTTCTCCTTTTACTGTGTTTGAACTTCACTGTTGATTCTTACCTCTGAATTTGCTCTCCTTTCCACTAAGCATTTCTTGTTCCCTACTCTCCATACTCAAAAATATGGACCTAATTTATCCCCCTCTAAGCCATCTGCAAATTATTCACCACCCCCTAATGTAACAGAATACACTCATGCACACGCACACACACACAGACACAGACACACAGACACACAGACACACACACACACACACACACACACACACAAGAGGCACTCACAAACCCATGCTTGCACTCAGGCTTCATCTTCACTTGGCATTCCTCCTACAGACAGAATGCTATATTCTCATGGTGAGAGAACACTGTGAAAAGGTTATTAAGAACAATTATGAGTGGAAGACACTAATTTGCCCATGTTTGCTTCCTTAAGTGTTCTCAGTGTGCTACAGGTGGGTTCTGCCTCCCGCTTTGGCATAAGCTCTTAAAGGATGAAGAACAGTGCTTTTATTTCTCTTACATAGTAAAGTCATCTTTACTTTGTATGACCTAGTGAGCATCCAGCACAAAATAAATATTTTTATCTGTCTGTTGAGAAATGAGGAAAGGGATGACCAGGCCAAGGTTCAGCTGCTCCCCTGTGCCAACCAAAGCCTCTCCTGGTACTTCTACTCAGCCATGCTTCTGCTTCCCAGAACCACAGCTCCAAGTCATCTACAAGGAAGGTGGCATTAAAACATACAGGTGACAGTAGGTCACACTGTTCCATGTTGCCCCAGACCCATGGTGAGGCAGTAGAGGGCACTATGGATTCATGGCTACGACATTCTCAAGTAAACACTCAGGAAAGAGGAAGTGGTCAAGTCTTTCAAGTTTCTACTTTGTAGTGAGTGTCTTGTCTATTCCTATTGCTGCCATGTTGTCTTCTTTTAATAGCCTTTCCATGGGTTTTGTTTTCCTTGACTACATCAAAGCTTTTCAAAAGCTAATAATAATTATTGCAATTGTTGCTAACGATTCAGTAAATCAGATTATTTTGAAAACAATGGTCACTAAAGCCAGAAGTTGGGGAGCAGTCCTTGACTTCTAGATTTAATTGGCTACCAGGTCCTGAATATTATATTTCCACATTCTCTCTCAGATTCACTGCTTTTTACTCAGGACAGGAGCACACCCCTGAGCAAGAGTGCCCGGCTGAGGAAACTGATGAGGCTAAAATCCAGTCGATCACTGCTATAGGTCACGTGCCTCTTCATCTGCCCAGAGGAAGGGGTGTCTTTTGCTGCTGTGTAAAATGGTCCTGCATGGACCAGCAGAGACCTGCTCTAACCATGCTGACTGTAACTACCTTGTGCCCAACTCTTATCATTTTCACACTGACCACTGTGATAGTCTCCTAACACCTCTGGGATTGATCTAAATTGAGTACACGCACACACACACACACACACACACACACACACACACACATTCATATATTCCTAATAGGACAAATTATACACAAATTTACAAATACATCATCACCAAAATTCGAAGAAACAACATAAATTGGATGTAACCAGAATGTTCTTTTGCTGAAATTGATCCTTTCCTTTAGGGTACAGAATTAACATCTATGTTGCAGGATCTTTCTAGTTTGGTGTTAAACAGGCCATGTGTTATATGATAATTCAATATCCAACCATTTTTCCTCTATTAAAAGACCTGAAAACTGTGAAATCACTTGGCCTTTATTCAATTTACCTCTGTTCCTATCTCATTATGTGGCAACAGTTAAGGTAATACTACTGAGAAGCAAAAGGATCTTATGTTCAAATGTCTACTTGGACTTAAATAAATATCATGGTAGCACTCAAGTAATAAAATAGTCATCCAAGTAATCCAAAAATCACATTAGCTAGTTTTTAAAATAGAGCCCAAAAGGAATAGACCATTGTCACATCTGAATTTTTATGTCAAATGACACCAAGTTAAAATTCAACTCTGTCTCTACAGATTTTAATATTAGGTGGCTATAAAAGGACTCAAGTTAAAAAAAAATTTTAATGTTTATTGTTTTTGAAGGAGAGAGAGAGAGAGAGAGAGAGAGCGAGCAGGGGAGGGCAGGGGAGGGGCAGAGAGAATGGGAGACACGGAATCCGAAGCAGCCTCCAGGCTCCGAGCTGTCAGCACAGAGCCCGACAGTGGGGCTTGACTCAAGGTGAGATCATTACCTGAGCTGAAGTTGGATGCTTAACCGACTGAGCCACCCAGGAGCCCCAAAAAGGACTCAAGTTTAGAAAACGGTATTTCTCATCCCACAGCTTTAGGCTCTCCTATCAGTACATAAGGGAGGGGACATATTCTCAATGGGAAATCAGTAACTATTATTTTTTCCCACTGAACTATAATTGTTAATAGAAAATATTAAATGTCATGTAAAAACAAAATAATCTTACTGCAGTTGTTGGGATATTCAAGTGGAACTTCAGCAAACTACAGCCTGGGGGCTAAATCCTTTCTGTGCCTTTTTGTTTGTTTGTTTTTTGTTTTTTGTTTTTTGTTTTTTTGCTTCTTTTGTACTGCCAGAGAGCTAAGAATAGTTTTCACATTATTTACGGCTTGTAAAAAGGAAAAAATGAAGAATAAACAACAGAGGTGGTATTGTAGTTCACAAAGGCTAAAATATTTGCTATTCAGTGCTGCAGAGAAAAATCTTTCCACCTCCTGAACTAGACAACACCCTAATAAAGAAGATTGCTAATGAGATTGCATAGAAGTAACTAGTGTTTCTGTAAATTCATTGTTAAGAAGTAGTCATCAGAAATAAGATGAAAGGAGAAATTTTACCATCCACAATGGTTTCTTTTTCTGGACCTCTACATAGTAAGTGTTCATCAGTGAATGTCTATATAGAACATCTTATGTCCAGTCAAGTCTAGTGTGTGTAACTGGCCTGGATCTGATCAGACCAATGGCTTCATTTTGCTCACAGCCTCCCTCCTGAACTGCTTGCTTCTATCCAACTCCAATTCCATTACCCAAATGGTTACTGAGGGCTAGTCCTATGAGGCCTTGATTTCCCCTCCAATGACTGTGTTGCCTTACTCCAGATCTGCTGCTCAACACCACTTCTCTGGCTCTGATCTCAACTCCCACTTGCAATCACTCTTGATTATGCTGCTTCCGAACAAACCACTCATGGTCTCACTGAGACTAGCCCATTCTTATGTGATTGTTCTTGCACTGTACAATGCAGCTGACAAGCACCCATACTTGTATAAAGCCAGGCCTCGTGTCACCCAGTGACTTGGAAATCGAACACTCAACAGGTGATGCCCAGCTAGGAAGCCAGGCAAACGGGCTCCATCAGTACAAAACCTTATTTACTTTGTGTTTGGTTTTTTGCTCCCATTTGGCTAATTCATTTGATGGGAGGCTTGGGGTTCTTTTTAGGTTGAAATTGGAAAAGACGATGTTAATTTGGGAGATTAATTCCTGAATACTCAGGAACACAGGAATTCTCAGGCAATCTGAGGCAGTGTCTCTTAACTGAGAGACAAGGACCCCCCCTCATAATGTTTCACAGTATTTAGTCCAGCTCAGTTGAATCAGAATTCTCTTGGGTGCTTATAAAAATTCAGAATCTAGGACCAACTCCTTGGTATCTAATTAATTAGAATTTCTGAGAATGGAGTCCAAGTATTGTTCTTACGTGTAGTGAATTTTCAAAACCAATCCATGGCATTCAGAGGATTTTTTTTTTTTTTTTACCTACTTAAATCATTTGCAAAAATTCTCTGTGATGGCTCATATTGTATTTTTGTAAAATGATCATATGACCCACTGTAAAACTCTCAAAGCAGTTCATGGATCAAAATGATAAAAACCTTGGTTTTAAAAAGAAATACGCTTGATTGAGAATACCAAGCTTAAATTTCTCACAGAGCTATTTCTTGGACAACTGACAAATCCGAGAAAGACAATTTTTGTCCTTGCTCATGGGCCGGGCAGCTCTTCACAGATGCAAGCAGCTCAGACCCCCAACATTTCCATTTTACCCAGAGAAGCAGCTTCGGTATCTTTCCTTTGAGAACAGATATCCTCTAGGATGCACCTGGAGTCTGACCTTACTATTCTCTATTCTAAAATCATTTGCATTTAGTGAAACATTGTCCACAGGGGGGGCCACAGAGTTCCTCATAGAATACAACAGGCCCCATCAGCTTCTAACACATATAAGAAAACACAGCTGGGTGGGGAAAGTGATTGCTCAGATCTCATTCTCCTTAATCAGGATGTTCACTTTACCTCTTTGTTTCAGTTCCTCTTCAGTGAAGAGGATTTTTTTTTTTTTTTTTAACCATCTTGGGATTCTGTGCCCAATTCCAGTGTGTGGGCTTTTTTTCTACACCATCAAGCAATTCTTGGACACCAGCTGGGTGTCCCACAATTCAACTCAACTCTGACACTACCTGGAAATAGTGTCAGAACCCACAGGACTGCCCAGTCCCCCACTGTAGATGCCACTCACAAGTCCAATTTGTTACCTGTGCTCTGACCAAAAGGCTTCTGATCAGAAGCCTCATTGGGCTTGATTAATTTGCTAACAACACTCATTGGGTTTGATTAATTTGCTAGAGTAACTCACCAAACTCAAAGAAAGATTACTTACTAGATTACAGGTTTATTATAAAAGGATACAACTCCGGGGGCACCTGGGTGGCTCAGTCGGTTAAGTGTCCAACTTCGGCTCAGGTCATGATCTCACTGTTCATGAGTTCGAGCCTCGCATCAGGCTCTGTGCTGACCGCTCAGAGCCTGGAGCCTGCTTCAGATTCTGTGTCTGCCTTTCTCTCTCTCTCACTCACACTCTCCCCCACTCACACTCTGTCTCTCTCTCTCTCTCTCTCTCTCAAAAAATGAATAAACTTAAAAAAATTTTTTTTAATTAAAAAAAAAAAAAAAGGATATAACTCTGGAACAGCCAGATGGAGGAGATGCGCAGGGCAAGGTATGTGGGAAGGCAGGGCTTCCTGCACTCTCCAGGCACCCTGCTCTCCCTGCATCTCCACAGATGTACCAACCCAGAAACTCTGTGAACCCTGCCCCTTTGGATTTTTATGAAGGCTTCATTACACAGGCACGATTGGTTAAATCCTTAGCCATCGGTGATGAAACTCAATCCCTAGCCCCTTGCCCCTCACTGGAGGGGCAGGTAATACACAGTTGGTTTCCCTGGCAACTGGCACCCTCCTCTGGAAGTCGTTTCATTAACATAACAAAAGACACCTTTATGCCTCTCCTCCCCAGGGCAGCTCCTAGGGTTTTAGGAGCTCTGTGCCGGGAATCTGGAGGAAGACTGAAACTATATTTCTTATTTTAAATCACAGTATCACCCATCCTTAGTCTACTTACCTCCCAAAATCTAACAAGAATAACAATATGAAAGTGAGAAAGGTGGAGACTGTTAGTGGCCAACTAACCCCTTCATTTTATCAAGGAAGACATCAAAACTCAGAGAGCTCAAAGGACCTATGAAAAGTTCTTATCTTGGTAAAACTGCATGGAGTATCCCTCATGCTACCTAACTGACCCCTCAAGATTCTCCAGGGAGAGACGTGCCAGCTGCTTTTAGTAGATCCTTTGGCTCTTAGTCCAATGCTCTTTTCATTTCACCAACCTGGCTCAAAAAAACGAATGATAAAAATGAAATCTCTTTGGAAAAAAAACAAAGGGAATTATCATTATAACGCACTATTATGACTATCTCACTCACGATTCTGAATATGATTTTTTTGTTGGCAAACGGAAACAAAGACTCATTAGCCACATGGTGTAATAAACAGAACACCAGGCTAGTGATCAGAACTTCCCTGGAGGTGCCCATTTCCTGACAGCAAAGGAGCCTTTGGTAGGCCTGTCCTAAATGGAAATCCTTTCAGTCATTCATGAATGCAATTATCTAATCTTTTCACACTTGATTTTTTAGGGGTGCCTGGGTGGTTCAGTCAGTTGAGTGTCTGACTTTTGCTCAGGTCATAATCTCAAGGTTCGTGAGTTCCAGCCCTGCATCAGGCTCTTTGCTGTCAGCACAGAGCCTGCTTCAGATTCTTCTCGCTCTCTCGCTCTCTCTCTCAATCTCTCTCTCTCTCTCTGCCCCTCCTCCAATCTCTCTCTCTTCCTTTCTCAAAAATAAGTAAGCATTAAAACAAATGCTGGGCACCTGTGTGGCTCAGTTGGTTAAGGGTCGGACTTCGGCTCAGGTCATAATCTCATGGTCTGTGGGTTCGAGCCCCATGTCGGGCTCTATGCTGACATCTCAGAGGCTGGAGCCTGCTTTGGATTCTCTGTCTTCCTCTCTCTCTGCCACTCCCCTGCTCCTGCTCGCTCTCTCTCTCTCTCTCTCTCTGTCAAAAATAAACATTAAAAAAAAAGTTAAAAAATTAACAAAATAAAAGTAAGTAAAACTTGATTTTTCATAACCAATCTTCTTATCATAAAGTTGCCTCAAAGAGCCTTTTATGATATTTGCTTGAAGTAATACTAAACTTTTTTCCAGAGTACTTCCACTGGGCAATGTCTATTGGTTGAAGAACCGAGGCTGAGGCGGTATATAAAACAGTCCAAAAACAATGAAATGCAGACAAACAGAATCTAACCTTACACATTCAAGAAAAACTTCTCATTCATTCAGAAGCTGAGAAGTTTATCTCCTTGATTTAACATGTGTATCAAAGGAGCCATCCCTTTAAATTCAAACAAGTCTGTTTTGAAGCCAAACAAAGACCCAGAAGGGAAGAAAAGCCCTTGGCAAAATTCAAAATTCCAGCTACTCCAAATGGGTTGTTAACTTATTAGTCATATGAGAAGCATTGAATATATTTACTACTATCATTTTCCCATAAGGCTTTTCCACAAGTTGAGACTGGGAAATGTACACAAAAGAAGAATAAGAGAAAACAAGCATAGAGACTATTAGTCTCTAGTCACAGTAGAATAAACGCCATGAAGTTCTCAGAGGATGTAGGAACATGCGTTCCAAGCCAGTGTGTGTCACTAGAGACAGTTAATGTGAAAACCAAGCTGAATATCTGAGTCGTTGAAAAGGGCCCGCTGTATATATTCTTCACTAATATCCTTAAAAATCTATAATGTTATTTTGAGAACAATTACCAGAAATCACTCCCTTTCCCCATCCTTCCTCCTCTTCACCTTTGCCCAACTATATATATATTTTTTAATGTATTTTATAAGATAAGCAAAATAAGGAAGACGTGTAAATTTGCATCCTGTCCTCTTGCCTTCTGACATAACTGAGTTGAGTACATCATTATGAAAAGTCAAAACTGGTAACAGATTTGCGTGACTCACAAATTTAATCCAAACCTAATCCATCCCTGAAAGCCTGCCAGTGAATTTATACAGTAGGACCCTAGGTTTCATTATTTTAAATAGGAATAAAGCAGCTCACGGTGTTCCCAACTCTTCCAAAATTTCCAGCCAATTTTCCCAAATATCACTGAAAACACTATGCAACATCTACCTACAATTCACCAACTACCTAATTATTTGATACTTACTTCACTCCATGGTGGGTATTTTTATATGCCAGACCCAACAGTACTGCATAATTTTAGATACTACCACATTTTACTTCTAGAATGCAATAAGCATGTACTCTGATGTAAAGACATTATCAAACAACATACTGAAGATAAACAATGAGTACAAATAACATTAGCAAGACTTATTTTAAAAGTAAGTCAGTTTTTTTTAAGTTTTTTTTTAATGTTTATTTTTGAGAGAGGGAGAGAGACAATGTGAGTGGGGGAGGGGCAGAGAGAGAGGGAGACACAGAATCTGAAGCAGGCTCCAGGCTCTGAGCTGTCAGCACAGAGCCCGATGCAGGGCTTGAACTCACAGACTGTGAGATCATGACCCGAAGTCGGACACTTAACTGACTGAGCCACCCAGGTGCCCCAAGTTTTTTTTTTAAAGAAGCTTTTTTTTTTTTTTTTTTTTTTAAACCTTATTTATTTTGAGAGAGAGTGCACACCCACAAGTGGGGAAGGGGCAGAGAGAGAGAGAGAGAGAGAGAGAGAGAATCCCAAGCAGGCTCCTCAGTGTTGGCACAGAGCCCCATCTGGGACTCGAATTCATAAATGGTGAGATCATGACCTGAGCCAAAGTTGGATCTTAACCAACTGAGCCACCCAGGCACCCCTGAGCCCCTCCCTCTTTTTTTTTGCTCAGGGGTGCCTAAATATTTCAGTTCTGTGTCTGCCTGTGGAAGCTTTACCTCTGGCATCAAGTGGCCTCTCAAGTTCATAATATTCAGTAGTAAAAATCTGAAGGAACAAAAAAAGGGGATAAAGTTTCCCTGTTGCCTATAGCACTCAAGCGTTGCCACTATCAATTTGAATTAGTGCCTCAATAGTACCAAAG
Source organism: Herpailurus yagouaroundi (assembly GCF_014898765.1). Lineage (NCBI taxonomy): Eukaryota > Metazoa > Chordata > Mammalia > Carnivora > Felidae > Herpailurus > Herpailurus yagouaroundi. The sequence continues at coordinate 6,306,224 of NW_024412415.1, forward strand.
GAAAAAGCATTTTAGGAAAACATATTAGAAATGCTATTTTTAAATTTTATTGTGCTGAGTCTCCACAGTTTTTATATCCCTTTCAGATTTGGGACAGTGTGAAACGTGGGGCCAGACGCACCTTCTAATCTTTTCTACCTTGAAAATCAATGATGGAAAGTCAGCAATATAAATTGCAATCATGGGGCACCTGGGTGGCTCAGTTGGCTAAGCGTCTCTTGATTTTGGCTCAGGCTATGATTTCACAGTTCATGAGTTCGAGCCCTACATGGGGCTCCACGGTGACACTGTGGTGCTTACTTGGGATTTTCTCTCTCTCCCCTCGATATCCCTCTCCCCAACTCATGCTGTCTTTCTCAATCTCTCTCAAAATAAATAAATAAACTAAAAAAAAAAAAAAAAAAAAAGAAATTGCACTCATGGTCACATAATTTTCCTACTGAAAAGCCCACAATGACTACTCATTGCCTGAAGAAGGTGAATTTCACAGTTCTGAGTACTGGCACAGAGGGCTGCACAATCTTGCTCTCACTGACTTTCTCATTTCTACCTTTTCCCCAGACACCTCATGCTGTTCATGCATTTGAGTGCTCTCATTTCTCTGAAGATTCCAGTCATGTTATCATTCATGTTTTCCCTCTGCCAGAAATGTGCCTTCATTATATTACATGTCTGTCAAGGCCCTATTTATCTTCTAAAATCCCACCTCTGGGTTACCTCTTGGTCTTCCCCAAGCCTCCCCTCATCCAGCAAAATCAACCCCCCTCTCAGCTAACCATACTTCTATTTTCAAGCTTATTCCTTCGATCTGAGTTTAGTTTATTTATATGGCTCAACCCACAATGCATATAGACTATGACCTTTATGAAAGTGGGGACACAGCTTACTCATTTTCATATCTTCAATCCAGCACAGAGCCGATGCCATTTTTTCCCCTAAATGCAGTGAGTCTAATATCTCTTTTATTTGGTTTTCAATTCTGTAAGTGTTTGGAGAAGGATGCCAGTGGGATCCACAATAGTGGACCTTCACATACTGGTTCAACAAAAGCAGTCATTAACTGTATGTCCATTAAGTCAGAACAATGGAAAACCAAAGTCAGTCGGATGCCTCCAACTCATGCCTCATGGGATGTCACTGCTCAGAGTGAAGCACCAGTTAATTTTGGTCAACTGGAACATAGTAGGGAAAAGAAGTATCTCCTCCAGACACTCAATGTGGAGAATAATGGCTGAGACTAAACTCTAGTCCAAGGAGACCATCTGAATGTGTATTATGTCAGATCACTAAGAAAGGATAGATGTGAGATCCAAAATACAATTTTGTCTTCTGCTTTGACAGACTACAAAATGTAAACAAATCCAGAACCCCTGATTGCTAAGACAACCATTAATTTATCTCTCTAAAGATCATGCCAGTGATACCCAAACCCTGAAGCAAGGAATTCAGCTAGGGGGCAAAGCTAAACCAGAAATGTGGTGCCGTTTGAATTTAAGAGTGAAAAACTCAATGCTTTCTCCAGAACATTTTTCACATAGTTTGTAACATGGTTCCTTAGCTTATTTTTGGCTTGTGTGACAGAAACTTGGGGAAGGGCCCACCAGGGGCTCAATCATAGATGGACACTTAGGAACATGCCTGCATAATGATTAATTTCCTGCCAAGTCGGGATTCCCACCACCAATAACAGGGCTCCAAGTGACTCATTCATCTAAAATAGAGCTCTTGGGATTTCCCACTGCATCACAGAGCCCCCAGTACTGCGGAGTTTGAGGATCTACCCTGATAGCTACACAGCACTGACCCAAATCCTTTCCATGTGAGAAGCGCTAATCCAACTGTTTCTGTGTCTCTCTCACTGGGATCTAGTTCTATCTGTCCTCTTGTCTAGTATTCGAGAAGATACCAGAAAAGCAGCTGCCTTTGCCTTGGGAGGAGGACATTTGCATAAATGTCAACTGAACATTTGATAGAATGTCCTACTTAAGGAATCTTAGGTTATATGCAAAAAAGGCAGCTGGAAGGAGAAAGATACAGTCCTCTAAGAGATTTGTCAAGACAAACCACTTAAATTTCAGAAAGTTACTGCAGCCTGACATGGTCTGTGGGGAGGGACATAGCCCTGTGTAAATGCAGAACAGGTAGAGAGAAATGCCTTCTAAACCCCTTTCCCCAACCACAGATGAACCTTAAGCTTGTCTGTATCTTATGTAACTCAACTCTTCTGAATACACAAGGCAGCTACTCCATACTGCCGTATCTATAGCAGGGAATGAATCCTGAGGAGCCTCATTGTGATCACAGCGGTGTGTATATAATCTGATTATACTCAAGAATTGTCCCAGAGAGAAAAGGAGAGGTTTTTTATGTCTCTGATGATGTGCCTTGCTTTTTATCAGCTGCTTTATAGCTATAAGGAGACTAGGAACTGTTCACTGCTACCTGTTCCAATTCAGCAGGTCACCTCTCTTTGTTCTGAGCAGGGGGTGGGGGGTGCAGTTTCTGCATTTCACTGCTACTACGTACAAACACTACCGCTCAACCCAAACTCTGGTGGTGTCATTTAGCACAGAGCATCAGACCCATGTCCAGTACTAGAGGAACACATCACTTGTGCCACTTACTCATGATATGAACATGACTATCAATCCCAAGAGAGACCATGTGTACGCACGTGTGTGTGTGTGTGTGTGTGTGTGTGACCATTTTGAACAAGGAGCAGGTTTTGTTTTTGTTGCAATGAGTGTCTTAGACCTGGAAAGGCTTTGGAAGCAAACTAGCCGTGTGCTCGTAGGCAAATTTCCTAACTTCTACACGCTTTTGCTTCCTTATACATGCAATGATAATAATACCAACTACCTTACAGGAATTGCGTAGGATTTAGAGACACTACATATATAAAGTATGGGGGATTTAAGAGAACTCAATTAGATAAATTTTATTTTTATTATGATTATTAAGTCAGAAAACAACTGTTTCGCACACTGGCTTTTTAAGCAGTGTATCTTTGCAGAATCATCACAAGGAAACCATGTCCAACCTCAGGGTCTCTCTCATTCCCCGAGGAATTCTCTGATCAAAAGTTCAAGGGAATCTCATTGTGAAGAAGAGAGGTGGGCTTCCAAAACCAGGGTGTCCTCGGACCATTTATTGGTCAATGAGGATTATAATAACAAAACTTTTCTCTGGAAATAACAACCAAAGGCTCGGTCTAGTAACACCTCTCCTTAAAAGGCAAAAGTAAACTCACTGACTTTCACTTTAAATAAAACTCTGAAATAATGGCCACTTGTGGGAGACAGTGCTGCTCACAGATGGTGTTCAAATCTCATTCCAAACAAACTCATTATTAAACAAGAAAGGTTCTAGAATTATTTTCTCAATCACGATAAAAACCTAGAAGCACAAAACCGAGAATCCATATAGCACGTCATGTCTGTACAGATTTCTTTAGGCTGGGGTCTGCTCCCCCAGTGAGTTCCCTCCTTCATATTAACATGGCCACAATACAAAAAGAGTCATCTTTACTTCAAACCTTGTCAGTTGTCATAATTGTTACTACAATCCCCTTGAATTTATCCCAGTTGTACTCTCACGAGTCTGCTTGCTAACAGCTGGGTCCGAATTCAGATATTTTCCTTGGCACCTAGAGCTGACCATCTAATGATGCCTTATCAGAACCCACAGAGGCTTCCATGAAAACAAATCCAAATACCTTCATAACACACCTATGGACTGATGCTGATCCCAAAACCAAGTGCAGAAACTATTTCTGAAAAACTCAACTGAGGATTTTCAAGAGTTGCATATTTGAATGGGCACATAATGACCTAAAAAAAAAAAAATCCAGAAGCATTTCAAGAATCACTTCAAAAATGAACACATAGGGGCGCCTGGGTGGCGCAGTCGGTTAAGCGTCCGACTTCAGCCAGGTCACGATCTCGCGGTCCGGGAGTTCGAGCCCCGCGTCGGGCTCTGGGCTGATGGCTCAGAGCCTGGAGCCTGTTTCCGATTCTGTGTCTCCCTCTCTCTCTGCCCCTCGCCCGTTCATGCTCTGTCTCTCTCTGTCCCAAAAATAAATAAACGTTGAAAAAAAAAATTAAAAAAAAAAATGAACACATAGTTTATTAATGTGATATTTTAAAAACCAGGAGTAAGAGTTTAAGTTTTAATTGTCATTTTTAAAAAATGTTTATTTATTTATTTTGAGAGACAGCACTAATGGGGGAAGGGGCAGAGAGAGAGGGAGAGAGAGATCCCAGGCAGGCTTCACGCTGTAAGCACAGAGACCAATGCGGGACTCAGTCTCTGGAATCATGAGATAAAGACCTGAACCCAAATCAAGAGTTGGATGCTTAACTGACTGAGCCACCCAGGCACCCTTAAGTTTTAATTATCTTAACAATCAAATGTTATTTTAATATGAGCAGAAGCTACAAACACATTCTATATTCTCCCTGTTTACTTAATTTCTTTCTTGTAACTTTCTAAATTCTTCGGCTATTCCTTCCTGATTCATCTGATTTAATGGAACCATGCAGTGATGTCCTTAAATTGATCTATGAGCGGTCCTTTACTGGGCTCATGTTTACTGAGCAGCAAGTATGAGGCTCAGAGAATGGTTCAGCTAAGTTTCCTCTGGCATGGACCTACTGGTGGGAAAAGCGGATACTGAAGCCAGATCCTTGGAAAAATATCATTTTCTTAGATCGCCCGGAGATCAAAGATACTCCTTTGTGGGACCATTTTAACATAGAATTGTTTGGGGAGCAGAGACGTGAATTATATTATTTGTTTAGACACAAATGTGATCTCCTATACTTGCCTGATTGTTTCCAATGCATCTTGCTTTTATTAGTTTGCCTTAGTTAACAGAGCTTATCATAGTACTTATCACAGTACTAGATTGTATACTTACCTTTTTAATTAATATTTGTAAAAGTAAATTAAACTGAGGCACATTCTCAGGAGAAAGAAAGGTGAGGCAGTTGACTAGGGCTCATTCTAGTACTAATACTTTATTTGGTTATCACTTGCCTTTAGAGCTTCTTCCAGAAGAGCTGGGAAGAGTAGACCTATGTCAGTAATTTAACACTGTAACTTGAGTGACCAAATGTGAGCACAAAACTCAATTTCCAGTTTAGAGGATTGGTCTAAAGGGTTTTTGTTGTCGTCGTTTTATGAGTAAATGGTATCTGCTACATCAATCTTCATAAAATTAGAAGTAATTTCACACTTTGGGGGCCAATTCAAACTCTAAAGCCAGACAAAGTAAGATTCTAATCCTAGTCCTGTCATCTGTGAGCAGTGTAACTTCATGCAAATCGCTAAAGCCCTTTAGGGCTCAGTCTTTCCATATGTAAAATGGGAAGGTTAGCGGTTCTATCTAAAGGGCTGCTTTGATGATTAAAAGAGAGAGTATGGGTGTATTAGTCAGGGTTCTCCAGAGCAACAGAACGAACAGGCTATGGGTACATACAAAACAGGAGATTTATTATAGGAACTGACTCCTGATTATGGAGGCCAAAACTACAATATGCTGTCTGTAACCTGGTGAACCAGGCAAGCCGGTGGTATGATTCAGTACCTGTCTGAAGGCCTGAGAACCAGGGTAATGAGACGGTGTAACTCCCAGTCTGAGGCTGAAGGCTCAAGAACCAGGAGCTTCCAAGGGCATGTCCAAGGGCAGGAGAAGGTGAAGGTCCCGGCTCAAAAAAAGAGAGAACCCACCCTTCCTCTGCTGTTTTGCCCTATTTGGGCCCTCAGTGGATTGGATGAGGCCTGTCCACATTGGTGAGGGTGGCTCTTCTTTACACAGTCTACTGATTCGAATGCTAATCTCTTCCTGAAACACTCTCGCAGACAAACCCAGAAATAATGTTTTACCAGCTATCTGAATATCCCAAAGCCCAGTTAAGTTGGCACATAAAAATTATGCTTCACAACAGGAAGACACTTAGCACCAATCACCTAACAGACTCTCAGTTAATACTGACTATCATAATTGTTTGTAGAGCCCATCTTCGGCCCCCAATTCCAAACAGCTCAATTTGTTGGTTACAAGATTCCCAGGTGCTGCCCTGGGACTGGCTGCAGATAAAGATCTCTTCTCTGGTCTCATTCTTTTTTTTCCTCTCTCTCTACGGGTTAACATAAGCTCTTACTAAGATGAATAGCTCATGGTGATCGTAACAGCATGCAAGGAGCGGTGGATATAAGTGTCCAGACAATGAAGGAAACCCTTAAAGGGCCTTGAAAGACTTGGTTAGGTTACGATAAGGCAAAACGTTATTCAAAACTGAAGTCTAAGTTTCTCTACCCCACTGACTCCCCAGCCTCCAAATATTACTAGGTTAATAAACATTTTAGCCTCACTGATGAATAGGTAAAAATATTAGCCCCTACTTTCACTCTTTAAAATGTTTATTTTGTAAATGCATCAGAATGAGGCACTGATCCATGGAATTCTATTTGATAGTCTGAGTATAACCAATGTTATACCACCAAATCCAACAAGATGTATGTGCTTTGTTCCTGAGGATGTATTCCCATGCTGAAATGGCCAGTATTTACTTCTTGCCTGTGTCTTCCTGAAATTCCCTCTTTGGTGGGCATGGCTGCCTTCCTGCCTACCCAGACAGGACTCTAAAGGCCCGCTCATTCTCTCAAAAAACCAGCCGGGGTTTTCTTACTCCTCTCACCTCATTCTTTGTATCTGCCTCCCGTCAGGTGTCCAGGAGAGTGGCTTGCAAAACCATAGAGAATAAATGCCTTTGGTTGAATTACCTGCCAAGACAATCTGAATTTTACATCTGGAATACTTTTTTCAGACTCACCTTTCTTACATACCACAAGAAACAATAATCATTTTTGAATTGTGCAAAGAGAGTAATAATGTGAGAAAATTTTTAAATTTCACGAGCAGAAAATTTTGTTAATGGATGACTGTGTTCACAAGCTTCTCCTCCTTCCCAAGCAGTGGTATTTTCTTTTTCCCTTTAGCACTTTTTTTTTTAACTACAGATGATTCTACCTATCATAAGTGAATTGGCCCCAGTCCACTGACAGTAAGTTATTAAATAAAATTAAAAAAAAAAAACTTTCGTAAGTAATTTTTAAAGGCATGTTGAGTCTTGGTTTTCTCTTTGAAAATTCCACTCCTCTCTTCTCTCTATCCCATCTCATCGATGCCATTCCTATACTACATCAAAGGCTGCCTTCTTATTTGCCTTCTTCCTCAAGAGAAGGGCAACCCCTCCTTACTGGAACTCATACTGAATTTCTTCTTAGATCTTGGAGAAAGAAACAGGTCAAATTCACTTACAGATGTTTCCTAAAGCACCTTCAAAGAAAACTATTTAATAAACCCACAACAATAATCCTGAAGTGATACGTTTTAATCCTTCTCAAGGTTTGTCTGCACACTGATGGATTTCTCTCAAATGATGTCTTATACTCTTTTCCCGCATGCTATATTATTTTGAAAACACTCATCCATTTCAAAAGATAGGACGATAGGCAAGAGGACCGGATTTGAGCAAAGCACAGCTATATGTCTATCACCGTCACCCAAACCCTGAATCAATGAGTTATTCTCTCCATCAGACTTAGCTCATTCATTATTAGTAGGTGTTGGGGTGCTTTTATTCCCCAGTCCCAGGACAGCAGTTCATAATGGAAATACCTCTGCAGAGTAATATTGATGCACAGAGAAAAGTCAGGACAAGGCAGGCAAAGCCTCTACCTAATGAAGCAAAGTACTTTTTTGGCTCTCATCTTATTGTATAGAAAGTAGGTCAAGAAGGTTATGTGAAAAGAAAATATGTTTACATGGGTTTATTACATGGCTACCAAGTGCAGCTCACTGCTGTGGAGGGGAGAAGAAGCATTTCCAAGTCTAAATTTTTAACCGGTCCCCCTAGAAGCTGTCAGATGACCAAGAACTAGGAAGATGCATGAGGAAAAGATTCTTCTGTTCCGCAGAAGAAAGAGAAAGAATTCTAGGTACTTGCTCCAGATTTGGAAACAAGCACTTAACACAGGGGGACAAAGGCATTTCAGTTTGCAACAGTGATTCAGTCTCTCTCCCTCTCCCTCCCCACCTCCCCATCAATGGGGGCTGTATACAGTTTCCCTGCCCTCGATCTGAGAACTCCCTTACAGGTAAGTCACTGCCTTCCACAATATAGTTACCTGGACAACTGAGGTATGGAAAACAGAGTTGAAGTTCAGATAAAGTTCGAACAGAGGTTCCCATTGTTCGCTCATTTAGTGTCCACCAGAGTGCGTGCAGCAGTTCAGATTACATACAGATTTCCATTCTAAATAAGCCCCTAATTAAAAATAAAACCCTCTCTCCACCTGCTCATAACTCTCACAAACACTTTTTTCGCTTTGGGCTCAACCTTCTCAAGCTCAGTCTGTGTCCAACCTGTAGATTACCCTGGAAATGCTGAAGTGCCTTGGCTTGGGGTGAGCGTGGGAAAATGTGCTTCTTTTTTCAGTGCGATTCCCTTTTTTAAAAATCAGGCTTTGAAAATAGATAAGGTGAACCTAATTTCAGATGCCTGCTTGTACACTGGGAACAGTGACCAGTTCAAAAGAACAAAGAGCTGAACAAAGCTCAACCAAACAGGAAGGCTCAAAACAGAGCCTGAGGCAGATTCCATCTATTACGTTTGTTGATTGCAAAATGACCAGCAGGACTCAAAAGTGTGAAAAGGTCATTGCCCAATCTTGCAGAGCCGCAAATTGTGTTCCGTGGTGGTGGGGGGGGGAGGGTGGAGGGTTGGGGAGCAGGGCACGTGTGTGAAGACTATGGGGAAACTCAAAAAGGTATAGGGAGAAGCAGTTTTTGTCCCATGCTTAGAGAGAAGACTGTCGTTTATACCACCCTGAGATTGCAGAAACACAAATTTGCACAATACCACAATGACACAGCTCAGATGAAGAGGGGTTTCCCCTTTCCTCCTATGCAATTTGTTAACTTTCTATGCAATTTGTTAAAAGTCAAATACGAAAAGCAACCTTTAAAATACAATTTCTACAATTCTCTGCTTCACTCCCTACCCTACCTCATCCCCAGGGTAGAACAAATTAAGACAAACATTCACAGTACAGGTAACTTCATGACACATGTAAGCACAGAGAAATTGGCCACTAAAATATTTCCACAGCATTGCATACACCTGCTTCTCCTTTGTACTTCTTTCCTCAAGTTCAACCACGTTTACCTTTGTAGATACTCCTCCTGGGAAAGTCCTACATATTCTGAGGATCTGGCAAGCTACCTTTTTTACGCACTTAATTCAACAAACATTTGCCTCGGTGACCTATGAGAGCAGTCCCCCTAGGAAACGGACAGGACAGGCTTCCCTTAACTAAGTCCCTCAGACTCTCAGGAGCCAGTGTTGGGCTCAGCATTTGGCTCACTTTTAGGAGTAAAGAAACGATGTGTGCTAGCTGGGATGGCACCAGTTCAGGTGCCCCAGCCCATGTTGCTGTGGGTAGGACTCTCTGGAGGTGTCACTACATGCTAGCGTCCTGAACTATGGTCCTTGGCTTGGGACAATTACTAGTGACATAGCACTTGTGCATTACCACACTGGGACTAAAATGCCAACCCATTAAAACCAATCTCATCTTGACCCCAAAGATTCTGAACATGGACAGACTCGAGAAGATATATCCCTCATCTCGGCAGGTTTAGAACCTATCCCTTCTCTAGCATCAGCTGATCAAATATAGTCACTGTACCCTCAAAAGAATAAGTTGCAAGCACAAAGCACCTTTTAGGAAAAACACTTAACCCCCACCTTGAGTTCTTGAAGTTGGCAGTGGAGTCCCACTTGAGGAGAATGAATGAGCATGAATGCTCCTTCCATCACCTTGTCCTACCAAGCCATCCAAAGAGGTTCCATGGCAGACACAGTCAATGCCATGGTGAGGGTTAATGTGGCAACCAGGACTTTTCAAGACATACCTGATTTTGAAAGACAGTTAAAAGACATAGGTTACAAAATTATGGATTTATAAACCCAGCAACAAGGAGCAATGACCTCAGAAGAGTCTGTACTTTTCAGTCATTCCATCAAAGAGCTGAGTTTTGCAAGGTCTTTATGGGAAGCTTCCAGTTTTTCAGTGGTTGGGTTGGGATACGTCTGTGTATGTGTGGGGAAAGGTGCTCTACGTAAATGGTTAAAAGTTGAAATGGAGTTGATATTTAATGCCTACCACATTATTTTCATTCAAATAAAAGAGATATAAGTACCAATTATCAAATATAATCTTTAAGTCTTATTATTATCCATCTGTCCCTTTTTTTTTTGGCGAAGTTCCCAACAGCCCTTTAGTCAGACCGTGCCTCAGTTTTGCTGAGACTACTGCAGCTGCACACAGCAGGCTCTGCAGACTCGGAGCTTTGGTATACACAGCATTCTACTCCAAGACTTTATCCCCCACACCAGATCCAACCCTTTCTGTAAAACCCTTTCAAGTCCATGTGTTGCAGGATGGCTTCCCTAACTGTATAAGCTGCAGATCAAACAACAGTTACACAGGCTTCCTGCTATGTGACGTACAAAGGGGTTTCCCATGAAGACCCAGCAAAGAAGAATGGCCTGCTTGCAACTATTTCACACGTGCACTGCGGGACGATGCAACTCATTCTTATTGAGACCTTAGAAGTTAAGGCATGAAAGTATCCCTTTCTTTGCTTAGCAACTGCTGATTTACTATGGTTACCATGGAGGGAAGCACGGATAGTGAAGGACAACAGACTGAGGCTCTCTGTTTGCCGATCCCTGTTCTGGAATTAACTAGTTTTTGGACCTTGGACAAGTCACTTCCTCTCTGCGAGCCTTCATTTCTTTAATTGTTACAGTATGATGACAGGGATGTATGATGCCTCAGTCTCTACCAGCTCTGAAGTTCTATGGAGACATTCATTTCATTTGCTCATTCATTCCTTCATTCTGGAAGCATTTACTGAGCACCACTGGTGTGTCTGCTCCTGTGTTAGCATTCTGAGAATACAGCTAGGAAAAGGCCACCAGAGCAGTGTCTCTGATTTTATGCCGCTTCCAATCTAGCTGGCATCTAATAGTTGCTAGCACACATCTAACAGATAATGACTCAAAAGCAGCAACAGTTAATTTCTCACTCATGCAAAGTAGAAAACAGGAGGTTCTGTGCAACAGGCAGCTCCCCTCCACCCCCGCCACAAATATTAAAAGTATTAATTCAGGGATCCAAGATTCTTCCATTTTGTGGCCCTCCCATATTCAACTCTTGGCTTTTAAGGTGGCCATGGTCATGTGCATCAAGCCACTGGAGAAGGAAAGGAAAGGTGGAGCAGGGGGCAGTACTGCGTGCAGGAGGTAGTCTGGGTCAGTTCATGCACATATCACTGGTCACACAGTCCACATGGTCTCCTCTAACTTCAAAGAAGATGGGGAAATGTACCCAGGAATCCAGAGATCCAGTCAGGTGCCCAGGAAGAAGAACAAACAGTTTTCATAAACAGGTCGTCAGTCTCTGCCAGGACATAAGGAGAGTGCAGGAAATGAGGAAAAGAAAAGGAGAGTCTACAGCAGAACCTGGGAAGGCAGAAGTCACAAAAAGGCAGATAGAAAGGAAGAGAAAATGAAAGCCAGAGCTACTCAAAGCAACTACAGGACTATGAGTGATTTGCGGAGGCATCTTGTGAGGCCTCAGTACGTGAATAGCAGCAAGTCAGGTGAATCTTGGGGAGGATAATGGATGACCAAAGAAGAGCCAGTGACAAATAGTAGCTCAGGACCCTAGGCCTCATGAGATGAATTAACACAGAGGACCTGAAAACCCATGAAATTAACCCACATGGTTTGCAGGTGAGCTAAAATGTTCATAAATAAGTCTGTATTTCTGGTGCAAATCAGTCTTACAAATTGGTGACTATGAGCTATATTTTGACCCTGGATGGATTTTTAAAATTTATTTATTTGTTTATTTATTTATTGCCATTGGCATGATTCAAATATTGGGAAATGTCACATGAGAAATCCAGGTCTCCCTGTTCTCCTGAACAATGAAAAGATATGGCCATAGTGGTTTTTTATTGTTTTCATTATTTCATTTTCATGGTTTTCATTATTGAATAACAATCATCAGACAACTTCAGGTAGCCACTGACCTCCTTGGACTGGGCATGCTCTCTCCAAAACGCCAAAGTCCTACAACTTATTTCATTTCTGACCAGGTCATTTCATAACCTCAGTCATGTAGGCAATTGAATTTGCAACCCCTTATGTAAAGAGTTAAATTCTCACTACCGAGAAATATGGCAAGAAGAACTAATTCAGGGACTTGGTCCTGAATTTGGAATTTTCCTGACTTAGAATTTTCAGGGTCTGACAACAGCCCTCGTAGAACACTGTATATACACATCCACATATGTGTACATACATATGTAAAATAGAAACATGAGGACTTGTTTTGCTTGATGTTTTCTTGTTTAAGCATCTATTTTCTTTAACTCATTGTGAATTATTTTGAAAGCAAGGTTCAGAGTACCTGGCCCATTAAATGAACTCAGTTAAGACTTTTGAAAGACATCACAGTAAATTTATAACAAAAGCAATCACTTGAAATGAATTATAATGAAGGAAATAATGAGTAAGGTTTTGAGGTAGCATCTCTGGCTCAGGACAGATTCTACCATGACCCACAGCCCAGGTGGGGACAGATATCCCTGAATGTGTCAATGTGCACCTTGCAGAGAAGAAAGAGCAGGAAAGAAAGTATCAGGGCTGGAGACAAGAAGAGAGAAATGGGGGGGGGGGGGAAGGGACACTAAAAAGGCCATTGGTTCAACTGACCTTCCTTGGGCCATGTCCTGACAGAACTGGTCACTCTGCAGCTGCAGAAAACAAGCAGTCACAGCATCACTCTCCAGCAAGGTCCTGAGATCTAGAGAGAGGCACCGCACCTACAAGTTCTCAATGAGCCCAGCCAACCTCACTTCTGGGGGACTGAAGAAATCCTCATATGCCTTAGTGAATGGATTCAGTAACCAGCACTTTCCTACATTGTAGGTGTTCAGTAAAAATTGGATTGGGTTGGGTTGGACAGAACTGAACAGAGCTGAATCGACGTCACTCAGAGCATCGTGGGTAGCAGAACAGAGAAACAACCGGGCCTTCCACAAGCTCTATGCAAAGGGCTGCCCCTGCTGAAGGCACCAGAACTATCAAAATCAATTGAGCACACAAACAAGTCTCATTGGGATGATTAATTCTTGCTGTGAGGATGCCAGGGGATAAACGAGGTGCCAACATCAGTCAACTCTAATAGTTAACCATAAAGGGAGACAGGAGCTTCTGGCACAAGCTGCCTGACCAGGCAGAGTGGGAAATGTTGGCAGAGTGGCTGGTAGGGGCAGACATGTCTGGGCACAAGGGTGTTAGCTTAGCCTACTAATATTTTTCTTGGACAGCAATGAAAGTCTCCCTGGAAGTGTCTTGCTATTCCTTCTTACACTAACTCTTCTCTCCACTCTCCTAATTTAGGTAGAGAGAGACAAAGTTGTTTTCTGAAACAAAGTTGTCTTCTGAAATTTTCTGGGAAAACTGAAGTAGGGTTCTGGTCATTTTCAGGGGCTGATAATAGCCTCATTCATCCATTCAATCAGCGTGTATTTATTGACAACCTACTGTGTGCTAAGTGCTAGATGTAAAGCAATGAATAACAGAGACTTGGTAGTTTACTCTCTATTCGGAGAGAAAGGCAGTAAACAAATAGACATATACATCAAACGAATTGTGATAAGCAGTTCAAAGAAAATGAACGTAGTGCTCTGATAGAAAATTGCAAACAGCATGGTGGCAGCTCAGTCAGAGAAAGCCTCTCAGAAGACACCGAGTCCTAAAGGAAAAGAAGGATCCAGCCATGAGAAGAAGACCTAGGAACGATTGTTTCAGGGGAAGGGAATAGCATGAAAATTGTTTAAGACTCTTGAGAGTCCAACAGGAGAAGTTACTGAGGGCCTGGGCCATACGTGTACAAGTGAGGGGCCCACAGACTGGCCTGAAAGAAATAGAAAGGAAACTAATTTTGCAGTTCTCAGGTTTTGGGGTCTACATGGGGTTCTGAGATGTATGTAGAAACCCCTTCACTGAACGGCATAGAGCAAGCCAGAACCATGACCAGCTTGAAACTTGCTCACATGCAAAGGCCACAGTGCTTGCCAAGCTGGACTCATGAAGCATCCACGCTACACGAACCAGAGGATAAACGTGGGTCAGAATCAGCCCTGCCAGAGGCAGCTAGGGGTCGGATCTTCTCTTTGTTCTCCACTGTCCATATGCCAGCCAGGAACACGAGGTCAAATGGCAGCAGAAGGGTGCTTGCAGTACCCTAGAACAAATGCTTAAAGCTAGGGTAGGCAATGGGCTCGGGCCACAAGCAGAGGCACACCTATTCACAGCAGGCCTAGGCGAGAGGTTTAGGATGGAAAGCAGGTTTAATAGCCAGGTAGTTTATTATTGGGTCACAAGTTCACATAAGAAAAACATATGATTCCTAACAAAAACAGACATCCAGACAGGGAGGATATTCTTTTCACAACGGACAAGACTCATCTTTTTGGTCTGGCAGCCTTCAGAGATATTGTTCTCACCATTTTCTTTACAGGTCCAAGGTTGCTAAAGGGAGAGATTAATTTTTATTGCTACGATTACCTGCTAAGCAGATGCCCTCGGGCCCTGGATGTATGTTCCATTTTGTTCTGTTAGCGGTAAATAAATTTCCTGAAGGATAATATAATCTGGCCAAAGTATCACCTATGTGGTAACTGTAGGCCAATAGCCATCAGATGTATTTGAAGAACTATCCGGGAAGGCCTTTGTGAAGGTGGGGTGGGGAAGTGCTGGACAAACCCTCAATCATGTGCTTGTTTTGTTTGGCGTTTGCTGAAAAGGCACTGACTCTCTGGCAAAAGTTGGACATGAATTCAGTGTTATTCACTTATCTAGCCTGAGCCCAGTCATTAAACTTCGACCCAGAGTTTTCAGTTCTTCCTGGTACAACAGGTTCTGTTGCGGGAGACAAGACTCCTAATGTGAGCCAGATGACACTTATATCCACTCCCTGTCACTGTAAATAGGAGTTAAATCTAACCAGAATTGAACAGAAGCTCTCCAGGCCTAGGTCAGAACTGACTTGGTCCAGGTTATGTCTCCAACTGCTCTGAGTCTACATATTTGATTATTTATTTATTTATTTATTTATTTATTTATTTATAAGAGTCATTTCTTTTGACAACATTGCTATATCTCCATCAGGGATTCCCCCCACTTGTACTGTGCGTGCATGTGTGTGTGTGTGTGTGTGTGTGTGTGTGTGTGTGTGTGTGTATTTAAGCCAAAGGAAATCTTACCACCCAGGTCCAGCAGTGAGGAGGTTGTGAAGCACGCATCTTTCATCCATAAAAAGACTCCAAACAATTCAGGCAGAAATTTAGCAAATGTTTGGGTTGGTCCCCCTGAGGTGGTGAAAACATAATTTTTCACGAACTTTAAGAGCAGTGCAAGACTTTCCACAAAATGATAACAAAGCCCCAAACACATCAGCACACGCAGCTTTTCAAGTCCCAACGTCTGTTCTCTGCAATTCTAGACAGGCATCTAATGGAGCAGCAGGAGGACTCTGAAGTAAACAAAAAAGGGCCTTGAACTCCTAACGCTTTCCCTCTGTGGCAAGTGGCAATGGACAAGTCAGAGGCAGAAGGCAAAGCTTGAATCCATCCTTTGTGTCCATAGCGACATTAACTAGACTCACTAAAAAAGCTGGCTTAATAAAAACATTTAGATCAAAGACCCACTCTGTCACATTTTTTTTTTCAACGTTTATTTATTTTTGGGACAGAGAGAGACAGAGCATGAACGGGGGAGGGGCAGAGAGAGAGGGAGACACAGAATCAGAAACAGGCTCCAGGCTCTGAGCCATCAGCCCAGAGCCTGACGCGGGGCTCGAACTCACGGACCGCGAGATCGTGACCTGGCTGAAGTCAGACGCTTAACCGACCGCGCCACCCAGGCGCCCCACTCTGTCACATTTTTAAGATACTGCGAGTTATTCTCACCTAACCATGCTTAAGTCTAGAGAATGAGGAGGCAGGCGGGAAGATGATGATGGGCAGCTGACATGGCTGGAATATTTGATCGATCTTTACGTTTGAGAGTATTCATTGTAATGGCTGCCAAGAAAAGGGCAAGCCTGTTATTCATTCCCTTTCCTTCAAAAAATAGTTCTTTCAGGGCGCCTGGGTAGCTCAGTTGGCTAAGTATCCAACTTTTGATTTTGGCTCAGGTCATGATCTCACAGTTGTGGGATCGAGCCTTGTGTCAGGCTCCACGCTGATAACACGGAGCCTGCTTGGGATTGTCTCTCTCCTTCTCTCTGCCCCTCCCCCGCTTTGTCTCTCTCTCTCTCTCTCTCTCTCTTTCAAAATAAATAAATAAACATTAAAAAAAGAAACAGTTCTTTCATGAGTCCCATGCATTTATTCATCCGATCAACAAGCATTTGTTACATGCCAGGCACTGAGCGTGAACAGGATAGGATACGCAATGTCAACAACTAGGAATTCAGTCGTGGTGGTTTTCAAGCAGCCCCTTGAGTCAAGACTCACCAAAGTTCTTTACTTCTAATATTTCTCCATGTTAGTCACACTAAGCCAACACAAAAGTTGGGACATCAGCCTTCAGGGAGGAACCACACTATTTGCCCAACCTTGCAAGTTTAGTGAAAGACACACATAAAGAGTGAATGGTGTTTCATCACTCTGTGTGGAGTGCCCCACAGCCCTTTGCTTGCCCCTTTCCATTGCCTTGGAAGAGGGGTACTGTCTTATTCCCCTACTTTTCCCCACACCCCCATCACTGTCCTCATGTACCACCCATGCAGGCTCTTGGACTCACTTTTGCATGTCCACTCCATTTCTAAGCCTTCTTCCAATAAGCTTCGTGTCTAATTGCATTTCCTCTTTTCTGCAAAAAATGAAGGACGCAGTGATTGTGACATGTTCTGAAGAGGTTTGCTTTACCAAGAAAGTGGTGCAAACTGGGCCCCCACAAGGAAATCAGAGTGAGTCACTCAGAGCTCTCAGCTTTTGCCTTGCGGGCTGTTGAACTCAAGCTCTGTGGCACCCAGCTCAAGCCCAGTTGTCCCAGCTAAGGAAGGGCCTGACAGGGTCATTTTCTAAACATTAGATTATCCAGAAACATAAGCCAAACAGGGTCAAACTGAATCCCATGTGGGTTTTTTTGGTATAACTTGAGAAAATGACCAAATACTGACAAGATGAAGAGTAAAGTCAATCTTATCTCATTGGACTGTAGCAGGAAAATGAACGATTCTTAGAAATATGATTCCAACTCCTCTGCCTCAGCAAACATAAGAGAGAGAAAAAAGAAACACTGGAAACTCTCATCATTTTCAATATAACACAAAAACTAATGACACCAATATCTACCCAATGGTACATGGCTGAATTGAAAGTTTGGAAATTGAATAAAAAACAAGCTACAGTTTGTTCATCAACCTGGGAATGACTGCAGGGAAGAGAAACAAGTTGAAACTTCTGTTCCCACCCAGCACCTGATCTATCATGTTTTAAACACAGTCATTAGTGATAAAGCAAAAGCAAAGAAATAGAGGTGAAGCTGGGCCCTACCAGAGAATGAAGTATGAACCTCACACAGCTTCCTCTTTTCTATAAGGTTAGCAAAAGCTCCCCTTCCTCCATGAAGTCCTCAAGGACTTCACCGACTCACACTTCCTCTTCTGAATTCCTAGAGCACCTACTTTTTTATGCCTCACAAGATGGAAAATTTTCAGATTTTCTTTCACATTGTTCTCTACTTGTGTCAGGTATATTTTCCTCTATGTCATTACTTAAAACAAGCAATCTACAATCACCTTCTCCTTCTCCTTCTCCTTCTTCTATTTTACTCTCCCACATAGCCTAGTTTGGAGCTGAACATATCAAAAGCATCTAGTGTTTTTGGGTAGATAATTTTGATAAGAGTTTGCCAAAGAGCCACCATGCATGGAAGAACAAAGATGGTTGTTGGCTTATTTCCATTAAGTGAGGCAGGGGGACCTTGGTTGAACACATCCGCTTGCACTGAGTTTTCTTTCAAGTTGAAGCCTTGAATATCAAATTTCATATTTCTTGACGTTCTTCTTATGTCTCTTCTGTCACTCACCTGTTACCAAGGCCCACAGTCCAACCAGGTGACATGCACAACAAAAGAAGAACACCCAATAGTGAAAAACCCATTCTTGTCAAGCTCATAGATGCAAACATCAAAACATGAAAGGTCTGTCCATTTTTCCCCAGAGCTGGAGCCCATTTTACAAGTCTCAAGTATTAACACTGGCCCTTAGGGGGAAAACTCGATCAGCTTCATCCAAGTAAAATTTCATCTTTTGGACACATGGCAGGGCTGCTGAGTGACCTATGAACAAAGTTGCTTTTCTCATACACATTTGCCTCAACAAGAAATGTTTCATCCTTTGGTGAGAAGGCGAGACAGTTTATTTATGCTAGAATTTTATGGCAGGGGTCTCATCAGTGAGGTCTGACATACAGAGAGTGATCAGCTGTCTCATTTTCCCGAGATTGGTGGGGTTTCCTGAGACTCTGGAACTTCCATGCTAAAACCCAGGAACTTCCTCAGCAATCTGGGACTAGATACTGCTCAGATTCCAAAGGTCAACCTTCTCAGCTTCTAGACCTACTTCTCCCAGTTCACCTCCCCTGGTGGTCACATGCAAAGCCAGTGACCAGGGGTGCCCCAGGAATTCCCAGACCCCCATGCCTATTTCCTTGGGATTGCTGTTATGTTAGTACATGCTTATGGCCCATTTGCTCTCTGGAGTCTATCCTTGGGCAATCTATCATTGCCTGGGGCCTCTTTCACCTTATATACTTCACCCCCAAATGTGAAGCTCACTCCTAACCTTCATCCTCAGCTTGTCTTCCACTCTAAATGCCCACGTGATATTCTTCATCCGCCATCCTGTTAGCTTCTTAAGTGCAACAAAAACTACACCAAACTCAATGGGACCTCTTCATCTATACTTTTTGTTTCTCTGGGGTCTCATATTTATGAAAATGGCTCTGCCATTCTTCCGGACTTTCACCTAGACTTCAGACTTTCCTTTTTTCACAGCCTCCTTCTCCCAGGCTTCCTCCCAAGACTAATTGTGTGTCAAAGCCTGTGTGAGTAGGCAGTTCTCCAGCTGACCACCACCTTTCAGGCCTTTCAATTGCTGTGGCCCCAACCAGTAGAATTATCACCCTTTGCCTCACATTTTTCTCCCCTCCCACCCTGAACCCGCCCAGTGCACTATTTACAGCTCGGATCAGGTCACTACTCCCCTAAACACTTAGAACAGTCTCTCCTTCATCGTAACATAGCCAAACCCACACAGCCTTCAAACCCCAAATGGTACCTTCCCCATGAAGCATCATCTGCCCTATAGAAAATAATGTTTCTGGTGTCTAAACTCCTTGGGCACATGACTCTTCCATACTCAATACGATTATCTTTATGCACTATCATCTTCCCTTAAAAAAATTTTTTTTTCAACGTTTATTTATTATTTTTGGGACAGAGAGAGACAGAGCATGAACGGGGGAGGGGCAGAGAGAGAGGGAGACACAGAATCGGAAACAGGCTCCAGGCTCTGAGCCATCAGCCCAGAGCCCAACGCGGGGCTCGAACTCGCGGACCGTGAGATCGTGACCTGGCTGAAGTCGGACGCCTAACCGACTGCGCCACCCAGGCGCCCCTCATCTTCCCTTTTAAACCAAAGTCCCTGAGAGCAAAAATTATAATTCATTCGCCTTTTTATCCCCACTTACAATAAATGAGATCCAAGTAAGGTTGGACCTGAGGCTTACTCATGAATGCTGTTGTTTGACTTACAAATGTTTCTTCTATATCCCTGTGTCTTCTGACCACTTCTCCTCATGGAAGTCACCCAGAGGCAAAGGTCTGAGAGTTGAAGGCAGTCACTCCCTTGCCTTATTGCAAGTTTTATCACTGCAGGATTCCCAGCTGCCATGGCAGGCCAGCTAAAGGGGCTTTACCCCCATGGATTGTGAAATAGAGATCCCCTTGAGGTGCAACCTGAATTCTTTCCCTGCCCTCTGTCTTCACCTTCATAATTAGCACACTTTTCCAACAGAGGCCAAACACTGCACTTCATTTTGCCTCCTCTTCCATATCCCCTGGGCAGCTATGCTCTGAGATGCCTGTTTCCTGACCCAAGAAACAAAGAAATGTGTTAAACTGTGTCAAAATTTAATTATTTCATATAGGGAAACAAGGGGGTTGGCCTAAGGCATTGCTGTCTGGAGGAGGCAATTCTCCTTTTTCCTGTCAACTCATCCCTCCATCATGGAGCAAACATTCAGAGGTCCAGAGATTCAGAGGAGGGGAGAATTTGAACTTGTCCTTGGCCCTTTCCCCCCCTCATTCCACTCTCCCCCTAGCCCCACAGTTGCAGCATTCCCTGGTTTGAATCTGAGGCCTCAAAAACCAGACATTATAGGGATGGTATGCATAGTTAGAAGAAACGCCTCTGCTGAGAAGCTCCTGGGACCCTTTAGATAAGGAAACAGAGCCACAGCCCTTGTCACAAGTGCAGGGCCAGCTGAGTCCCACTCTGCAGCCATGTCCACATCTCCTTTGCAGTAATCATACACTTCACTCAATAAATGTTTATCAAAAACTTACCATGTGGCTGCTCTGTGGTTACTGGCAATAAAAGAGAGTGACATTCAAAACAGTCAGGAATGAGTAAGACAGGGGCATGATGTGGGCACCAGCCAGAGTGTTGGACCAGGGTTTTGAGGAGCACTGCTGTTGCTAGATTATTCCATTTGTTGTTAGATTGTGGGGACATCCCAGGCTTTTCAGGTGAGTGACCAGGGCAGCTGGGGCAGAGCAGGGAGGAGGGGAGAGGGCATTCAGGGGCTTTAGGGGTCAGTTTTTTGTCTACTGGCATTGAATTATTCCAGCAGTTTAATAACTGGTAAGGCCATGCCAATGTAGGCTGCTGAAGATGAGTCTTTTTTTTTTTTTAACGTTTTATTTATTTTGAGACAGAGAGAGAGACAGAGCATGAACAGGGGAGGGGCAGAGAGGGGGAGACACAGAATCTGAAACAGGCTCCAGGCTCTGAGGGGTCAGCACAGAGCCCGACGTGGGGCTCGAACTCACAGACCGCGAGATCATGACCTGAGCCGAAGTCGGAAGCTTAGACTGAGCCACCCAGGCGCCCCTGAAGATGAGCCTTTGATATGGTAATGTACAAAATAGAAGGAGACCTTTTACCTCACAGATCCCATAGTATATCGCAGGAGATGGATGGCGCTGTGATCTGAATATCTGTATCATTCCCAAAATTCACATATTGGAGTCTTAACCCCCAAATTCCTGGTATTAGGATGTGGGGCCTGTGGGAGATGATCAGGTCATGAGAGTAGAACCCTCGTGGATGGGATTAGTGCTCCTATAAAAGTGACCTTATAGACTCCCTAGAACCTTTTACCATGTGAGGACACAGCAGGAAGTGTTTGATAGGAGGAGGGCCCTAACTAGAATCTGACCAGGTTGGCATGCTGATCTTGGACTTCTAGTCTAGAAGTGTAAGCAATAAACGTTTGTTGTTTACAAGCAGCCAAGTCTGTGATATTTTGTCATAGCAGCCCAAATGGACTAAGACAGAGAGTAATCAAATACTCATACAAAAAGTATAAGATTCTACGTGGGTTAAAAATTACCAAATATAAAACCGTGGCTGTAAATAACATTACAAAGATAGGTATTCGATGCCGTGAGAGCACGCAATAGTAAAATCTGACCATTTCAGATTAATCAGGGAAGGCTTCTTTGAGGAGGCAAGTTTTAGGCTAAGATCTGAAGGATAAATAGGAATTAATAAATCAATGAGGGAATAAAAGTAAGTGCTGAACACAAGGACAACATGTGCAAAAGTCTTGTGGTGAGGGGAATGGGAAGAAGGCAGATGTGGTTAGAGGAGAGAGAGGAAAGAGAGTAATTGAAGAGGAAGAAGAAAGGTGTATAGGGACCAATATGGGGCCTGGAGTTGTATCTATCCCAAGAACAATGGCATGTCATAAGTGATTTAAAGCAGTAGGGTGGCATTATCAGATTAACATTTTCATGCTGACTGCGGCCCAGAAAAATGGCCAGGCCCAGAGTAGGAGGTTGGTGGTAGAGACTTCACTGCTTGACATCAAGGACAGCTAAGGTCCTATGTATGCAGTGTTTTCCTCAGGGCTCTCATCTCTCACCCCAGGAAGAAAGGACTCCTTTCCGCAAGGCAAGGCTCTGACAGGTTTCTCATGTCACTGAAAATAAAGGGGTTATGCAGCAGAGAGAAAAAGCATATAGTGATTAAAAAAAGACATGCTGTCAACTTCTTCTTAAGTCGTTATAAACCATAATTTATTTAGCACACACCCTGACAGCCCAGTGCCTGACTAAACATTGCCATCCATTGCCTCCTTAATGTTCAGAATGACTCAGCAAGGGAGGTATTATCATCTCCATTTTATACATGAGAGCATCAACACTCAGAGAGGTAACTTGCCAAGGAATCGACAGGATTAAAGCCCAGGACTTCCTGACTGCCACACTTTGGCTTTTAACCCAATAGTGGTTTTTAAATGTGAACATGTAGTTGGCTCCATGATAGATGCCTGGCCTTTGGAGCTTAATGTACCGCCATCTTGCCCAGAAGGAATACAGTCTAACGGAGGAGAGGGTCACGCATTTATGTAACTAAGTATAATACAATGTGACGTGGGCTTTGACAGCACACATTAAAACCTTACATGAGGGGCGCCTGGGTGGCTCAGTCAGTTAAGCGGCCAACTTCAGCTCAGGTCACTATCTCACGGTCCGCGAGTTCGAGCCCCGCGTTGGGCTCTGTGCTGACCCCTCAGAGCCTGGAGCCTGTTTCAGATTCTGTGTCTCCCTCTCTCTGACCCTCCCCAGTTCATGCTCTGTCTCTCCCTGTCTCAAAAATAAATAAACGTTAAAAAAAATTTTTTTTAATAAAAAATAAAAAAATAAACCCTTACATGATATTTTTCTTCAGGAGGGACAGTGATTGTCTGTGTAGTATTGTAGTCAGTTCAGCATCGCTATGAGGCTAACTTTACTGAATGACTTATGTGTGCCAGGCATTGTGCTAAGTGCTTTAAACATATTCATTTAATGTAATCCTCAAAGCTACTTCACCAGGAAGCTAGCAATACTGTCTACATTATGCAAGTGAGGAATTGAGGCTCACATCAGTCAAGGAAAACCCCCAGGATCACAAAGAACACGGATAGGACAAATAACTCTCTGCGGAGAGCCAACTAATACTGAAGAGTGGTAACTTTAAATCTACATGAAACTGGAGATGTGTTCTGAAATGGAAAACCAACCCCAAGCTGATGCAAGACACAGCGTGTTAAAACTAACCCTAAACACCCCAACCACGGGAGTCTGACTGCAAAACAGGTTAGCCTCCCAGAGTCAGGATCTATGGGCAAACTGTTCCTACTTCTTGGAGTTGTTTTGACATTAAAATGTGAAAGTTCTTAAAATAAGGAGGGGGGGCAGAGGCTCCAAGGAATGTTAAACTAATTTGTGGCAAAAAAAGAGAAAGTTTAATATTCATTAAGGGGTTTTCATTTCAAATGATCGTTTTACCATACTGATGTCTAAATTGGGGAGAAGGGAGAAGAGGAAGAGAGTCTTACTTAATCCCTTTCCTGAATTTGCCACAGAGAATGCACGGCAGAGGGCCCTAGGGGTTTCAAGCTCCTCCTGCGAAAGCTGGGGTCTGTGGCTGCCGAGACCCTACCCAGCTCTTCCTGGCTGCTCATCCACACCCAAGGGCCAAGCCGGCTTTGCCAAGAGTCAGCATGTCAACCCCTGCCGTCTCCAGCACTTACTCAGGGATCCTGTGTATAGATCTTCTCCCAGAGGCAGAAGCTTTGCCTGGATTATATCTTCATTATTTCATCTTTAAATCCAAAGAACAAATGTTGGACTCCAAAATCCTAGGAAATATCTGAAACCCAACCCAGCAAATCTCCATAAATTAAGTAATGTTCAGCCTCAAATAGAAGTTGTCATTTCCAAAAGTCAGAAGGGTGTGTATGTCTAGGGAGCAGTCTGGAATGAATGCTCTGGGCTCCGGCTGCCAGGATCTACCTTGCTAACCAGAGCTCCTTTAGTCCCCTTGGGGTGGGGGTGGAGGTGGGGGTGCGGAAGGGGGTGGGGGCAGGCGCTGAGAGTCTCTGAGCTGAAGTCAATCTTTGCACTCGCTACCTACAAGGCAGACTTTGTGCTGGTTTCCTGGGAGGGCACAATATGCTCAAAGTCTTGCCTGTCCTGAAATGTATTTATTCATTCACACATTTCATCATGAATTCTCCAACTCTATTTAAAACATATATGCCAGGCATGAGGCTAGATGCACTGATGGTTCATCAGTGAACATGCAGTCACCAGAATTTCAGCCTTCAGGTTTATTCCTTATTGCATCATTAGTGCATCTACACATGTTGCTCAGTGGAAGGCTCGTTACAATACATTATTACATCAGTACCAACTGATAAATCAGGGTCCTGGAAGCACTCAATGGTTGATTAGTTTCACGCAGGGAGAACACCTGCAGAAAAACTTTTGGAGAGGAGGGAAGGAGAGGGGAAGAAAGAGGGGAGACTCAATAGCACAGAAGAGGCCAGGACAGACTCAAGTAAGCCTGGCAAGGGTCAGGGACACCCAAGGACACTGTCACCAGGAAGGTGGTGTCACCAAATCCAAGATGGGGAAAGAGAAATGAGGAGAAACTGGAGAATCCAAAAAATGAAATATATATGCCCTTAAAATTTTGCTGAGGTGGGGAGGCCATATCCTGCATTTACTCAAAAACACCAGCTTTGGAATGATAGGGCACATGCTGGGCACGGGGGGCTACAAAACACTACAAGGGTTAGTTTCCCTCACTCATGGTGTTCACCACAAAGCAAGCCACCAGACCCATTAAAAACCTTTTAACACTTTACAAGAGAAGTGACTGATTAAAGTCATCTCTTATTTGAGCTAGTGTAATAAGTTTTTCTTTTTTTGCCTCATATTGCCCCTGCTGCCTCCCAACCCCCACATGAACTCAATCTCCACACCTGTGCTGTGTTATCTGAAAAACACCTGCTTGGAAAACTGCCTTGCCTGAAAGGGTTGTGTTCAAACTGACGTTCAAGGGCCACTGAGGTCAAATTTAAGCTTCCATATCTACTAAATCAGAATTTCTGGAGATATGGCCTTGGAATCTGCATGTTAAACACATATGAAAATAATTCTTATGCACAATCCGGTTTGAAGAGTAACCCATGGATAGAAAAGTTGATTAACAAGGCTGGATGTCATTCATAACAGATCCTAAACTGGCTTTCTGACTTCATCTGAAGGTATTATAATACTCCTAGCCTTACAGCTTAGTAACATACATACATTCCCTGAACTCCCTTGTGCCATTTTTTATGCAAATCCCTTTGCCTGGGAATCCCACATGCTCTGCTCCCAGTCAAACCCCAAATGGTGCACAAACACACACATGCACACATACTATCCACTTGGAAAATTCTGGTTCATCTCTGAACCAGAACAAATGTCACTATCTTAGTATCTTCTCCTGGACACTTCAACTTCTGGTAAAATGCACCATTCTCCCATCATGTATCTATAGCCCTGTATACATTCTGTTTTGCTTCACCAATGCCATCGTAAGATAATACTGAATCTGTGGTAAGTGGCTGTGCTCCCTGTGCACACATACATACAACATCTCTACAGTCCAAGTGCCCAGTGCTTAGTGTTCTACAATGTTACATTGAACTGGAGCTACTCAAACTGTACAGATAAAGCATGTTAACATCTTTCCCCAACTTGCCTATTAAAAAAAAAAAAACATTTACTTTTCCTCTTACCTCCAAGGAAGTCATATATGATCCAGTCTTTCAACCCATAAAGGATTTCTCCCATTTACTTACATCTTCTTTAATTTCTGTCAGTAAGATTTTTAATATTCTGGTTAGAGTGTTGGCATTTCTTTTCATATGTTCATTCCTGCATATTTAATGTTGTTGATGCTCTAATTGCTTTTTCATATTTTAAATTCCAGTTCCTTGTTGCAGACATATAGAAATGCAATTAATTTGTGTACGTTTACTTTGTATTCAGTGACTTTCTTAAAGTCGCTGAATTTTTATATTAATTTTAATAGTTTACCTATAGATTCTTTAAATCCTCTATACACACAAATAATACCTGTTTATTTACTTATATTCCCATTTTTATGATTTCATTTTTTTTGACTTACTGCACTGGTGACTTCTAATACAGGTTGAATGGAAATGGTGATAAATGATGTAATTGTTCAATACTGCATACCAGGTAAAACACCTTTTAATACTTTAAAATTAATAATGTTCCCCTTAGATCTTTAAATGCTGAGTCTTTTTATGATTATTTTAGCAATAAGTGGGGGTTTCATTTTATCAAATATTTTTTGTATCCATTTATATAAGTATATGGTTCTTCTCTTTTGTAATACTTACGTGGTAATGATGTCAATCGTCAAGTGTTCAGCTAACCTTCCATTCCTAAAATAAACTCAAGTTGGCCATGACATCAAATCATTTTCATATGTCACTGAATTCATTTTGCTAACATTTTATTAATTACTTTTATATCCGTGACCATGAGAGAAGTTAGCCTGTGAAATTTTTTTCTTATACTTTGTCAAATTTTGATAATCGAGTTTTACTGGACTTATGGAAAATGTTAACAAGTGTTCTACAGTTTCTACTCTGGAAAGCTTGTGACCCAGTGCTCTCCCTTTCAGCCAGAAATAGATATTCCTCTCTTTTTTTTCCCATAAACACCATACCTTTAACAGGAGAACATACTAAACTATAAGAGGGGAAGGTGGCTGAGATAATACTAGCTTCAAGGACCTGGAACACTCTCAAAATTGTGACTTAATAACATGTGCATTGGCTTTGCATTGTAAGCCCTGCATACATATTATTTATGTGTGAGTACACTTTATCCTTAATATTAATGTGTGAATAGACTTAAAATATAACATTATATTTTATTACAAATATTGTTACATAGCATTGCCAACCTTTCACTGTCTTTGACCCGTATACATACCCTTGAGTTATGTGAAATACACACACTGTATTTATTTTTTTTTATTTTTTAATCTTTATTTATTTTTGAGAGAGAGAGAGAGAGAGAGATACAAAGTGTGAGTGGGGGAGGAACAGAGAAAGAGGGAGACACAGAATCCGAAGCAGGTTCCAGGCTCTGAGCTGTCAGCACAGAGCCCGATATGGGGCTCGAACTCACAAACCGTGAGTTCATGACCTGAGCTGAAGTACCAACTGAGCCACCCAGGTGCACCTACACACACTGTATTTAATCCTGCTCTACTGTATTCGAGCAGACCTTCAATATAGACTAATGGTATTGTGATTATATATAAAATTACTTTATGCTGAGAACCAAAGAACCCTTTCCGTATAAATGTTGGCTAATCCTCAGTTTCTAACGCAAATTAAATCTTTCAGATATTGTTGCCATTGTTAATTTGCTTGGTAAAGATGTTTATCTGGTTCTCTTCTATTAAAACAAAGTAAAGTTTAGAACACAGTAAATCACAGTACCTGGCAATGACCAACAAACACTGGATGAATGTATCAATAAAATAATGAAAGACTAGAAAGTTATCCATCCTCTAAAACAAGAGTTGGCAAACTACAGTCCATGGACCAAATCCAACTCTCTCTGACTATTGAAAGAAATGTGTATTCGACACAACTACACCCATTTGTTTATATGTATTCCCTTTCAAAGTTGAATGTCTTCTGCATTCAGGGTTGAGTAGTTGCAACAGAAACCATGTGGCCCCCACAAGGCTAAAATATTTGCTATCTGGTCTTTACAGGAAAAGTGTACCAACCTCTCCTCTAACACATGATATTCACTAAATAATCGGAAAGTAGCCAGAATGCATCCCCCTGTCCTCCAGGAAGGTCTATACACACAAAATCTTTTTCAGTTTACTGTTGAAGGAATAAAGGATGTGCCAGATGTAAAGATGCTGGTGACAAAAAATGACTCTAAATTTTTTCTTGAGGAAGGAAGATCAAGTCTATTGTCAAGGGCCAAGTCTCTACAGCTAACACTCTTTTCTGAATCACTTTGTATTGTCCAGCTTTTCCTCTTTTCCTCAGTGGCTTTGGTTAAGTCTTTTCCAGGAATTTCAGGATTTTCATTGCCACTTTTTTCAATAACAAGACTTCACTGAAATCAAATAAAATAGTGTTTCAACAAAGCGGATTGTTAAGATGATCATGACAATTCAACAGATGCCTGGACCATAAGAAAAAGTTTCTTACATATAGCCATCTTAACTTCTCTCTTTTTGAAATGGATAATCCCTGACTCTTAAACCAAACTGGCCATCAATCCAAGTGCTGCAGTGTGGAAATTCTACAATTCTGTATAATGCCTCAGGAACATTCGTTTTCAATGTCCATTGAAACGATTTTATGATTTACTATATTCCGTGTTTAGGAAAATGAACAACACTTGTGTATTACTTTTTGACTCAATTCATAAAATTTTTCCTTTCACCTTTTTTGGGTATTTCATGCATTAGGAAAAGTATACCTTAAAATATAATCTTTGGACCCACAATTTCAGAGAAGGAAGGAAGAAAAGAACCAGGAAGAGTATTTCCTTTTTGCATGCCACAAGCAATCTGGCTCTCAGAACAAAAGAAAGTAATGGAAGGGACCAGGAGCAATAATATAAAAGAAAGAATTCCTGAATCCTAGACCTGGTGATCTTGAATAAACTTGTTAACATCTAAGCCTCAGTTTCTTGATCTGGATAAAAGAGAAATATAGGAGAACTCCCAAAGGTCTCATCTCCAAACACTATCATGGTGGGGATTGAGATTTTAACATATGCATTTGGGGGGAAGCCAGAGACTCAAATATTCAGTCCACAGAAAATATTAAGAAAATATTACCAAGTAGGTCTCCTGGGCCTTTCAAATCATACTATATAGAGTGATTTATTTCATTTCCTTATGCCTGAGGCTAAGTCTAGCCTTAGGTCAAATGTCCAACATTTTTTAAATGGAAATATTCAGCTTATTTGACAATGTCAATGTTAATTCTACTAAGTTGACTTTATACAGAAACTTTGTTAAGCTTCTATGTGTTATAAAATTGGCCACAGTTCAAAGGGACATTTATATACATTAATGGAAATGAGAGAGTATAAATAGAGAAAAAGCAATTTAGTATACATGGAGAACAATTTAACAATAGCCATGAAGATTTAAAATGCCCTTACCACAAGACCCAGAGAGACACTTCTGGCAATTTCTTTTATGGTTATACTTGCACAGGTGCAGTGTTTTCATTGTTTCTCGGTTATCGTAATGAATATAAAAATATTAATTGCAATATTATTTTAATAGCCAGGATTGGAAACAACATAAATGTGATCTTCAATAAATTAATAAGTACTTTTTAATTTATTAATTGGTCAAATAAATTATATACATTCAAACAACAGAATGCTCTGCAGTTTTTAAAAATAATAATGTAGCACTCAATACTTATAGGAAATAGGGTGGCCTGGGTGGCTCAGTTAAGTGTCTGACTCTTGATTTTGGCTCAGACCATGATCTCACAGTCATGAGATTGAGCCCTGCTTAAGATTCTCTCCCTTCCTCTCTCTGTCCCTCCTCATATCACTCTTTCTCACTCTTAAATAAAAAATTAGGGGTGCCAGGGAGGCTCAGTAGCTTCCGCATCCACCTCTTGATTTCAGCTCAGGTCATGGTCTCCTGGTTTGTAAGATCAAGCCCCCATGTTGAGCTCTGCACTAAGAGTGCTGAGTCTGCTTGGCATTCTCTCTCACCCTCTCTCTCTACCCCTCCCCTGCTTGCATGTTCACACGTGCTCTCTCTCAAAACGAATATTAAAAATGAAACTATTTAAAAAATAAAATTAAATAAAATTTTTTAAAAAAATTAAAAAATCAAAAAACTAATAAATAAACAAACCTTACAGGGAATAGCCTCTAAGACACTGGTAAGTGAAAACCAATACAGAATGTTGCATAGTATACCGCTATTTGAAGGAAAAAGAGATAGTATGTGCATGTGTGTTTGTGTACTTACACACTTTTTTGTGTGCTTACCCACTAAGACCATCTCTGGAAGAATTATATAACTAAGGGGTGATTATATAAATATATATAAATAAATGGTATACTATATAATTATATAAGATGGTTGGCTTGGGACAGGGAGCTGGGAAGCCAAGGAGTGGGATATGAGATCACATTTTACTATACCCTTTTTTATTTATTTTGAATTTTGGTTCAGAAACATATTACTCAAAGAATGACTTTCTGAAAATAAAGTTGGCAAATGAAGCTTCCTATTATAGTTTCAGGTTACTTTACGGACTGTTAATGACTGGAACATTTGGAAAATTTCACAACTAATAAAAAAATTATGTTATACTTTCTTTTCCAGAAAATCTAAAACGTGACAGTTCTTAGTTTCCATGATGATTTCCTTTGCTTCCATTCTGATTACTGTAGAATAGTTAAGCTTCCAGATTAGATTCCAAATTAGAATAGTTAAGCTTCCAGCTCATTTGCAAGAGGAATTCATGAATCTTCCAATGGTAATAAACAGTCAAAAAGAAATGGACAAAATTTTGCCAAGGTTTGCACCAGTACCAGGATGTTCAGGGACATAATAGAATGGGGGTTCTCCTCAAAATTTCCTGAGATGACTACAAAAAACAAATGGAGGTAAAAAATTCCAGACAGACTCATAGAATCCTGATTAGGACTCAGTTCTCTCCAGGACTAGAGGAAGGTCATGGCAGGAATTATGCATTCACCATTTTGCTCCAGTCATGGAGGTATGCCAGCATTTGTTAGGGGCTAATGGGGAAAGAGGCAGAAGATAAATGCAGGACAGGTCAGAGTTGGGGATGTTAAGATCAATGGGGCAAGGTGCAAAGGGACAGGGTGCCCCAAAGCAGACAGATGAGATCTCTGGGTCCTGGCTTCTGGATCCGGGCTATCTGGTCTGATGTGTGAAGATAAACAGCATAAATATTTAGGTGGTAGTGAAACACAGGTATCTCGGATAGGCAAGGGCTAAGGCCATTTGCAGGGAGAGAGTTCCAACCTAATTTAAATTCAGATCCTACCTATAGCTAATTCACCCTGGTACAGGGTCCAGCTGCTGGGAAGAAGAAGCCAGAAAACACAAGCTGAGAGGTTCAGCTCCTTGCATGTAAACCTGTGTCGAGAGCTGCAGCCCCAGCATAGAGTAGGCAACCTTGAAAGATACAGAGGAGAGGCTGAAGTTGGAGAGCACCCAAGAGAAGACTCCTCAAACTTACGCAGATACATGGGACCAAGAAGTCAAGCAGCAAGACCAAGCCCAGACCTCATTCATTAGGAGAAGAGTGTGAGTAATTTCTAAGTCATGATCCTTAACTTGCTGCTCCTTTTTTATAGTTTTATTTTTCTTGCACGGAGAACTCAATCTGATGTGTTCCATTATTATTACTCGACTAATTACTCCCAACGAGTACCTCCAAGCCTGTTCTTACATGCATTCTTCGGTACTTCCTTCCAAGGCTTGATTATTTCTTTGCTTGCTTTATTCTCTAACTACAAACTAGACATTTGCTATGGGATGTTCTACTGTCTTTTTAAACCCAACACGCCTTAAGCCAACATCTTCCTTTCCCTGCATGTCCTATCACCCTCCTTCCTTCCCTTCTCCCCAAATCCTTTGTTGTGTCACCCATATCTCCATTTTATCACCCAAGTTCAAAACCAGACACCTGATTTTTTCTGCCATCTTCTTAAAAGTCCAGAATTGCAAAGTTCAGTCATTCATTCAAGTATTATATTGAAGGCAAATTAGCGGCAAACTATGTCTCAGGTACTGTCTCTCCTTAGAAATACACTTTCTCTCTGTCCATTCCTTCCTATTTCCACCACCATGCACAAGATATTCATTACCTACGTATTCATTTATTTCCAGAGCTCCATATCATCCCTCCACGATCTGATGTTACTCCTGGTTACATCTTTACATAATTTTTTAACTTATCACTTCATGTAGATACTGCATTAAAATTGTCCAATGCTTAACTGCCTCCCTCTCTAGACTGTAAGCTCTATAAGGGCAGGTTGTATCCCCAGGGTCTACATTAGTATCTGAAGTAGAACGTCCAAGAAAATTTATTTAATAAATTCTCAAACAACACCCAGTGCTCATCCCAACAGGTGCCCAATTTGACAATAAATTTCATATTAAAAAATGATAAAATAAAATAAAATAGCACCCAAAATAAATAAATAAATAAATTCTCAAAAACTCAATGACTCCTTATAATTAGTTGCATCAAACCTCTATAGTTCTGCTTAATTTTCACGGTCCCTCATTATTTGGCCAAAATTTGTCTATTTTATACTATTTTTCCCTGTTTTGCCACCTGCTTCATCTGCACTTCCCAGACTTATTCCTTCACAGCCTTCAAACCCTCGTACGAATTCCCATCTCCACATGTTTATCTCCAGTGTCTATTGCCTGACATGCCCCCCCCTTCCCTCTCATCCAGAGGGCCTTGACTCTGCACCTGGCTGTGGCAGCTTTTCCAAACAAAGAATGATGACCATTCCCCTCCCTGCCTCCTCTGAGGAGCACTCCCTGGCCCCTCTGTGCTCCCAGCATCCATGAAAGGACATTCTCTTTCAGTCCTAAGGTTTTGGCAAGCGAGTCCAAGTCATCACTGATGTGAATGGAGTCACATGGCAGAGAGTAAAACCCATCAGAGGCTACAAAGAGGTCTTTCGTTTAGCACAGCTCCTGGAACACCCAAGTCCAGCAGGGTGGCTGGGGGAAGAGGGCAAGGAGGTTCACAGGCTCTGTCAGATTTGCCAGAGGTTAGTGAAAGGACACAAGCATTCATGTGCTTCCTGCTTCCTCTAGTTAACCCGCTTCTTGGGTAAAAACTGGGCCTTTGGAAAACCTGGTTTCTTGTCCTCAATGGCCCTTCAATTCCTCTGCATTGTTACGCTCTGAAAAGTAAAAAGGCTGAAACAGCCCTTCAGGGATAATAGAGCCAAAGCTTTGGAGGGGAATGAAAGCAGAGGTTAGAGGCAACTGAGCATTCTAAACACCCTTTGCGTCCGAGGGGCAGTAGCCACAGGCTGATTATCCAGCCCACCCTGAATATCCCATCCCGTTACCATAAACCACAAGTTCAATTTCATTTAAAATTTCATTCTATGCCTTCTCATGGACCAAACCCTGTGGGAGATTCTAGATACAGAGAGATGACGAAGACATGGCTGCCGGTGTCCCAATTCCTCAAGCATCCCAACACCTCGGCCCATAAACTCAGTTACAAGCCCACGGAAGGCTCCTGGCTACCATTTTGCCCCCTTGGGTCTCGCTGGAACCCACCTGCTCTCTGAGCTCACTTCAGGTCCCTTTCACAGAGATCTAGGTTTTCTTACGCACCATCGGCCTCTGTAGACTTGATCTTTTGCATTTTTCATTTCTTCCTCAATTCCCAAAGCCCTCTTTGACTTTGTACCCTTATTTTCCATTCCTTCCAGCATCTCTCACACACAGATCTGGCTACAAAAATTGCATGTCTGGTGATGATTGCACAACAATGCAAATGTATTTAATACCACCAAACTGTACACTTAAAAATAGTTAAAATGGAACATTTTACAAAATTTTAAGTTCATTTATTTATCTTGAGAGAGAGAGAAAGCAGGGGAGGGGCAAAGAGAGAGGGAGAGAGAGAATCCCAAACAGGCTCTGCACCATCAGCACAGAGCCCAATGTGGGGCTCCAACCCAGGAATGGTGAGATCATGACCGGAGCCAAAACCAGGAGTCGAATGCTTAACCGACTGGGCCACCTAGGTACCCCTACAGTTGTTTTTTTATTTCTACAGTTAAAAAAATAATAATCTCAGGTCCAGCCAGAGCCTCCAGCCCTGGCCCTGGAAACAGATATCACTTGTGAAAGAATTCAGACTCCAGTAGAGGAAACACATTTCACACATCCACTAATTCAGTGAACATTTATTGACCATCTACAACATGCTAAACAGAATGCCGGGAACTAAGGATTCAGAGAAGACCATGAAAGACAGAGTATTATCTTTATAAAGTTCTATTCCAGCCTCTGTATGTTTTTGGTGACACACAGAGAGGATAAGGAGGGGGAAATGAGGGTGGATGTGAAAAATAAAGACAAAATTTGAATAGAGGCTTCAGCCAGGACAGCTGGTCCTGGAACAGTGGGGAGGAGTGTCCCACCCATCGTCTCTCAGGCTCCCAGCTGTCTTCTCCCATCACGGGTGGATGACCCTGCAAACCAGATCTCCAGCCCTCAAGCGTCAGGGACAAGGCAATGCCATACCTGAGAAGGACTTCTGAGTCACAGGTCTCAGGTCATAGCGCCAGAGGGAGTCAGCTACCAGCCTCTGGGATGAGCAGCTTATAAGCAGTACTAAAATGAGTTACGGAGCCCCGCTGATGAGAAGCTAGAGGGTTTGGGGCTCAGTACACCACCAGAGTATAGACACCCACCGACCACACTGCTTCTTTTGGCTGTGGCTGGGAGGTGGGCAGTTAGGGTTTGGTAGGTGGACGCACTCCCAGTGGCAACAGATGGACCCTGACTCAACAATGGGATTCTAAAAAGCTTTGCCTTTTCCCATTTTGCGTTTAACTCTGGCTCCAAGAGACTCTTCATGGCTGTTTTCTGTAAACACACTCTCTGTAAGTCAGATTACTCATTTGTCCAGATGGAGGGCCGAGTGTGAACATGTAAAAATCTTGTTAGCCTGTTTTTCCTGATAACAACAAAGAATGTTTCCCCAGAAAAGTGCTGCTGGAAGTCGGCCTGTTGGGACGCAAACAAACAGCCCTCACACAACACTCATATCCGTGGTACGAGCCCAGTCCAGCTTCTTGGGTCCCCTCGCCCTCAGAGACCTGCTAAACAATCCTTGTCCTCATGTGGCTGGGAATGGCCGGGGCTGGAGCCCTCTTCCACAGAGGCAGGCCCAGGCCTAACCCTAAGCAGGTATTCCTGGGGGCCTGGGAGACCCAATCAGTAGAATTGTCAGGGCGCCAGGCCTGCAGAAACACTGCTGCCATCAAAAATCGTGCCAGAAGGGACGATGAAGCTTCTCTTGGTTCCACTCCCTCATTCCACAGATGAGGAGTATGAGGCCCAGAGAGGAAGTGGCCTGCCTACAGAAAGACCACCTGTTCTGTAACTCAAGGCTCATCGCTTCATAATTCCAATTCCCACCTAGAAGAGAGGATCTCAACCTGCACATTTGTAAAAATGGAGTTTTTACCCATGGCAACAGTTAAAGTTCTAATATTTTTTTACACCAAAACAAAAAGTCTTACAGTAAGATCTTTTCGGTTAGTTCTCTGAAACTGGAGATGTGCAGAAGTTCTTCTGAAGGCATTTTGCTGGTTTCAGAATATAGGCTGAAACGTGTAGGTCTTTTCATAAGGATTGTATTAAAAAGTATTTGAAAACAAAATAAGACTGGTTCTCCCGAGCCATCTAGAGACTGAGTGGTTTGCTCTTTGGGAGTGAAATTTGACCCAGAACATGTACTCACGGTCCAGGGACTTTGGATGGAAGAGATGACGTCACCTCCCCATCACCATCACTGCGCACAGTGCCTTCCTGTCTTCCCAGTAGAGCTCCATCACAGTCATTATCATGACCGCACACACAAAGTTCACTGAGGAGCTAAACAGCATGTTATGAGTGTTTTTTGCTTAGCCTTTTCTTCCTCTCTGAGTTGACTCTTTTTTCTCCTTCTTTGGGCATTCAAATCACAGACCAAATAAGTCCTTCCACACCCTGAAACAGCTCTGCAAAAATGCCTCTCAATTCAGTTTTCCCCTTGGATAAATCAGTCAGATAACCTACCAATTCCATTTTTCCCCTAGATGCCTCCCTTGGGGAGCATTTTGGATCATACTTTGTAATGATTTAAATTCCTCCCAGAGAAGAAAGGTAAGGACCTATAAAGCCTCTATTCTGGGCCTTGTATCAGAAGGCTGCTGTTTCGATGAATCATAGAAATCTACCCCCAAAACCAAGAGCACACCGTATACACTGTATGTTAGCCAATTTGACAAAAAAATTATACTTAAAAAAATTTTGTAGCCATGAAATCACAAAGAAAAATAAAGAAGAAGAAGCAGACTGCTTTTTATAAAAGAAATGCTATGATGTTTGAGTTCTGGGGATACTTCTTCTCCAGCCTTCTAGAAAAACAACATAGGAAGAAGCAAAGCAAAAAACAACATAGGAAGCAAAGCAAAGCTCTAGTGACTTAGAGCTCCTCTGGGCTCAGACCATGTGAAACCCCCTGATGCATGTGCCCACAGATTTGTCACAGAGAGTGTGAGGGCTTCATGTTTGAAGCAATCCTACCATTGCCACATGTAAGCTGTCACAAAGGGCACGTCTCTGAGCCTCCGGTCCTCAGTCTGTGCGATGGAGGTGATCACACCATTCTAAACACCTAAAAGGTTAGGAAATGCCAAATCAGCCACCAGAAATCCAGATACACAACTGACACTGAATTGAAAAGCATGAGATCATGCCTCCCAATTCAACTTTCTGGAAGCACAGGCCTGAGATGCCTTAGCATTCACACAGTCCTCTTGAGGATATGGAGACTCTGGAGATATATGGAATGTGCCAACCTTCTGAAACTTCATCTTCTAGGAAGTAACCAGTGGCAAGCCCAAGGGTTTCAGGGACTTGAATGCTGGGGTTAGTGGTGGTCCTACCAAAGCTTTATCTATAGGAAGCCCAAATCGTCATGATTGTTTCTTTCAGAGCCATTTATCCAAGAATATATGCCTGAATGGAAAAGAAAAAACACTTGTTTTTCTCTTGATCATAAATATCTATCAATATGAAACAACCACCTATGGGATAAACACATGAGAAATTTAATTTGCAACGCCAAACAAGAGACAAACGTTATCTTCAATCACCTATTCAGTTTTTCATCTACTACTTCTATCTTTACATTTTTTTTAAGTTTTATTTTGTTTTTTTTTTTGAGAGCCAGAGCACAAATAGGGAGGAGCAGAGAGAGACGGAGACACACAATCCAAAGCAGGCTCCAGGCTCTGAACTGTCAGCACAGAGCCCAATGTGGAACTTGAACTCGTGGATGTGAGATCATGACCTGAACCAAAGTCAGAAACTTAACCGACTGAGCCACCCGGTGCCCCTACTACTTTCATCTTTAAGACATCTTATGTAGGCTCAAGTTGAAAAGGGCTACCCCCCCCTAAATTTCCTTTGACCCTCAAAACCTATTTCTGAGTATTTTTCTGAGTCTTAAATGAAAAATTTCTGGTTATGAAGCTAAAAGTTTCAAATGGAATGAGGCTCTGATTCCCAAACTAACCTTCTTGGGGTGGTGGTGGGGGGACATGTGGTGTGCTCATCTCACACTATTTTCTGAGCCATTTTCCTCCAGCTACAGAAACAAGCCAGAGACAAGCCTGGCCCAGCCTCCCCACTCTGTGTTTGGCTCAGGAACTGGTCACACTGCTCCTGCTTGGACAGACTTTGACAGAAAAGTCAAACCAATTCACTCAACACTAATAAGAAACTATCTTAAATGGAACTCAGAAAGGCCTTCCTAAAGCCTATTATGTTGAAATGATTAATGCAGCAATGATTTTTAACACATAAGGTCACCAAACCTCTTGGCTCTCTGTAAAAGTTGTGACTTAAAAAAAAAAAAATTATCATGGGTCTCCACCAACTTCAAGCAAAGAGAGAATTTAGATGCGGAATTTTTATTTTTCTTTTTAAAATTTTTAAAGTTTATTTATTTATTTTGAAAGAGAATGAGAGAGAGAACAGGGGAGGGGCAGAGAGACAGAGGAGAGAGAGAATCCCAAGCAGGCTCTGACGCAGGGCTGGAACTCACGAAACATGAGATAGTGACCTGAGCTGAAAGCAAGAGTCAGATGCTCCATCGACTGAGCCACCCAGATACGGGAATTTTTCTATCAGTCCCTGGACTCTAACAATCTTTTGTTAACATAGTTGTAATAGGAAATTAAACAAAATGCAGAATCATAAATAGCATTTCATATGGCAGGCAATCAGACACATGGAACAGTGAAAGGATAATGAACTTGAATTCAAGCCCGGCTTGGCCATCCCCTAGCTCTGTAACCTTGGGCAAGTATTTGCACATCTCTGTGCTTCAGTTTCTTTGCCTGTGAAACAGTCACATCTTCCCAATACAGACTTGTCTTAAAGATGCGACCACCAGACGCTATAAGTGAAAGCAATTTGTAAAACATACAAGTTCAATCCTAACATAAATATTATTACTGTATTAAATGAATCCAAAATGAATGTATTCCTTAGTTGGCATACAATCTATTTTCTATCTGAGATGGCACAAATGAGGAAGATAAACATTTAGACGGATGTTTGTCTCTATTTTGAGGCTTCTCAGACCATGCCACCACATCAAGCTGATATTCACCGAAGCCCTGTACAACCAGCACCCTGTACCACACAAACAAGATCTTGGGATCTACCTGGAAAGTTAGCTGATCCCACCTGACTCTTCAGTGTGTTCCCCTTTAATCCTGCACTAGTGTGTCGCACAACTATAGCCAACCTTACGTCTCTTCTCCACTCCTCCTGCTTAGAAAGGAGCCATGCCTTTGTATGTGTTTTACATTCTGTGCTACACTTGGTACATGGTGAATAATCTTCATGTTTTATATTTGTGTTTTTATGATAACTAGGTAATTTTTCTCTCATTTAGTTCAGTTTCCTGATTTTTTAAAGCTTATTTATTTATTTTGAGAGAGAGAGAGCAAGAGTGAGAGAGAGAGAGAGAGAGAGAGAGCAGTGGGGAGTGAGGAGCAGAGAGGGAGAGAGAATCTCAAGCAGGCTCTGTGCTGCCAGCAGGGAGCCTGATGCAGGGCTCAAACTCACTAACTATGAGATCATGACCTGAGCTGAAACCAAGAGTTGGACACTTAACCAACTGAGCCACCCAGGTGCCCTATCCGTTGGCTGATTTTTAATTGAACTCTCAATAGTTATGTTTTTTTGTCAGTCTCTCATTCTTTCTGTCTCCCTACCACTCTGTCTCTGTTTCTTAGTCTCTCTGTACCTCTTTGTCTTGCTCTCATGTAAACACATACACATGCACACACACATATATTCACACACACGTTGATCCAATCCTTGAGTGTCCTAATTTAGATTCTATGTTTTTCATGTACAATTTATAACTTAGCATCAGCTGAGCCCCAATTTACAATGTGATATTCTTCAGTCCTTCTCAGGCACGTATTGACTGCAGGCGCTGAGCTATTTTGATTGTTGTGTTATCTGCACACAGACACCACAAAAAGAAATTACTCACTCCTGGAAAGAGATGCCAAAACCCTAATTCAAAAACACCAAATGAGTAATTCCCAAAGCATTATTTCTCCTCCAAACCCAGAACATTTTAATTACCTTGAAATAAACAAAGAGCCTTGCAAGGCTACTCAAATTATTTACTCAAAATTCTCCTCCTCCTATAGGCTAAGGATTTCTTCCCGCCTCAAGTTCACGACTTGAGCCTTTGTTTACCCTACCATGCATGCGGTAAAGAACCTGTTAGGAAGGGAAAGTGAACTTTGCCCTCATTACTAGACCTAAATTGCCATGAGGGTTCATGGAAGCACAGAAAGAAGCAATGACCCATCTCTTTCTTTAATTATGCACTGGCTGGGCTGCAACGATAAGGCTTCCTGCCTTAGCTACATATTTCGTTGTGATAAGGAGCAAAGAAAAGCAAATAGCTTGAAGGACTAAAGCAGTACTCTCTCTACCAAGCAGTTTCTGCTGTCAGCGTTGCAGCCTGACAGGCAAATGCATTTCCCTTGGCAGAGGAGGCAGATGATCACAACAGGGGGCTGAAAACATTTCACATGCAATAGCGGGGAAGGAAGACCTGTAGATGGAGTGGTTCTCAAACATGCATCCAGCTTAATGTCAAGCTACTCATTGCAAACAGAAGACTTTCACCTGCCCCAAAAAGCGATGAGCCAATGCATTCGCTGTTGAGCCACCTCTGCTCAGAAGCACCTGAATACCGGAACCTGTGGAATGTTTACAAGCCAGACAAGTAAAACTGAGGACACAATTCCTCTGCACCATCCACAGTCCTCTTTTTGTTTTTTTTTTTAAACGTTTATTTATTTTGAGAGAGACAGAGAATAAGCTGGGGAGGAGCAGACAGAGAGGGAGACACAGAATCCGAAGCAGGCTCCGGGCTCTGAGCTGTCAGCACAAAGCCCGATGAGGGGCTCGAACCCATGAACTGTGAGATCATGACCTGAGCCAAAGTCTGACACTTAAATGACTGAGCCACCCAGGGGCCCCCATCCACAGTCCTCTTTAATGGGCCAATGCCCCAGGATCAAATACAGTTTTCCCAACCCAGTTAAACTGGCTTGGGTCAGGGGACAATCAGGAACTTGGGCCCTTCATATTTTCAGCAATGAAAAATAAACTGTTTAAAATCTCTTCTATTAAGACAAAATTATCTCAACCGAAAGATTAATACCTTCAAGTTAAAAAAATTTTCAAGTTATTTCTCTTAATATCTCTTCCTTGTTATTCTTCTTACTCTTTCTGGAACTCTTTTTTTAAATTTTTTTTTCAACGTTTATTTATTTTTGGGACAGAGAGAGACAGAGCATGAACGGGGGAGGGGCAGAGAGAGAGGGAGACACAGAATCGGAAACAGGCTCCAGGCTCTGAGCCATCAGCCCAGAGCCCGACGCGGGGCTCGAACTCCCGGACCGCGAGATCGTGACCTGGCTGAAGTCGGACGCTCAACCGACTGCGCCACCCAGGCGCCCCTTTCTGGAACTCTTAAGATATTGGTGGGGGAGGTACTTTCTTCCGTGTCTCTCAACTACACTTTTCATATTTTAAATCTCTTCATCTGCCTTCTAGGTAATTCCCTCAGTTGTATCTTCTGTAACTCTTAACTTTCTCTTCAGCCATGTCCACCAGAGCTGGGAGAAGGTGAGGCAAACATGGTGCCCAGGGAACACGATTTAAGGAGGCACTCACTCTCAGGCTTGTGCAAGTTCAAGGTCTGCATCTGACAGTGAGTGTCTCCCTAAAAAAAGTGCCCCCTGGGTGCCTCCCTTGCCTCATCCCAGTCTTGGCCCAGATGTCTAGTGTACAGTTTACCTTATCCGCTCCAATTTTTATTCCAATAAGTACACTTAAGAATTTTCTAGATTAATCCTTTTAATACCTTACTTTCTTGATTCATAATCCCTTGTTCTCATTCTGCTTTGATTTACTTGATGATTCCAAAGTACATATTTATTATAGGGACACCTGTGTGGCTCAGTTGGTTGAGCATCTGATCTCGACTCAGGTCATGATCTCAGGGCTCATGGGTTCAAGCCCCACGTCAGGCTTTGCACTGACAGTGCAGAGCCTGCTTTGGAATCTCCATCTCCCTCTCTCCCTGCCCTCCCCTATACATGCACATGCACTCTCTCTCCCCCCAAAATAAGTAAACATTTTACAAAGTATTTATTTTAGCATATTTTTATATTGTACCACTATCTCTAGTTCCTTATGTGTGAAATCTATAGATTATACAGACTTCTGTTTCCTCATATATAGAGTCTACATAGACTGTTGGTTCTGCTAACTATCCTCACGACAGAGAGTTTCCTTACCTACTTTATTATTTTTGTTTGGAGGGTTATCTTGCTTTGGAGATTTTTCTGGTAGACTACCCTATCTAGTGATTTTAGGGGTGTATTTTCCTTATTCCCAGCCACCACGGGTAGTGCCACATGGAGGGCTATTGTTCCCCTTCTCCCCCGGATATCCATTCTCCATCCCGGAACCACAGGCAAGCAGGATCCAGTGAAAGTTAGTGGAATTTTTTCTTTTTTTCTTTTAAAAAAATTTTTTTTTAACGTTTATTTATTTTTGAGACAGAGAGAGACACAGCATGAACGGGGGAGGGGCAGAGAGAGAGGGAGACACAGAATCAGAAGCAAGCTCCAGGCTCTGAACCATCAGCCCAGAGCCCGACGCGGGGCTCGAACTCGCGGACCGCGAGATCGTGACCTGAGCCGAAGTCGGACGCTTAACCGACTGAGCCACCCAGGCGCCCCTAGTGGAATTTTTTCTTATCCACTGACTTAGATGAGTTGTAAACACTGATCTCAACTTTATCTGGGAAGCCTAGTTCAGCTGCTCTGCCTTTTGGGGGATGAGCAAAGCCCTCATCATCAAATGATCTTTGAAGCTCAGCTTGTACTGTTTGTATATAGTGTCTGTTTCCTATGAGCCAATTTCCTTTAGCCTCTGCTCCCCACTAGAGGTATATGTTAGTTCCAAATCATTGGATCTTACTTATCCTTTTGTTTCTGAATATGACTGTGTTTAACAAAAATAAAAATAAAGAAACATACATTTTTGTTTTTCTTTCTCTTTTTCTCTCTCTTTTTAAAAATGAGAAACAGGGAGAAGAGGGGAAGATGGCAGCGTAGGAGGACACTGGGCTCACCGCGTCCTGCTGATCACTTAGATTCCACCCACATCTGCCTAAATAACCCAGAAGACTGCCAGAAGATTAGCAGAATGGATTCTCTGGAGCCAAGTGCAGACGAGAGGCCCACAGAAGAGAGTAGGAAGGACGCAGAGGCAGTGCACGCTACACGGACTGGCGGCAGGGAGCCGGGGCGGAGGGGCAGCCCACCAGCCAAGCAGAGCCCCCGAGTCTGGCTTGCAAAAGTGGAGGGACCAGACGGGGTGTGTTCTGACAGCAAGCGGGACTTAACATCTGGAAGGTTATAAGTTAGCAGCACTGCTCAGAGAGCGGGAGGGCTGGAGGACAACAGGAGGGAGAGTTGTTGAGCCCCAGATGACAGAGCTCAGCCTGGTGGGGAACAAAGGTTCTCTCCAGTGCCATCTTCCTAGCCCATCCCCCAGCCAAAATCCCAAAGGGAACCAGTTCCTGTCAGGGAACCTGCTTGCACCATGCAAACACCCAACACCGTACTTCTGCGGATCCACCTCTCCGGTGGCAGGTCTGTCCCCCTCCTGGTGGGGAAGGCCCCTCCCGAAGCGGATCTCCGAAGGAAAAGTGAGCTGAGCCTGCCCCTCCCGCCCCTGTGCACCTTGCCAATCCACCCCAGCTAATATGCCAGATCCCCAGCACCACAGCCTGGCAGTGTGCAAGTAGCCCAGACGGGCCATGCCACCCCACAATGAATCCTGCCCCTAGGAGAGGGGAAGAGAAGGTACACACCAGTCTGA
Organism: Herpailurus yagouaroundi; assembly: GCF_014898765.1. Classification (NCBI taxonomy): domain Eukaryota; kingdom Metazoa; phylum Chordata; class Mammalia; order Carnivora; family Felidae; genus Herpailurus; species Herpailurus yagouaroundi. Next base: position 6,349,847 of record NW_024412415.1, read on the forward strand.
TTGTGGCCCCAGCAGTGGGCTAGGGGCAGACATCAGGTCTGACTGTGGCCCCACCCACCAATGCAAGTTTTTCAAGACAGCACAGGGGAAGTGCCCTGCAGTTCCGCACCACTCCAGGGATTATCCAAAATGACGAAACATAAGAATTCCCCTCAAAAGTATCTCCAGGAAATAGCACAGCTAACGAACTGATCAAAAACGATTTAAACAATATAACAGAAAGTGAATTTAGAATAATAGTCATAAAATTAATCGCTGGGCTTGAAAACAGTAGAGAGGACAGCAGATAATCTATTGCTACAGAGATCAAGGGACTAAGGAACAGCCAGGAGGAGCTAAAAAATGCTAATAATGAGCTGCAAAATAAAATGGAGGCAACCAGAGCTTGGATTGGAGAGGCAGAGGAGAGAATAGGTGAACTAGAAGATAAAATTATGGAAAAAGAGGAAGCTGAGAAAAAGATTAAAAAAAATCCAGAAGTATGAGGGGAAAATTAGAGAACTAAGTGATGCACTAAAGAGAAATAATTTATGCATAATTGGTATTCCAGAGGAGGAAGAGAGAGGGAAAGGTACTGAAGGTATACTGGAAGAAATCATAGCTGAGAACTTCCCTGATCTGGGGAAGGAAAAAGGCATTGAAATCCAAGAGGCACAGAGAACTCCCTTCAGATGTAACTTGAATTGATCTTCTGCACGACATATCATAGTGAAACTGGCAAAATACAAGGATAAAGAGAAAATTCTGAAAGCAGCTAGGGATAAGCGTGCTCTAACAAATAAAGGGAGACCAGTAAGACTCGTGACTGATCTCTCTACTGAAACTTGGCAGACCAGAAAGGAATGGCAGGAAATCTTCAATGTGATAAACAGAAAAAATATTCAGCCGAGAATCCTTTATCCAGCAAGTCTGTCATTTAGAATAGAAGGAGAGATAAAGGTCTTCCCAAACAAACAAAAACTGAAGGAATTCGTCACCACTAAACCAGCCCTACAAGAGATCCTAAGGGGGATCCTGTGAGACAAAGCACCAGAGATATCGCTACAAGCATGAAACATACAGACATCACAATGACTCTAAACCCATATCTTTCTATAATAACACTGAATGTAAATGGACTAAATGCGCCAACCAAAAGACATAGGGTATAAGATTGGATAAAAAAACAAGACCCATCAGTTAGCTGTCTGCAAGAGACTCAATTTAGACCTGAGGACACCTTCAGATTGAAAGTGAGGGGATGGAGAACTATCTATCATGCTACTGGAAGTCAAAAGAGAGCTGGAGTAGCCATACTTCTATCAGACAAACTAGACTTTAAATGAAAGGCTGTAACAAGAGATGAAGAAGGGCATTATATAATAATTACAGGGTCTAACCATCAGGAAGAGCTAACAATTATAAATGTCTATGCGCCAAATACGGGAGCCCCCAAATATATAAAACAATTACTCACAAACATAAGCAACCTTATTGATAAGAATGTGGTTATTGCAGGGGACTTTAACACCCCACTTACAGAAATGGATAGATCATCTAGACACACGGTCAATAAAGAAACAAGGGCCCTGAATGAGACATTGGATCAGATGGACTTGACAGATATATTTAGAACTCTGCATCCCAAAGCAACAGAATATACTTTCTTCTCGAGTGCACATGGAACATTCTCCAAGATAGATCATATACTGGGTCACAAAACAGCCCTTCATAAGTTTACAAGAATTGAAATTATACCATGCATACTTTCAGACCACAAAGCTATGAAGCGTGAAATCAACCACAGAAAAAAGTCTGGAAAACCTCCAAAAGCATGGAGGTTAAAGAACACCCTACTAAAGAATGAGTGGGTCAACCAGGCAATTAGAGAAGAAATTAAGAAATATATGGAAACAAATGAAAATGAAAATACAACAATCCAAACGCTTTGGGATGCAGCAAAGGCAGTCCTGAGAGGAAAATACATTGCAATCCAGGCCTATCTCAAGAAACAAGAAAAATACCAAATACAAAATCTAACAGCACACCTAAAGGAAATAGAAGCAGAACAGCAAAGACACCCCAAACCCAGCAGAAGAAGAGAAATAATAAAGATCAGAGCAGAAATAAACAATATAGAATCTAAAAAAAACTGTAGAGCAGATCAACGAAACCCAGAGTTGGTTTTTTGAAAAAATAAACAAAATTGACAAACCTCTAGCCAGGCTTCTCAAAAAGAAAAGGGAGATGACCCAAATAGATAAAATCATGAATGAAAATGGAATTATTACAACTAATCCCTCACAGATACAAGAATTATCAGGGAATACTATGAAAAATTATATGCCAACAAACTGGACAACCTGGAAGAAATGGACACATTCCTAAACACCCACACACTTCTAAAACTCAAACAGGAGGAAATAGAAAGCTTGAACAGACCCATAACCAGAAAAGAAATTGAATCAGTCATCAAAAATCTCCCAACAAATAAGAGTCCAGGACCAGATAGCTGGCTTACCAGGGGAGTTCTACCAGACGTTTAAAACAGAGATAATATCGGGGCACCTGGGTGGCTCAGTCGGTTAAGTGGCCGACTTCGGCTCAGGTCATGATCTCGCGGTCTGTGAGTTCGAGCCCCACGTTGGGCTCTGTGCTGACAGCTCAGAGCCTGGAGCCTGTTTCAGATTCTGTGTCTCCCTCTCTCTGACCCTCCCCCGTTCATGCTCTGTCTCTCTCTGTGTCAAAAATAAATAAACGTTAAAAAAATAATAATTAAAAAAAAAACAGAGATAATACCTATCCTTCTCAAGCTATTCCAAAAAATAAAAAGGGAAGGAAAACTTCTAGACTCATTCTATGAAGCCAGTATTACTTTGATTCCTAAACCAGACAGAGACCCAGTGAAAGAAGAGAACTACAAGCCAATATCCCTGATAAATATGGATGCAAAAATTCTCAAGAAGATACTAACAAATTGAATTCAACAGTATATAAAAAGAATTACTCACCAAGATCAAGTGGGATTCATTCCTGGGATGCAGGGCTGGTTCAACATTCGCAACTCAATCAACGTGCTACATCACATTAATAAAAGAAAAGATAAGAACTATATGATCCTGTCAATCGATGCGGAAAAAGCATTTGACAAAATTCAGCATCCTTTCTTAATAAAAACCCTTGAGAAAGTCAGGATAGAAGGAACATACTTAAACATCATAAAAGCCATTTATGAAAAGCCCACAGCTAACATCATCCTCAATGGGGAAAAACTGAGAGCTTTTCCCCTGAGATCAGGAACACAACAGGGATGTCCACTCTCACTGCTGTTGGTTAACATAGTGTTGGAAGTGCTAGCATCAGCAATCAAACAAAAGGAAATCAAAGGCATCAAAATTGGCAAAGATGAAGTCAAGCTTTCACTTTTTGCAGACGACATGATATTATACATGGAAAATCTGATAGACTCCACCAAAAGTCTGCTAGAACTGATGCATGAATTCAGAAAAGTTGCAGGATACAAAATCCATGTACAGAAATCAGTTGCATTCTTATACACTAACAATGAAGCAACAGAAAGACAAATAAAGAAACTGATCCCATTCATAATTGCACCAAGAAGCATAAAATACCTAGGAATAAATCTAACCAAAGATATAAAAGATCTGTATGCAGAAAACTACAGAAAGCTTATGAAGGAAATTGAATAAGACACAAAGAAATGGAAAAACATTCCATTTTTGGATTGTTTGAATTGGAAGAATAAATATTGTCAAAAATGTCAATACTATCCAAAGCTATCTACACATTCAATGCAATCCCAATCAAAATTGCACCAGCATTCTTCTAGAAGTTAGAACAAGCAAACCTAAAATTCATATGGAACCACAAAAGGCCCCGGATAGCCAAAGTAATTTTGCAGAAGAAGACCAAAGCAGGAGGCGTCACAATCCCAGACTTTAGCCTCTACTACAAAGCTGTCATCATCAAGACAGCATGGTATTGGCACAAACACAGACACATAGACCAATGGAATAGAATAGAAACCCCAGAACTAGACCCACAAATGTATGGCCAACTAATCTTTGACAAAGCAGGAAAGAATATCCAATGGAAAAAAGACAGTCTCTTTAACAAATGGTGCTGGGTGAACTGGACAGCAACATGCAGAAGGTTGAAACTAGACCACTTTCTCACACCATTCACAAAAATAAACTCAAAATGTATAAAGGACCTAAATGTGAGACAGGAAACCATCAAAACCATAGAGGAGAAAGCAGGAAAAGACCTCTCTGACCTCAGCCATAGCAATCTCTTACTTGACACATCCCCAAAGGCAAGGGAATTAAAAGCAAAAATGAACTATTGGGACCTCATCAAGATAAAAAGCTTCTGCACAGCAAAGGAAACAATCAACAAAACTGAAAGGCAACCAATGGAATGGGAAAAGATATTTGCAAATGACATATCAGACAAAGGACTAGAATCCAAAATCTATAAAGAGCTCACCAAACTCCACACCCGAAAAACAAATAATCCAGTGAAGAAATGGGCAGAAAACATGAATAGACACTTCTCTAAAAGAAGACATCCAGATGGCCAACAGGCACATGAAAGATGCTCAACGTCGCTCTTCATCAGGGAAATACAAATCAAAACCACAGTCAGATATCACCTCACACCAGACAGAGTGGCCAAAATGAACAAATCAGGAGACTATAGATGCTGGAGAGGATGTGGAGAAATGGGAACCCTCTTGCACTGTTGGTAGGAATGCAAACTGGTGCAGCTCTGGAAAACAGTGTGGAGGTTCCTCAAAAATTTAAAAATAGACCTACCCTATGACCCAGCAGTAGCACTGCTAGGAATTTACCCAGGGGATACAGGAGTACTGATGCATAGGGGCACTTGTACCCCAATGTTCATAGCAGCACTCTCAACAATAGCCAAATTATGGAAAGAGCCTAAATGCCCATCAACTGATGAATGGATAAAGAAATTGTGGTTTATATACACAATGGAGTACTACATGGCAATGAGAAAGAATGAAATATGGCCCTTTGTACCAACGTGGATGGAACTGGAGAGTGTTATGCTAAGTGAAATAAGTCAGGCAGAGAAAGACAGATACCATATGTTTTCACTCTTATGTGGATCCTGAGAAATTTAACAGAAATCCATGGGGGAGGGGAAGGGGAAAAAAAGAGGTTAGAGTGGGAGAGAGCCAAAGCATAAGATACTCTTAAAAACTGAGAACAAACTGAGGGTTGATGGGCGGTGGGAGGGAGGGGAGGGTGGGTGATGGGTATTGAGGAGGGCACCTTTTGGGATGAGCACTGGGTGTTGTATGGAAACCAATTTGACAATAAATCTCATATATTAAATAAATAAATAAATAAATAAATAAATAAATAAATAAATAAAATTTTAAAAATGAGAAACAGGGTAAATTAAGTGAGAGAGCAGATATATCAACATGAGAAGGAAAACTATAATTTATCATTAGTTGTAACCTGTTATTATAAGAGTAATTGAGTCCCAATCAAATGTCTCTGGTCAGCTATAGTCACAAACATAAAGGCAGCTCCATCCAGACTCAGACAATGTAAACATAAGTTTTTATCATTCTATCCTGCTAGGAGCCAAGGGGAATGTACACGTGCTCACTTTACCATCTTGAGGAGAAATCTAAATGCAAATTTTAATGTACACATTTTATCACAGGGAAAATCTAAATTTTAGTTGACAATTCCAGACTAATTTTGGTCTTAGAAGTAAAGTCCTGCCTTTTTTCTGGAAGCCTGGTGTAAGCCTTGTCATTCCAACTTTGGGCTTTCAGCAGGGATAAAACCCACCTGTTGACCCCCTCTACCACCAGGCCGTATGTGATTTGTAGTTTTGACTTTTCCCTCTCATTTTCTGGCTGTAAGACTAGAGTAGATCGGTCCATAGAACTGAGCCATGTTTGGCACTTATAACCTTGTCAGGATGTTAGAACCACAGCATGACCATTTCCTGCTTTGATATTAGTTATCAATTTTCTCATGAAAGACTCCATAAAAATGAGTAACTTATCTTAAAAAAACATGTACAGACTCTATAACTGAAATTTATAAAAGTCTGATGAAAGAAACCAAAGATCTAAATTAATGGAAAGATACACTGTGATCATAGATTGGAAGAGTCAAGGAAGTACAGAGATCAATTCTCCCAAAATTATTTTAAAAATTTTTTTAACGTTTATTTATTTTTGAGACAGGGAGAGACAGAGCATGAACAGGGGAGGGTCAGAGAGCGGGAGACACAGAATCTGAAGCAGGCTCCAGGCTTTTAGCTGTCAGCACAGAGCCCGACGCAGGGCTAGTACTCATGGACCGCAAGATCATGACCTGAGCCGAAGTTGGCCGCTTAACCGAATGAGCCAGCCAGGCGCCCCCCAAAATTATTTTATAGGCTTAATGTCATTCCTATCGAAATCCCAGAAAGATTTCCTGGAGGCATAGAAAAACTCATTCTAAAATTTGTATGGGAAGGAGAAGAAACTAGAATGGCTAAACCAATTCTGAAAAAGAAAAATTAAGTAGAAGAAATCACTGCACCTGATTTTAAAACTGTATAAATATAGTAATCTTTAATAGTTACATAGCTTAATGATAGCTGTGTACTATTGGCAAATTAACAGAAACACAGATCAATTGAACAACATAGAAAACCAAGAAATTTGGTTTTTCTTTCTAATGATTTCCAATTGTTGACTTTTTTACAGTGGTGCAAAAGCAGGTCAGTAAAGGCTGGATAGTTTTCCCAACAAACTGTTGGGACCAATGTAAGCTAACAATGAACTTACACAAAAATTAATTCAAAATGGATCATAGACTTAAATTAAAAACATAAAACTATAAGCTTTTTTGAGGAAAACATTGAAATTTTCAGAAGCTAGGGGTAGGTAAAGAGTTTCTACGTATAATGTCAAAAGCGCAATACATAAAAGAAAAATTAACAAACTGGATGTCATCAGAACTAAAAACATCTGTACTATAAAAGATTCTGTTAAGAGGATAAGAAGACAAGCTAAAGACTGAGCGAAATATTTACAAACCATATATCCATCAAAGAGCTAGTTTCTAGAACAAACTTGGTACACCAAACAATGGAATACTACTCAACAATAAAAAGGAAGGAACTCCTGATTCACAACTTGGATGGACCTCAAAAGGGCACGTACTGCATGATTCAATTCACATAACATTCTTGAAATGACAAAACTATTGAAAGAGAAAACAGATTAGTGGCTGCCAGGGGACGTGGATAGGAATGTGGTGGGGGGTGGGTGCCAATACAAAGAGGGGGTAAGAAGTCCTTTTGTGGACATGATGGAGATTACACAAATCTATATATGCAATAAAATTTCATAGAACTACATATGCACATGCACATACATATAAATGAACGCAGACTTTTAAAAACATGGTAAAAACTGAGTAAGTTCAGTATAACTAGTAGTAATGTACCTATGTCAATTTCCTGCTCTTGCTATTGTACTACAACTATATATGATGTGGCCATTGGAGAAAGCTGAGTGAAGGGTGGACCAGACTTTGTTACATTTGCAGTTTTTGAGTCAAAATTAACAGTTCGAAAAAATTCGTGGCTTAAAGCAGCAATCATTATTTCTAGCACAACATTCTCGTGAGCTGTTAATTCAGGCTGGGATCCATTGAGCAGTTCTCGAGTTCCCTCAGCTCCAATGATTCAAGTCTTGCAGTTAGCTGCCCGTCAGCTAGATGTCTCTGTTTCTGGGCTTTTGTTGGCGGGGGTGATGGGGGCCATTCTGCCACTCACCCCTCCTGTTCAGCAGGCCAGCCCTGGCTTGTTTACACGGTGGCAATATAGGGTTCCAAAAGCAGCAACAGAGTCAGGTTTAACATGTAAGCTCTTTACAAGTCTCTGTTTGCATCAAGTTGCTACAATCCCATTCTGCAAAACAAATCCCACCCAAATTCCAAGAATGGGATAATAGACTCCAGACACAGTAGGAGGAGATGCAGAATGTTGTGGCTACTGTTTTTCAATTTTACTTTATACTTCTGAGTATCAGAGAGAGGAAGTGACTGGGAAGGTCAAGGCTTCCTTTCTTCAGTTTGCCACAGAACACTCCTCATACATTCTCAATCCTGAATAATAGTAAATACATGGAGAAAAGAATAGAAATATTTTCTTAAAGCACCCACAAGACGGGAGCAGAAAATTTTCCAATGTCAGGGACTTATTCCATGGATTCCAAAGGTCCAAAGACTAAAACTATCTAGGTCAGCCCTAGTCAAAGTGAGGCTAAGGAAGAGAAGAGACTAAAAGCTCCTTGAAGGCCAGGACTATGTCTGACATTTCTTGGTGTTTCTCATAGGCCCTGGGTAGACAGTGCGTGTCCATTCAATGTGGTTGTTAACAATGAGAGACACCAACACAGGCCTGGTCTGATTACCATTCCCCCTCTATGGTAAACTAGCACAGGACATTGGTGAGAGGTAGGCAGGTCATGGAACAGGAATCTTCTCCAGGCTGGATATACTGTTTGGGTTTTTCCTACTTTACACTTCTTTAATACACAGTTTCAAAGTATTTGCAGGAGTAATTTCTGGGCTTAGTCGAACTGTGAAAATGATGGAAAGTCTAACGTAAATATGGTTCAGGCTTCTCCAACTTAAGCCTGGAACCTAGAAATCCAGCAAGATGTTGACCTGACAGCCAACAAGCCAGGACATAGCAAGGCCTTTTCCCCTTGGGTCTTCAGGTTTCTTCAGAACTCAAAGTTCAACTCAGAGGATACGAAACAAATCCTCTGTCCTACTAGGAACCCCCCCACACCCCGCACCAAATAGGAGAGGATTTCTGATTATAATATGCCACTTATCAAAAATTCCGTTTTCCCTGGTAATTGTGCAAGCGCTATAAGCCAAGTAAAAGACAGTTTTATTCATTGGATAATAAGTTAGCCCAAGACTCTTTAAGAAAAAACCTAACTTTAAAGAAGCGATGCCTCTTCCCCACAGCTGCAAAAATTCCAAGGGTTTTCTGAGACTACAGAGTAAGGACCACACTGAGAACAAACAAACAAAGAACTAACAAAACAATGTCTCCTCTCAGGGGAAGAGTCTCTTCTGAGCAGCCCCATTTGCACTGCAGTCTCCCAGGCCTTCCAGACATTACAGGGCAAATGAGATTCATCTAGCCCGTGTGCGTGAATGCTTTTCTAATAAATTGCACGTCAGGCAGGTGCCAGTGTGTAAATGACAGGCAGGGATCCACTAAAGGAATAATATTCTACAAAGACAATTCCATGCCTCATGATTTGGGATTTCATCAAAGGAATGAAAATAGTGCATATGAAGTACTCTGGAAGATGGAGCTGGTCTGAAAGACTTTAATATAATATCCAGATCCTCACTATTTATCAAAAGTATTCCTGTTTCTGGACCGTTGCCTATTGAATTATCCAGAGTATTTTGTTGCTAACATAGGCTTATATCATTATCATTATAAAAACATTATAATGATAATAATAAATCTTACATAGGATTGAAGCTTTATTGCTTGTCTAATATATCTTATGCAATATTTTGCTACCCCACAACAACCCAGTTAAATAGTGAGGACACAATTATTAGCCGCATTTTACCAATGAGCAAACTAAGGCTCAAAAGTTGAAGGTCAGCTGTCAGCCAATGACAGCGCCTGATGATCTATCAATTATAGATGCAATGCCCTCAGTGTCTGATCTCCCACCGTGCTGGAATTCAACTGAGGGGGATATGTGTTGAAAAGCTATCTCAGGGGCGCCTGGGTGGCGCAGTCGGTTGAGCGTCCGACTTCAACCAGGTCACGATCTCGCGGTCCGGGAGTTCGAGCCCCGCGTCGGGCTCTGGGCTGATGGCTCAGAGCCTGGAGCCTGTTTCCGATTCTGTGTCCCCCTCTCTCTCTGCCCCTCCCCCGTTCATGCTATGTCTCTCTCTGTCCCAAAAATAAATAAACGTTAAAAAAAAAAAAAAAAAAAAGAAAAGCTATCTCAGATACTGAAATGGATGGCTAATACCCAAAATTGAGAATCAGAGGACACAAGATCCAGCCTGAAGGAGATTCTGCAGGCCAAATTTGGCACAATCTGAACACTAAAATAAATGATAGCAATGGATTATGATTCAATGAACAAAATTAGAATCTGTATGTCCATACTTATACAATATTGAATCTTACTTAATAAAATAATCTTATAGTCTTAATAAATAAAGTAAAGTAAAATAAAATAAAATAAAATAAAATACAAAATATTACTTGTTAATTACAAGGGAAAAATAGTAACTTTACAGTGGAAATACTGGCAAGCACCACCTTATGTACATGATCAGAGTCAACATCCCAGGACTGGGACACACTGACATCATGTTTCTCCTGACGTGCTGGACTGTGAAAGACCTATCTCTTCTATGGGTTTCTGGTCCACAAAGTAAAACCTGAATCTAATCTGGACAAAACATCAGAAAACCCAAACGAGGAACATTCTCCAAAACACCTCAGGTACTCTTTAAAGATGTCAAGGTCAATATGACTGAGGCAATGCTCCAGAGTAAGAGTAACTGAAGAGGCATAACAACTAAATGCCATGTGGCATCCTGGATTGAATCCTGGCTGGGCTCGGAAAAGGAGCTACAAAGGGCAGTACTGAGACTACTGACAAATTTTGAATATGGACTATGGATTTTAGATTATAATATTGTGTTCATGTGTTAACTTTGCAGATTTTGATATTTGTATTTTGCTTATGTAAAAGGCTGTCCTTGTTCTTAGGAAATAAATACTGAAATATTCAGGGGGAAAAGTGCACAATGTCTCCAACTTATTCTCAAATGGTACAGAAAAGGAGAGAGTAAGCATTGGTTCCTGGAGGGCAAAATTTTCTTAGATGATACAATGGTGTAAACAGATATACAGTTTATCTGTGGTCTTAAATTTTTATGGGGGTACATGATTAGGAAAAAAAATGTCTAAAATGTATTCTTGAGGGAGTGATGATGAAAAAAAGTTTTGAGAAACACAGGAAGAGAGACAGGGTTGAGTGAGGAAAGAGGAAGCAAAATCAAATGTGGATCAGTGTAAAGGAAAGATATACAAGGATTTCCTTTGTCTTAAGTTTAAAAATCTTCAAATTAAAAGGTTACAAGAAAAAAAAATATATTTAGAAATAGAGCATCAACAAAAAAGTGGTAATAATATGCTGGCCCAAGGAAACATTCATATAGCCATGCAAATGTTTTTCATTGTTGCTTCTTTATTACAACACATTGCATATGTATTATTCATTTACCCACTCCATCTAATGTGGTTTTATGAATGTTTTATATATGGTGATCTTGTCTTCTCACTGCTTGGAGACAATAGTGGCTCAATAAGGCCATTCACTTAAAAAAAATTTTTTTAATGTTTATTTATTTTTGAGAGAAAGAGAGAGAGAGCACAAGCAGGGGCAGGGCAGAGAGAGAGAGGGAGTCACAGAGTCTAAAACAGGCTCCAGGCTCTGAACTGTCAGCTCAAACCCACAAACTGTGAGATCATGACCTGAGCTGAAGTTGGATGCTTAACTGACTGAGCCACCCAGGTGCCCCAAGGCCATTCACTTTTTAAGGAAAGTATTTTAAATGCAGAAGGTAACATGTTCTATCTTCATGAAGGACAGAACAAAATAAAGGTTTCAATAATAACAGGTAGGATCCAGGTTAGAATGCAAAAAAAAATTTTTTGAGAATAAAGTAGTCTGGAATATAAGTTAGTGAATTGGTTATGGAATAGTCTGTCACAGAGATCTTGAATATATTAGTAATACTTAGGAATATTATCAGGCACACATCTATAGAAAGATAGTTCCAAGGGTGTCTTCTTCCGTTAGAGCTGCTATAACAAAATATATAGACTGAGTGGCTTATAAACAACAGAAATTTCTTTCTCACAGTATTGGGGGCTGAGAGGTACAAGATCAAGGTGCTGGCAGATTCACTGTCTAAGGATGTCCTGCCTTCTGATTAATAGAGGGCACCTTCTTGCTGTGTCCTCACATGGTGGAAGAAACAAGCTAGATCTGAGGGGTCTCTTTTATAAAGTTACCGATCCCACTCACGAGGATTCCACCCTCATAACCTAAACACCCCCAAAGGGCCCACTTCCCAACAACATCACTTCAGGAGTCAGATTGTCAACACATGAATTTGGGAGGGTGGGGGACCCACGCATTCAAGCCATAGCAAAGGGCAAAAGAGATGGGCTAAAAGAGTCTTTCATTCATACTGATAACCAACTAGGCAGTTTGTTGGCTTAAAACGGAGTGAGACACAACCTCTGTCTTTAGTGAACTTGCCAGCTAATGGAAAGATTGTTTTAGGATGCATCTTCCAGTATAAGAATACACTGTCATCTTATATCTCATCTCCGGTCTTTACAACTTTTCCCTAACAAACTGCTGTCATCATCATAAAAACGCCTGTATTTCCATCCTTCTGCAGCTGTCACTCTACAGCTACCTTTGCAAAATATTTTCCAACCACCAGTGACAGCACAACACAAAAACAGGTAAGGGGACACCTGTGTGGCTCAGTCAGTTAAGCATCCAGCTCTTGGTTTCTGCTCAGGTCATGATCTCATGGTTCTCGGTGAGTGCGAGCCCTGATCACGCGAAGAGTGTGAAGCCCGCCGTGGATTCTCTCTCTCTCCCTCTCTCTGCCCCTCCCCTGCTCGCGCAATCTCTCTCTCTCTCTCTCAAAATAAATAAATACACTTAAACAATAATAAATTAAAAAAAAAAAGTAAGGACGTTTGCATTCTTTCAGTGACCAGGTGTGCTGAGATGGCAAACAGTCCCCCAGGACTATGCAACAGTTGTATTACTAGGAACAGCCGAGGACCTGCTTGCAGGTCCAAAGTGCAAAACTGACTCTGTTGCCACCATTTCCTGGCCATTGGATTCCCTCACTTGATTAATTAACTTAAAATTGCCTCTCAATGGCAAGCCAGACTTCTGTTTCCAATTTCCTCCTGCGTTGAAAAGTAAATAGGTTTCTAACCACATTTTCAAGCCTTTTTGCATGGGTCTTTTGTGCTTACAGTAAACCAGTATCCACTGGAAGGCATCTGGGCCACTGCCAAAGTGGGTATTTGATTTCTTTGTTGTCTTTCCGTATAACCTAACTAACCACAATCCCTTTCCTCCATTCTTCAAAAATGTGCTTGAACAAGAGCCAAGAGCCCCTCCTACAAAATGAACAAGAGGAAAAAAAAGGAGGAAATAAATAAGGAAGGGGCCATGGAAAAAAATTAGGGTTTGTGACTATTACCCCATACATCACATTTTCATTTTACATTTTTCTCTCATGACTGCACAAAAACATCTAGATTCTGAATGCATTCCCATTCTTTCCTCCCCACCCAAGAAGATTATACGATTATAAACATGAGGTAAATCCCTATGATCCTATTCCTAAGATATGCCCTGGGTTTTGACCTTGGGGTTGGGGGTTGTGGGGCAAATGCCTAAGAGGTTTGAATGACTACCCAAAGAGAAACAGATGGTGTCAGCAGGCCTGTGCCAACACATAATTTGTTTACCTCCAAGCCACGCACTTTCTCCCACACTTCAGAAAAAAGAATTAAAAATGAGCCTCTGCTCCTTCAAGAGGTGAATTTTCCAGGACAAGTCTTCCATATGGAAAGGAAAATGGTACCAGGCCAGAGCATACACAATGAAGAAGGGTTCAGGCTGTTGCACATTTTCTCTTTCAACAGGTTCCAAATGTTCCAGTGGACACTCTTTATCTTCTCCCTATTAACTCTCTACTCCTCAAATCAGATATCAATGAACTTTCTTCAAATCCCGAAAGAGTGAGAATAGCATGAACATAGGCACAAAGGCAAAAAATATAGGGCAGGTGCTGGGAAGAGCAAGTAGTTCAAATGGAGAAATAATACACGAGGGAGAAGATTAGCAAGTGAGAATGGCCAGGAGTTTAGGGTTAGATATGGAGGCCGTGACCATCAGGCCAAAAAGTTTCAACTTTATTCGGTCATTAGGAAATACTGAATACAAAAAGATAAAACTGAGGAAAATTAGCCAGTTTAGAAGACAGTGCCACATCAAAAAAGAGAGAAAGTCAAACATGAGAATTAGTAGAATACGAATGCTTCACCTCAGGGAGGGATTCCTATGACCAAACATTGGGAGCCAGGCATAAAAGGGTAAGTCAGAAGCCTGTATGAATCTTTATCTGATAGAAAGACACTCATGAGTTCTTGAAAGGAGAGCAAACATTCAGGCAAAATCCTGTGAACTCTTACATGCCATTCAATAACACAGTGGGGAAAATCTCCACCATTTTTAATCACACAGAAGCAAGGTCACATGACTGCACTGTTCTGTCTTGTATAGACATTTAGCACACACTCAGAACAGAAAAGCATAATTTATTTTTTTAAATTTTTTTTCAACGTTTATTTATTTTTGGGACAGAGAGAGACAGAGCATGAACGGGAGAGGGGAAACAGGCTCCAGGCTCTGAGCCATCAGCCCAGAGCCCGACGCGGGGCTCGAACTCACGGACCGCGAGATTGTGACCTGGCTGAAGTCGGACGCTTAACCGACTGTGCCACCCAGGCTCCCCACAGAAAAGCATAATTTAAAGAAGATAGCTATGTTGGGGACTCAGCTAATATGACTCATATATGTGATTTCTGACCTTTCCTGATCATCGGGGAATGATGAAACTAAATACCTGGAAGAAGGAATGAATAATGTGTCTTTCAGACTCTTTCTATTGAATATCACTTCTGCTAGCCATTCATTAAGAAAAACAGACAAACTGGAGTTTCTTTTCCTGGTGAAGGCTCCAGATTGGGCAGCATACATTACTGATTAAGGGAACATCTGTGGTTTCAGATAGGGTGACCCTATATAAACTAGTTTCTCTCCAGGTTTATACACACTACACAATTATAAGCAGCTCTTCCTTTCACTCTCAAAACTACCCCAGGTTAGGTAATAAATTATATGGTCAACCCTAGTTTTAAATATCTGATGAAGAGATAGTAGGTTGCCACATAACTGTGCAAGTTCAGATGCTAAATTATCTTCTAACTTGGAATGCAACCCACCTTAACAAGCAACATCTAACTGGATGGCTATTAAAGGATTTGGTGAGACTAAAATCATTAGAGTATCATGTCTGTGAGCACAGTGCTATGACTTCTTAGACTGTGCCCTCACCCCCTAGCATAACCCAATCACATCAGAAGCATTTACTGAAAGAATTAGTTGCTTATCGATAGACATGACACGTGACATAACTCTCCCTTTGTGGATATCATAGTGTGTATCCTACTGATACAACCACTATGTAGCATAAACTATTATATAAATTTATGGCTTAGATGCTCTCCTTTGCTCTTCCCCATTTCTTCACCCCCCCAAAAATTCAAGTAACGTACAGCCAATTTATAACCTCCTCTTCTAGCGCACCTACTGGTGCCTACCAAACATGCTCATCTTCCAGAATCCAGTCCAACTCACCAGACTCAGAAGTTAAGCCTCCAGGATGTCACAGTGAACCCATTGAGAGTGTTATTTCCCACAGAGCCAAAGCCATCTATTTTTCATTCTGCCAAACCAGCAATATTTCCAACATGAAATATCCATAATGCAGGAAATTCCAGTTCTAGGACTCAGACATGAATAGCCCCAGCAATTATTGTTAAATAGCATGTATTAAGAAGTAGTTTTTTTTTTTTCCTGTTGGAGGTAAACAGTACAGCATGTACATTGTGGTTCACAGAGTCCATGGAAGTGTACTATGCTATTAGATCCTAAAAGTGGAGAGCAAGTCCAAAAACAGTCCACTTAAGAGGATTATTTTTATTTCTGATTTTGCATGAAATTTAGAATTGTATGCGTAATTATTGTGCTCATACTTCAGGAATTATTGAGGAAAGCTTGTAAATTACCTCTTGTGGACAAGTTGTTTAAGGAAGGCTCAAGTCAGTTAAATTTGATAGTTGGGACAATTTTAGACAAGTAAGTGAATATCACTCTTTGTTATCTTGAAACATTCCTAAGGTCCTCAGGATTACCCACGTGATTTCTATTCTTGTCCATTCTGTTACCATTTTCAAACCTGTGAAACTGCAACTATATTGCAAGTAGCAAATAACATCACCAACGAAAACAGAATTATTTTGCAAGCAGCCAATAGCATCACGTGGGTGGAGTCATTCTGAGCTTAAGAGAAAATTTTTTGGTAAAGCAAAAGAAGAAAAACTCCTTGGCAAAGGTCTCATTTATCTTTTTTGCCTTAAAGCCTTATGTATAGTAAATGCTAAACATATGTTACACCGAACTTAAATTGATATTGGGTCTTTCTTGCACTGGCCGGGGGGGGGGGGGGGGGGGGGGGGGGGGGGAGAGAAAGAAGAGAGAGAATGGGGTTGGTTTAGTGTCTGCCTGCTTTGCTTATCGCCATTTAAGAGTTGGTACATATGAAAATTGCCTCTTCTATTGACTTTAGAGCCTACAGTAAATAAAAGGATTTTTTAAAGCAACTCTCATTTTAATAATTTTGGTACAAATAAATATGAAAGCTCTTTTGGGGATGGTGTCTTCTGTTTTTTCAGTAGAGGTAGGTTTTGCTAGTTGGGTTTGGAATAGGTGTAATATCCATGCACACCTCTTTTTCTTCTAGGAAATACTTATTGAAAATCTAACACTTCATGGCACTATATTAAGTTTCGTGGGGGATACACAAACGAGAGACAGGTCGTATCCTAAACTGTACAATTTGCAGGAAGTGATTGACATGCACACACATGCCTAGAGCGTGGCAATCATATTTTACCTCTTAAGAGGGATATTTAAAAGAAAACTGGGAAAATTCAAAATAAGAAATGGTTCATTCCACTGAGGGATATTGAGAGAGACTTACAGAAGTGTCACTTTTAGAGTTAGTTCTTGAAAAATGACTTGAATTTTTACTGGAATTTCAAGAGGATTTCAAGCACCATGTGCAAAAGCAGAGGAATACACCTGCTTGTATATTTATTTGGATTTTGTTGGTGATTATACATGAGTGGTGAAGGAAAGTGAAACATTAAGAAAGCTAAGATTTCTAGTTTGGCTACACAGGTGTGAAATGGAGTAATTATGATTTGTTTTTTACACAGTGAATTGAAGTTATCTGTGGGGTGTCCTGCTTGAAGCATTAAATAGGCATTTAAAAACATAGACCTAAAGAAATGAAAGAAATATATAGAGGTAAAGACTTGGAATTAGTTCAAGTGTGAGATCCAATGAGATGATTCATGGCAAACTATAAAATCTCAAATCATGCTAACATTTAATGGCTGAGGGTAGGGTGTGGGGGGAGAGGTGAAGGAAAAGAAGCAGACTGAAAGATGAGAGGAGAGCCAGGGGAGTTTACTATCACAGAAACCAAGAGAGGCGTGAGTATCTTCCATGAGCTGGTCTTGGCCACTATTATCAAAGGTGGCAGAAATTGAATAGAGAGAGATACAGTTGATTCAATGTTATTAATGGAGTACTGAACTAAACTTTCTAAGTGGTCCTATATAGTATACTGAAGGGTTTCTTGTTGTTCTAAGTAGCCAGAAAGAAATAAGTGTAAACATCAGTATTACCATTTGATTTACCAATATTATTTTGATGCCTTTCCAGTCCTTATGAATATCTCACACTGTGCTTCAGTTAGGTCAGAAGTCAAGTATCTATAAATTGGGTGAAAATCCTTCCCAATATTAGGATTTTTTTTTTTTTTATAACTGTAGGCTTGAACATTTTATTGCTCTGCCATAAATATAAATGAACTCCAAGTGTGGCAGTCTTTGGAGATTAAGAGTAGACACTCATCTTGGGGTAAGATTTACCCTAAATTGTTAAGTCATAAGATGAGAAGAGTGGTACATCTGATCTGAGTGGCTTGGTCATCTTTGGATAATGTTGCTAATATCTTGTCCTTTCTTGACTGTAATAAATTTTCATATTTGGAATATTATGTAGATGTTGGGATTTCGCTCTTTTAATTGATTAAATGTGGAAAAATTGGAAAGCCCACGTTCAACTGGAATTTATATGACCTACAGCTGCTATGTGATGAGATGAGGCAGAACAGCAGAGGGAGGATACTTTTCTAAGACTGTTTGTCATCTATCTTTCAGTGTCTTCCTTAATTGTATTATTTATTTGCATTTTAATTTTTGTGGTCTGGAACTTGAAAAAAAATTTAGAGTCCTTTAAAAATAATTTAAAATGTGAAACAATTCATGGAAAACAAATTTTTGTACAATCCTGTCGGCATCTAGAGAAAATATTTTGTTTCCCTAACTTTCTTCAACCCACGAAGTTGTCCAGGAGGAGAGGAAAGAAAATCTGGGACTTGAACAGGAATTTCCTCCTGTTGAACTGGCTGTGTGCTTGATTTCTTAATGGTTAAATGCATGTGATTGCCTCATCTGGTACTTCCCCCAAAGCAGGTCTTGTTACTGTGAGAAGGCTCCCCTAACTACTGGAATCATTTATTTAACAACAATTGTTTAAGGACACTAGTTAATTTGGAAATTTCAAAATAGATCAGATAAAAATTTTGCTCACAAAGAGATGAAACCTAACAACAATAGATGATAGTAAGTACAAAAATACCCAAAATACTAGACAAAATATAAAAGAAATTCAGATTTCCATTTCTGGAAATACGGTGAAATAGTTTCATAGAAAAATCTATCCCAGGATAAAAATAGAAAAATCTGGATAAAATATAAATATTTCTCAAAATCATGGCTAATTGGGACATAAATAAAGCAAAGATATAGCCCAAAAATGACATGGAAGTGTGGAGAACAAGAAGAAAAAGCCAGTGCTGCAGCTAATATTTTCTCTAAGGGCATTTGCAAATTTAAGGGCTCCACAGATTCTATTCAAGAGAAACAGGTGAGGAGAGAATTAATGAAATAGAAGACAGATATGAGAAATAACCTAGAAGGCAAATACACATAAACAAAAAGATGGAAAATATGAAAGTTTAAGAGATACAGTGATTAGGAGAGTCAACATACACAAAATGAGAGTTGCAGAAAGAGAAAAGAAAATGGAAGAAAGACCATGTTCAAAGATATAATGACTAATGACTTTATTTAATGTTATTTTTATATCTTATAATTTAAGTTTTATTCCTGTCTCATTAATCTTTAGCCTGTCTTATTTTCTTATATATGTTTTTAAAGATTATTTCAAAAATAATTAAGGCCTGTAGGTATTTTAGTTGCATCCAATATGTTTTATTAAGCAGTATTTTTATTATAATTTAGTCCTACGCTGAACACACAATCCATTAGGTTACTTGAACTTTGGGATTCAGGTCTTCCATCAGGATAGATACATAACATTACAAGGTTTTAAAAGAAAACAGAGAAAAGAGAGAGAATAGAGGGACACAGTGATGGACAGACTACTACCAAAGGGAGGCAATTACCTTCTAGCTGACTTCTCAACAACAATAAAGGACATTAAATGACAATGGAAATATATTAAAAATACTGAGAAAAATAACAAGTGACCTTGAAATGTCATCTAGTGAGGATATTTTTAAAATGCAAGCAAAATAGGGGCGCCTGGGTGGCTCAGCCAGTTGAGCATCCGACTTCGGCTCAGGTCATGATCTCGCGGTTTGTGAGTTCAAGCCCCGCGTGGGGCTCTGTGCTGACAGCTCGGAGACTGGAGCCTGCTTCGGATTCTGTATCTCCTTCTCTGACCCTTCCCCACTCATGCTCTGTCTCTTAAAAATGAGTAAACGTAAAAAAAAAAAATGTTTTTTTAATGCGAGCAAAATAAATAAAGATATTTTCCAATGAACTAAAGCTGAGTTCACTACCAATAGCACCTTACAAAAGGAACTTCTGAAAGTCATATCTAAGAAAGAAGGAACAGATCCAAGAAAGGTTTGATGTACAAGAAGGAATGGCTAAGCAAAGAAATGGTAGATTTGTGGGTAACACTAAAACAAGCATTAACTGTATAAAATAGCTACAATGAAGGCTAATTTGTAGAGTTAAAAACAAACCAGACCAAAAGCAATATAAATTAGAAAGCATATTAAAAATTAGATGGGGCGCCTGGGTGGCGCAGTCGGTTAAGCGTCCGACTTCAGCCAGGTCACGATCTCGCGGTCCGTGAGTTCGAGCCCCGCGTCAGGCTCTGGGCTGATGGCTCAGAGCCTGGAGCCTGTTTCTGATTCTGTGTCTCCCTCTCTCTCTGCCCCTCCCCCGTTCATGCCCTGTCTCTCTCTGTCCCAAAAATAAATAAACGTTGAAGAAAAAAAAATTTTTTTTAAATTAGAAAGCACCAAAAGCATATAAATTAGAAAGGCTGTAACTGGATTTAATATGTTCTAGGGCAGAGCTTCTCAATCTTTAATATGCACCCAGTCACTGGGGGATCTTTGTAAAATCCAGGTATTAAATCAGTGGGTTGGGGCAGATATTTTCCATTTCTAACAAGTTCCCAGATGTGTCTATTTTGCTAGTTGATGAATCAAACTTTGATTAGCAAGGTTTTGAGATCCTTATTCAAGAGTAGGGCAGAGATTGATTACATTCATGTCTGTTAACAAATAGTCATGTTAAAATCTAAAAAAAATTAAAATAGGGAAGCTCTATACAAGGCAACTACTAAGCTCTCCAAGGAGTGAATATTAATAACACACAAAATGGGATTTAAAGCAAGAACATTTTGAAAGGCAAAGACGATCCCTACATAATTCCCTTGATAGCATTAGAATTCTAATGTAGTCACCTCAGAATATATTTAACTATATTTATATATAATATATATTTATATATACATATTTATATATTTATACTGTGTAAAGAAAAAATTGTCACAATATATAGGGACATATTGATGAGTCCATCATTATAATAGGAGATTTAACCACCCCCCACTTTTTTCCCAGTAATCAATAAAGCAGACAAAATAAATCCAAAGTATGGTAGTCCTTAGTGCTGTTCACCAAAATTCTGGTTCTCCTCCTTCATGATACATTGTAGGAATACATTTTCCTGACTCCTTGAAATTAGGTGAGGCTTTTTGGGGGCATGTGACTTGCTTTGGCCAATGAAATGTGAGAAGTTAATGTCAGCAGAAGCTGGCTTCCAGATCAGTGTGAGACACCATACAAGTTCTTTTTCCTGCTGTGGCAATTTTGAAAGCACAGAGTTGGATACTCTGCTAGCCTGATTCCTCAGAAAAGATGAGTAGTGAGCATGAACCAGAAGTAAACTTTAATTGTGAGAAGCTTTGTTACAACCTAACCCATCCCGACTGTTACAGTAAGGATAGAAAAGAATTAAACAACATGATTAAAAAGATAAATCTAGTGTATATATTTAGAACATGGCACCCAACAACTGGAAAATAGATACGCTTTTCAAGGAGACATGAAACATTTATAAAGATCAAATATATTCTAGATCACAAAGCAAGTCTCAAAAAATTCTAAAAGTCAGTGTTGCACGGACTACATAGTCTTACTGCAAGGCAATAAAGTAAAAATCAAAGCCAAAGCAACCAACTTCAGCTCACAGTTCCTGAGTTCAAGCCCTGCATCGAGCTCTCTGCTGTCACTGCAGTGCCCACTTCAGATCGTCTGTCTACCTCTCTCTCTGTCCCTTCCCTTCTCATGCTGTGTCTCTCTTTCAAAAATAAATAAACACCAAAAATAAATTTAAAAAATCAAAAACCAGAATGATAACTCAATTTTGAAAAAAAAAAAGTTTAAGTAATTCATACATTAAAGAACATGTAATGAAATATAGGGGGAAGCATAGAACTAAATTGTAATAAAATGCTGCTTAATGAAACAAACTGGATACAACCAAAATGATACCCACAGGGCTTCATTGTTTTAAAATAATCTCTAACTCTTAAAAACTGAGAACAACTGAGGGTTGATGGGGGTAGGAGGGAGGGGAGGGTGGGTGATGGGTATTGAGGAAGGCACATTTTGGGATGAGTACTGGGTGTTGTATGGAAACCAATTTGACAATAAACTTCATATATTGAAAAAAAATAAAAAATAAAATTGAAGGAAAAAAAAAATAAAATAATCTCTAAAAAATATAAATATGAGGACAGGTTACAGATTAATGAGCTAAGAATAAAACTTAAGTTATAAAAATTACATACAATAAACCTGAAGAAAGCAGAAAGAAAAATATGATAAAACAGAAAGTAACATAATGGAAATGAAACAGAGGAAACAGAGCCAAAAGCTACTTTTCAAAAAGTGTAAGATTGACAAATGTTCAACAAAACTGCTCTAGTAAAATATATCACAGAAATAAAGTAAAATGGAAACCCAACTACCGATACCGCATTGATTAAATATAAAAAAATACTTTGAATAAGTGTACACCCATGTATTTGAAAACTGAGGTGAACAAAAATGCATTTTTAGAATATACATTATAAAAAGAAAATAGACAAGAAATATATTAACTCCATAATCATTATGGAAATGTGTGAGTTCTCAAAATATCTTGACTTATACATACTATAGAATTTCATTATATAAAATTGAAAAAACAGGCAAAACTAATAATACATGCTGCTAGAAATCCAAGCACTTGTGACCTTTGAAATCTTGCCGTGGGAGGAGTGGTGGGAACGGGCATGGCAGAGGCTTCGGTGGTGCCGGCAGTATTTTGTCTCTTGGTCTGGGTGCTGGTTAAAGGGTGTGTTCAGTTTGTGATCATTCAACTGCTCTGTGCCTCCCTGCATGTATGTTACACTTTAGTAAAAGGTGGAAAAACAAAATCCTTACACAAAGAAAAGAATATGTAATTCTTATCTATACAAACTATAGAGTAGGAAAAGAGGGGCTAGTCTCCAAACATATTTTGTGAGGTGAGTAAAACCTTGATCCCAATGCCAGACAGGACAGTACAAGGAAGAAAAATTACATGCTGGTATTACTCACTAAAATAAATGGAAATATATCCTGAACTAAAACATTAGAAAACCAAATGCTCATTGTAAAAAAGAGAAAAATGAATCATGACCGGGGGGGGGGGGGTGCAAAGTTGAGTCAACGTGAGAGGATCTATTAATATAATTCACCATATTCATGGACTACAGAGGAAAACAACTAAATAATTATTTTTATACAGACAGAAATAACAAATGATAAAAGTCAGCAATGGCTCAAGCCAA
This sequence comes from Herpailurus yagouaroundi, assembly GCF_014898765.1. Classification (NCBI taxonomy): domain Eukaryota; kingdom Metazoa; phylum Chordata; class Mammalia; order Carnivora; family Felidae; genus Herpailurus; species Herpailurus yagouaroundi. The sequence continues at coordinate 6,373,128 of NW_024412415.1, forward strand.
ATTTCTTAGCTAAAGACGGATAACTTTTTGAGCCCACTCAAAAGTAGCACCATAAGAAAGGAAACAAAATAGGAGAAAAATCCTACCACAAATAGATTACTCAATGATGAAATGTTCAAAGCATTAGTACCTTTAAAATCAGGAACAAGGCAAGGATGCAACTTCCACCAATTCCATACAATTTGGTGTTCTCATAAGTAATAAGGCAAATACACACAGTCCTACACACACACACACGCATGCACGCACACACACATTGTATAAGAATTAGAAAAAACTGGGTCGCCTGGGTGGCTCGTTCGGTTAAGCCACTAACTCTTGATTTGGGCTCAGGTCATGATCTCACAGTTTGTGGGCTCGAGCCCCACTTTGGACTCTGCGCCGACAGTGCGGAGCCTGCTTGGGATTCTTTCTCTCTCCTTCTCTCTCTGTCCCTCCTCCACTTGTGCTCTCTTTCTCTCAAAATAAATAAACTTAAAAAAAATTTTTTAAAGAGTTAGAAAAAAACAATCATTTATAGATTAACATAGCAGTTTACATAGCAAATTCAAAACAATCTATGAAATTGTTAGAATTAATAAAAGAATTTAGGTTGCCAGGCTTAAGACTAACATCCAGAAATCAATTTTATTTCTATACATAGATACCAACATTTCTAAAATGCCACTCAAAAGTATAAGTAATATTTATAATAACAATAAAATATAAGGGATCCAGACAATAAATCCAATACAAATTTTTGTAAGAACTTTATGTAGAAAAATATAAAACTTTATTGAAAGACATTAAAGAAACCCTAAATAACTAGAGAGACATACTATGTTCATTAAATGAGAGTCCCATTTTTCACGAGATCGATCCTTAAGTTGATGTAAATATTCAATGCATTTCTTTTGTTTTTTATTTTTTTAATGTTTATTTATTTTTGAGACAGAGAAAGACAGAGCATGAGCTGAGGAGGGTAGAGAGAGAGAGGGAGACACAGAATCTGAAGCAGGCTCCAGCCTCTGAGCTGTCAGCACAGAGCCTGATGCAGGGCTGGAACTCATGAGCTGTGAGATCATGACCCGAGCTGAAGTTGGACACCCAACCGACTCAGCCACCCAGGCGCCCCTTCAATGCGTTTCTAATTAAAACTCTAGCAAGCCTTTTGTGATAGTTGATAAGCTAATTGTTAAGTCACTGAAGAGCATAGCACCAAGAATAGCCAAGATGTTCTTGGAAAAAAACCAAGTAGGGGACTTGCCTGGTCATGTATTGTGACTGATTATAACCTGTAATTATTAAACAATGAAGTATTGACTCATTGTTTTTTTAAAAAATTCATGTATAGATAAAATACGTAAATCAGCAACAGACCCATGTATTTTTCCAACATAGATATATAAACAAGACTGGCATGGCAGTTTAGGAAACAAAGGATGGGTTAAAAAGTAAATGGTACTAGACAATTGCTTATCCATAAGGAATATAAGTGAAAACAAATATTTACTTTAGACCACTGATTTTTAATATTTGAGGGGCACCCGGGTGACACAGTTGGTAGTGTTCAATTCTTTCTTGATCTCGTCTCAGGTCGTGATCTCACAGTTTGTGAGTTCAAGTCCCACTGCACTGATGGTGCAGAGCCTGCTTGGGATTCTGTCTCTTCTTCTCTTTGCCACTTCCCAGCTTGTACTTGCTCTCTCTCTCTCTCTCTCTCTCTCTCTCCCAAACTAAATAAATAAATAATTTTTAAATTTGAGATGGATTAACTACTTAAATGTGAAAGACAAAGGTTTAAAACATTTAGAAGAAAGTACAGGAAAATATCTTTTAGACTTCGGGTACAGAAAGATTTCTCACCCATGATACAAAAAACACAAACCCTAACAGAAAAGAGAGGGAAATTCAATGACATTTAAAAAAAAAATCTGTTAGTCAAAATATTCCCTGAAGAAAATGAAAAGACAAAACAAAAAGTAGAAGGAAGGTAGTTCCTTCATGTATAACTGACAAAGAATTAGCATCCAGAATACATAAAGAATGACTACAAATCAATAAAAAGACAATCCAGTAGGGAAAAAAATGGCAGAAGATATGAATAGGGACTTTTTTTGAGGTTTATTTATTTATGTTGAGAGAAAGAGAGTGAGTGAATGCGTGCACATGAGCAGGGGAGGGTCACAGGGAGCCTGACACAGGGCTCAGTGTCAGGTCTGTGAGATCATGACTTGAGCCAAAACCAAGAGTTGGACACTTAAACAATCAGCCACCCATGGCCCCACGAATAGGCATTTTTCACAGAATTAAAAATATTAATGGCCTTTAAACATATACGGAAATATTTAGCCCCACTATTAACCAAATAAATACAAATTAAAATTATAACAAGATGCCTACCTCGTACCTTTAAAAATGGCAACAATTGAAAAGTCAAATAAGGGCACCTGGGTGGCTCAGTCAGTTAAGTGTCTGACTCTTAGTTTCAGCTCAAGTCATGATCTTGCAGTTTCGTGGGTTTGAGCCCCGCACTGGGCTTTGGGCTGGCAGCATGGGACCTGCTAGGGATTCCCTCTCTCCTTCTCTCTCTGCCCCTCCCCCACTTGTCTCTGTCTCTCCCAAAATAAAGAAATAAACTTTCAAAAAGTCAAATAATACAAGTTCTGGTGAAGACACAGAGCAAAAGGAGCACTCATAAAAAGCTGGTAGGAGCATAACTCAGGCAACCATTTTGGAAAAGCAATTTGACTTCATGTAGTAGTAAAATTTAACAAACTTGTGCCCTAAGACACGGCAATCCTACTCATATAAGTAGTTGCCTGATTCTACAGCAACACTGTAGAATCACCTGGCCCCATCCTAAGGGATTATGATTTAACTATTCTGAGGTAGGGCTCGGCTACTGGTTTTTTTTTTTTTTTTAAGTTACATAGGTCGTTATACTATTCCTATAGTCAAGGAAGGTCTTTTACTGGAGGTGTTCAAGTTCAGAGTGTCTTCTAAAGGCCATCTGTTCTAAAGTACCATTTAATAGGAATAACTGAATTACAGCCACTATGCCTGTGGGAACTGAGTTGGAAGACAAAGGAGAAAGGAGAGACATGAGAATGTAAGTAGATGAAGCATCTTACATTTCACATGGCTCCCTTCAAGGGTTCAATCCATGCTGGAGGTGTATCTTCATGCTAAATATTGCCACTACATTATTTTTTTTTTATTAAATAAAGAAATAATATAAAGTTACCAGCACAGGACCAAGCGTAGAGCAAAACATTTGATAAATGTTAACTACCTTCTGTGTAGCTGAACTATTTCCTTTCTAATATCACTATGATGCTTTAAGGAAACTGTGAGGTTCAAGAATATCCTATATTCTGAGTTCAAGCCCTGAGTCAAGAAATGCGATAAATCATGACTCAAAGGTTGGCATATTCCAGAAACTTAAGGTTAGAAAAGATTATCTTTCAATGCTCTAATATTCTAACTATCATTCAAACCATCATATATTCTCCCTACTGATACCCTAGAGGCCTAACCTCCAATTCTCCAATTCTCTGTGAGTCCTTGTGTGAACACAATGCTAAGGCAATTAAAGAATACAGCTATACATGAGTACCTCAATTTCAGATTGGAGGTCAATGTCAATCCAGGTGATGACTAAAAAAGTTACCTAGAGACTCATGGTCTCTACTCAGCAGATAAAGATCATTCCAGTATCTCTTCACCAAACTGAAGGGCTGGGCAGGGACTAAATGGTGGCCTGGCTCTTTGGGAACTTGCCCTTGGGTTGGAGTCGAGACTGTCTCCAGATTGATCTTCCAAAAGGGAGCTCTGTTTCTCTGCGTAAAGGAGCATGGTAGGGGGCGGGGGAAAGGAAGAGAGGAGGGGAGAGGCTAAGAATAAAGGAGAGGCAACACTGAGGGATGTTTTCAAGTCCGACTTTATTATTCAGGTTTCTTCAATGCTCCCATGCTCTATTTGTATGCCCCTGCATGGCCTCTGATGACAAAACATGGCCTGACAAAAAAATACTCTCATGAAATGTCAAACCTTTGTTATTTTCCAAATCTATCTGGAAATTTGAGACTAAGTTCTCATTGTCCTAACAGAATTGATGAATCGATGAATGCATGGCCAGCTGGGTGGGTGTTTAGAAGCTCCCACTCACCAGCCTTGGCAGGTTCATAAAAGATGAAGGGAAAACAAGGAGGGAGGGATATCCTGTTGGCTGCTCCTGTTCTCAATGGAGATCTGAACTTGAATTTGCCTTTTCGTCAATGATCCCAATGAGAGTAGTGTTCTAAGCCTAAAGCCTAAGTATCTGTACTTCTGTCAATGGCCAGTGTAACCTGGTGATGCTGCTGTCTGTTGTTCTTTGTTCACGGAGGTTCCCCATAAGGACTCACGATCACACATACCCCGAAAGTATCCAACCTCTCCGAGACTGCAACTCTATCCTATTATTCCCCTGAGATATTGTTATGAGCTTAAGTGTGTCCCTCCAAATTTTATATGTCGGAATCCTAGACCCTGCTTCCTCAGAGTGTGACTGTATTTGGAGATAGGGCCATGAAGGAGGCAAGTAAGTCAAAATAGGTCATTAGGATGAGCCCTACTCTGGTATGACTAGTGTCCACAGAAGAAGAGATTAGGACCCTGACAACACAGCAAGAGGACCACGAGAAGGACACAGGGAGAAGGCAGCCCTCTACCAGTCAAGGAGAGAGACCTCAGAAGAAACCAAACCTGCTAACACCTTGCTCTTGGATGTCTAGCCTCCAGAATTGTGAGAAAACAAATTGCCGTTGTTTAAGCCACTGGTCTGTGGTATTTTGTTATAACAGCCTGAGCACATCAATACAGACGTCGTCTATCCTTTCCAGTATCCAACAGGGAAAGCTCCCTAGAAATTCTCTTCTGGCCCCAAGAGGAAAAGCAAAGGAACCAGAAAATCCTGGACAAGTGATAGCAGCTTTAATGGCTCTGACTCTTGATTTTGAAGAAGTGCTGATCCTTTTGTGAGACAAGTGTTTGACTCGGACTCTAAGTGCAACAGTTCACAGATACTTAATTGGGCATCTAGGACACCACCGGACACAAGTTCCCTATCTTTGGGAAGCCTCATGCATTGTAAAGAACACAGGCTTGGAGTCCAAAGCCTCTCTTTGAAATTCCATTTCTGCCACTGTATAGCTGTGTCAACTTGGGTAAGTTACTTAACTTCTCGAATCTTAGTTCTCTCATCTGTAAAATAGCAATAATAATTTCTTGAATAATACTTGTAATTTGTGTGAGGATTAGAAACAGTAACTGTAAAAATTCACCTACTTTTTGGCAGAGGAATTGGTACAATAAATAGTAGCTGTTATAATAATAGTTACGATTATTTTAAAACAATCTAGCACTGAGCCTGACACCTGCTAAGGTCCAACACAAATTAACCGTTACACTCCTCTTTCCTTCAAGTAAGTTACATGTGAGAGTCCAAGGACTTTAAGATATCTGCAATGCAACCTAAACTTTTAGAGCCTTCTCGTTTTTATGCGGAAATTTGTTTCATCTGCAAACTGACGTTTTGGTTCCTTTTTCCTAATCTTTATACATTTGCTATTTTTCCCTGCTTTACCATTTGCGTTGAACCAGTTACCAGGCAGTTTTGTCTTGCTCCTGATTTTAAACAGAATGGTATTTTTAACATTTTGCCATTAAGTATCAAGTTTGTTGTAAGGTTTTTTGCAGCTACTCTTAAACAGGTTCAGGAAATTTGCTTTCTTAGCCATACGTATTTACCATGAATGGTTGTTGGCTTTTATCAAATGTTTTTCCTACATGAAGGTGACCATATTTTTGTTTACTGCAAACTTTAAAATGGTGAATTACAATAATATTTTTTTCTGATGTTCAACTCATCTCGCATTTTGGAAAACATCTAACTAGGTTGTAACTTATAATATTTTGTTAATATATTTCTAGATTCAGTTTGTCAACATTTTCATTTAGCATTTCAGATCTATGTTCATGAGTGAAACCGCTGTGTAACTTTTCTTTCTCATCCGTCCTTGTCTAGTTTCAACACCAGGTTTTTACTCACGTTATAAGATAAATTGAGAGGTTATTCCTCCTTTTATGTTATCTGAAAGGAATTACTTGTTCCTTGGATAATCGGCAGAATGCACCCCTAAAATTATTGGAGCTAATGTTTTCTTTGTAGATTTTAAATAATTTTTTCAATTCCTTTAATAGTTACCAGATCATGTAGACTTGTTTTTGTCTCTTCTCGAGTATGTTTTAATATACTATTTTTAAGAAATTTATATATTTCTCCTAATTTTTCTAATCTGATGGCATATCAGTTCTACACACTATTATCTTTTTAATAAATATACATCTGTGGTTTTATTTCTTTTCTCATTCCATTTATTCTTTATTTCTTCTACTCATCACTTCTATCAAAAGCTTATCAGTTTTATTAAGCCTTTTAAAGATATGACATTTGTCTTCTTGCACTAGCAGGAACACATTTGTTCATTGTGGTGTTCCCAGAAGCTAGAATCATGTCTGGCATTCAGTAAGTATTGGTTGAATTAAAAAACAAAAACAAAAACAAAAACAAAAAAAAACAATGCATGAAAAAAGCATAAGAAAGAATGTGGATAAGACCAAGTTTTAACAAATTTCTGTAGCAGAAAACAGTAACAACCAAATGCATGGATCTTCTTTTTAAAAAAAGAAAAAGTAAGTAATAGCTTAAGAGACTGTCCTTCAACCCTTGCCTGATTCTGAACCCCTAGGGGGATATAGAGATCTTTAAAGATCTCAAACTCATAATAACTTCCTTACGAGTCCCAGTGGTTTTAGTGAAGGCAGCTTTATCTTAAGCAACACAAGATAGGCTCTGGCATTAGAAACTTATGTGAGATCATAAATTTGCCAATTTTTCTTCAATGCCATACATGTTAGTATTTGATCTTATGACAAAACCAATGAACAAAGAAAAGAAGAGACAAAGAAAAAACCAGACCCTTAAATACAGAGAACAAACTGGTGGTTGCCAGAGGGGAGGTGGGGGAATGGAGTAGGGGTAAAATAGGTGAAGGGGATTCAAAGCACATGCATCCTGATGAGCACTGAGAAATGTATAGAATTGTTGAATCACTTTATTGTATGCCTGAAACTAGTATAACACTGTATGTTAATTATACTTGATTAACATGTTAGGACATGTAGTACTTACTGATCCATCACTATTTTTCATTTTCTTTTTAAAAAATTGTTTACTCTTTCTTTATTTTTGAGAGAGAGACAGAGAGACAGAGCGTGAGCAGGGGAGGGGCAGAGAGAGGAAGACACAGAACTCGAAGCAGGCTCCAGGCTCTGAGCGGTCAGCACAGAGCCCGACGCGGGGCTCGAACTCACTGACGGCGAGATCATGACCTGAGCCGAAGCGGACGCCCAATCGACCGAGCTACCCAGGCGCCCCGCTATTTTTCATTTTCTAAACTGATGTTGCCGATACGCTGGAAATAAAGGGGCCTTATAAATGCAGAGACGCAGAGGAAATGTTGAAAGGACAGTGCGTTTTGCACACGTTGCTTAACGCAGTCCTTCAGACACCAGGTTGTCAAATAGAGAAGTGTATGTCGTGGAGGAACTCTCTAGAGATCAGCAATTCTAAACTCTACGTCTTTGCTTCTACACCACATTGAGTAAGGAGCCATGAGAAAAGAAATCAGTTTCCTGAACTTAACCCACCGCTCCCTACACGCTCATTTAGTCTTTGTATTTACTAGGAGTTTTCCGGCCCTGAGCTATCTAAGAATCTGACTGAGAGTGTGGCTCCATAACTATACACAGGACAACTTTGGAGGTTAGCTTGAGGATGTGCTGGCCCAAGCCAGTCTCTGTAAATCCTAACAAAATCCTTATGTCAAATTCTTTTACCATCATTTACAAATTTCTCCCAAAGTAAAGTACTGAGAACCAACATCAGGTAATCAGTCCTTTAGCACTGGCATTAGGACACCAGACTAGAAGTTGAAGGGTCCGTTCTAAAGACAATGCCAGACAACCTGGCAGAGTGATCGTGATGCAGCCATGCGTGAGCACTTCGATTGAGGAAAATAGGCCAGAAGTAGCCCCATCTCTGCTAATGGTCTGGGCCTGGCCAAGGAGGTGGCTGAAATCCCTGAAGAAAAGGCCCAGCTCTCATATAACTCAGGTCCGATGTATAATGCAGGGTAGATATGCATAGGCTGTGGGTGGTAGCTGAACATACTTAGAAGAAAGTATAATGTCCTGAAAAACTTTAAAGATCAAGCGCATTTTAATTTTTATTTATTTTCTAAGTTTAGTTATTTATTTTGAGAGAGCACCAGTGAGGATGGGCAGACAGAGGGAGAGATCATCTCAAGCAGACCCCGTGCTGTCAGCGCAGAGCCCGACGTGGGGCTCAATCTCACGAACCATGAGATCATGACCTGAGTGGAAACCAAGAGTTGGACACTTAACCAATTGAGCCACCCAGGCACCTTAGGGCATTTTAAAGTATACTAGAAGGAATCATTTAAAAAAAATTATAAGTGCAAAAAAAAATGATAAAAAATTGTAAGTGCTAGAGATAAGCGTTCTGTGTTTGGAGTGATAGATACATGACACAGTTTTGCATGTTAAAATTACAACTCTATGCCAGCACCTGCAACACAATAGCTGCTCCATTAATGGCTTTAGGTAAGTGGTGTAAAGAGCAGTGGTCTGGAGTCTGAAACCCTGGATTCTAATCCTGACTCTATCAGTAACCGGCTACGTTACCTTGTGGTCTGGCCTGTGTTACCTTCTTTGGGTCTCAGAGTTTTCCTCTGTGAAACAGAAGATAAACTGAATGGTCGTAAGATCGCTTCCCATTTGAAATGTCTACGTCTCAATTATCGGTGCTACGTGAAGACCAGGTCCCTGGTCCCCAGTAAGAATGTCCTCTCAAGGAATCACAGGGCAGGATCACAAAGGCAAGGAAGGGAATGGGGTTTTCAGCCAACGGAGGCTAGGCTAGTCTAACATGGCTGGAGCACTGTGCTGTCGCAAGATGAGACGGGAGGGGAGAATGTGGCTAAGTCCGAAAATACTCAGAGTGTGAGGGGCAAAGACTTGCAGCTGAAGATGGGCCCGAAGGAGTCAAGCTCATCCTTTGGAAAAATCAAGCCTCTAATATTGTGAATAGCGACATCATCCTGTTTTTACAGGGCAGTGGATTTCCACCCTTGCTTCACACACTTAGTTAAACGTGTATATATATATACATATTATCCATTTGTTTGTTGTTTGTTTGAAAGTGTATGTATTTATTTTGAGACAGAGAGAGAGACACAAGCAGCTCAGGGGCAGAAAGAGAGGGCAGACAGAATCCCAAGCATGATCCACGTTGTCAGCACAGAGCCCTAGGCAAGGGCTCTGTCTCCCAAATCGCGAGATCACGACCTGAGCTGAGATCAGAAGTCATATGCTTAACCAACTAAGCCACCCAGACACTGCTCATTCATTAATTTAAAGAGAAGTGCCAGGGGCACCTGGGTGGCTCAGTCCTTTAAGCGTCTGGTGTCGGCTCAGGTCATGATCTCATGGTTCGTGGGTTTGAGCCCCACATTGGGCTCTGTGCTGACAGCTCAGAGCCTGGAGCCTGCTTCCGATTCTGTGTCTCCCTCTCTCTCTGCCCCTCCCTCACTCGTGCTCTGTCTCTCTCTGTCTCTCAAAAATAAATAAGCATTAAAAAAATAATAAACAAATAAATAGAAGTGCCTGGATCCTGCCATTAGACATCTTGATTCAGTGGAACTGGAGGGAGAACTGACATCAGAATTGTTTTTAACCCCTGTGGTGATGCCATCATCTGAGGAAAATCATTTGTTTGGTGTTTTACAGTTCACGTACCTTTCAGGGATAGACTTCCATCCTCACAGCCAATGTATAAAGTGGGCAGAATAGGTATCATTATCACCATTCCAAATGCAAGAAAATGGAGTCTCAAAGAAATTACATTTATCCAATTGACAAGCAGCAGAAATGAAATTCTCAGCCAATTTCCTGAGTCCAGGGCCAGTGCTTTTTCATGTTTTTTCACTGTTGCTCAGCTGCCTAAAATGAAAACAGGGGTAAGAATTTATTCCCCAATCCAAGAAAATAGTAGAACCAAGGAGCATGCTATGAGGTTAGCAAAAGGCAAGTTAAGACCTGATGAAAAAGCACTTCTTTGAGTGGAGTTAATACATTCATGGGCCTATGAGCCTGAAAATGTGGTAGATGGGCATCACAGGTTCTGATGAGATTTCAATAAACGCATAGACAAAAGATCCACTCTCTTAACTATTTGAGAGCAGCACAGCATCTTCTCATGAATTTGTCCGAGACCAGTGCCAGACTGGCTACATTACGTTACTGACAGTCTACAAATTATAGTCAGATATACTCAGAGCTGAGAGTCTTATCAGCTTCATGCTTCTACTGAAAAGTCAATTAACCTCGCCCTCAGAAAGAAGGTACAGCACAGATAAGTGACAATCTCACAAATCAGCTACAAAATATGAGGATGTGGTTGATACCACTACGGCAAAACAGGGGCCCCTGGGTTCCATCAGGCGAGATAGTTATTACAGTTATTACATGGCTAACATAGGGAAGGAAACTCACATGTATCAGATGCCTGCAGTGTGGGAAGCCTCTATGGGGCCCTTTGCATGTGCTGTGACGTCTAGCCCTCAAGAGAATCCCAAGAGGCTAACATTGTATTATCCCCTTTTCACAGGTGAGGGGAGTCAGGCTCAGAGAGGATAAACACTGTGCTTAAGCTTACAGAGCTTCATACGGCGCAATCAAAATGTGCCTGTCTTCAGAGCTTGCGGTCTTTCCGCTCTGTTTCTCCCACCTACCAAGGGCTAGGAAACCTGATGAAACCTAACAAGCAACTAGCAAGAAGACTTGTCCACTATTAGCTGGCTCTGTCTTTAGGAGGCTGCATCTCAGGGGCTGGAGAGCTGCCTAGCTTCCATCATTAGCAGCAGCACCCCTAACACTGGCAGGAAGACAGGGCACCCAACCTGCAGAGTCCGGGCGCATCTGATCCCGAAACTGACATTTAGGATGTTCATCAGGAGGTAGGAGCGTTTCCTTCACGTGGGGAATCCTGCCTCACTTAGTCACCCTGCTGTTGCACAATAGATAGGGCATGTCCAATAGCATGGCACGCTAACTGTCAAAATAACACGAGTAAGAATGTTGGCAGCCAGATAGCTGCTAAATAATCAAAACTTCGCTGCCTATTACAAAAGTCAGAGCTCACAGAACTTGCTGCTTTAAGTTTTGCAGGGTGCTAAGGGGCACCTGGGTGGCTCGGTTGAGCGTCCGACTTCGGTTCAAGTCATGATCTCTCAGTCTGTGATTTCGAGCCCGCGTCAGTCTCTGTGCTGACAGCTCAGAGCCGGGAGCCTGCTTTGAGTTCTGTGTCTCCCTCTCTGTCTCTGCCCCTCCCTGCCCCAGCTTACACTCTGCTTTCTCTCTCTCAAAAGTAAATAAACATTAAAAAATTTTTTCTTTAAAAAAAACTAAATAAATGTCAAAAAAATTAAAAATAAATAAATAAAAAATTTTGCAGGGTGCTAAGCTCTAAGGAAACATGTATCATTATACATATCCCTAAACACAACCCCAAATGAGAGATGTGTCATTGGTCCAAGGGACTGGGTGCCAAACCTTTAATGCTCTCACCTTAACACTGAGAAGCCATCCATGAAACGCGTACTCTCAATAGCACCAATTAATCCTGATCAAGCACCCCAAACACAGTAGACACATAGCGCATCAAATCACACAGAAACCACATCCCTAGTTTCCAATGTTGAAATGGCCTTATTCCCACTTTCTCTGGATTCTTCACCACCTTTCAACACACTTCCCACCAGCAGCCGGTCCTTCTTCTTGAAACATACATCTCGTGTTGTGCCCCCGCTCAAAACCTTCTCACTGTTCTTAGAATAAAGTTAAAGTCAAGACCATAGTCAGCAACCCTCCTTCAGCCTAGTCAAACCCACTAAGCTCTACTTTGTCCTTCTATTATTTCCCTGACCACACCTTCCTGCCTTGGGATTTTATCACATGCCATGTCCTCACCTGAATCACAACCTTCCTCCCACCTCCAGCCCACCACTTTAACTGGGCTAATTTCTTTTTACCCATCATAGTTCTACCTAAATGTCACTTTTTTGGAATATCCAAATTAGGTGTCCCTGTTGTATTTTCTCACAGCAGCCTATTGTTCCACCTGCAAAGTAATTATAATTGGAATGTAACGACTAAATATGGAGGTCTTTGGTAAAGTGTGTTTTTCCTACCAATGTAAACTCCATAAGAGCTGGAGAAAACAATCATCTTGTTCACTTCTCTTTTCCTCAGTGCCTTCTACAGTAATTGTTCATTCAATGTCTATTGAACAAATGAATGAATGTGGTTACCCATTCTCTGACTTTGTTTTCTAATACTCTAAGGATAATCTAAAACAAGTTTCCTTCCAAACTGAGAGCCTGTCCCTGCATGTCAAATTATCGTTCCTGAGTCACAGCATGACCCACTGCACCCGAGCAGATGCTCCCTACCACTGCCATCTTGGGGTCACAGCATCTGCTCTGTGAGAGAATTCTCGTGACACTAACCACAGGCTGAGATATAAGCACAGAGCTCATGTCCTCAGCACAGGACACCACATCATAAGAGGCGAATTCCTTGCCTTACACAAAATTAGCCATTCAATAAATATTTGTTGCATTGGAATCTGAGAGCTGAATAAGACCTATGAAAGAGCCTCACATTTTATCTCAGTTTAGTTCATAATGGAAATATGAGCTATTTAAGAAAACAAGAAAGCAAGAAAGCAGTATTTCAAACTAAAATGTGATTTTTGTAATACGTTGTTTCAAAAGTTCATGTTACAAAATTAATGAGTGCAAAATTATAAATATGGATTACTCTTTTCTTGTTCCATGTGAAATATTATATATTGGGTTGGCTAAAAACTTTTAAGCCATATTTTTGTTGGGGAGATGTATTATTTTTTCTTAAATTTGATAATGCCACACATTTGTGCATGGCAGTTCTCAACCAAGAAATCAACAGCCATCCAAGTTAATTTTTGAGTGAAGAGAAAAATAAAGGTGTTTTTATACATGAAAAAAGAAAGGTTTAGTTTAGGATTTCAAATATTGAAACCTGTTGTTCACACGAGTATATGTATCTTTGCCAAAGCATGTTTCATTTGTTGGTTGAGAGAGTATCTTGATCTTAGTTAGATCTACCTCTAACCTTCCAAATCAAAAACAAAACAAAACAGAGCTCTGAGAGCTTTAATCTCTTTTTATGGAGCAAAGAATCCTATTTCTATCCCAGGAATCTAAAGAACAAGAGTAGGATATAAGGTGTGGGCAGTGTTACAAACAGGCTCCTAGCCCACAGATCTAGCGGTAAGCATGCAAAGTCTACAGATATATCATTGCAGTGCAACCAGAAACAGCACTGAAATGTGGAAATGGCAATTAAGAGCAAAGTGACTCCTTTCTTCTTAGTGCATATAATAAAAGCATTGCCAATCCTGCAGGTAATTGCCAGGTGCTGAAACAATGACATAAGATGACCAGGAAAATGCAAATAAATGAAGGACAGTGCCTACAGGAGTTTAGGCAGTAACCAAGCTGGGTAGATGAGAAACACCAACACATGAATCTTTATGATGTTCTAGTACCCAGAGATCTAAAGTGTAGATGAAGTGTGAAAAAATAAGATCAGTGGTTGCAACAATTCCAGGGCCAGAATTCATGCAGGAAACCACTGAACATACTGAGGGGGAAAAATATATTAAGGTGCAACAGAAAAAGGTACACACACCCACATGCCCTTGTACACACATACAAACCCATGGAACACAAATAGGCCAGCAAGTCAGTGATGCGCGACACCTGTGTACAAACCCTCCCTGTTCGGCCTCCTCATCACAGGGAACTCCGCCTCCCTTGTCCTCCCCAGGCAGCAGCCATGCCTGAGTGTCTGCCACTCCAGGAGGGTGGCCAGGAGCCCCCTCTATTGGTATTCATGGATGTATCATCCTTGTTAAGAACCTGCTGACCTCATGCCTGACAGTGTCAGCTGCCAGACCCATCATAATGACAGAAATGATCAACACCTCAGGGTTAGAGACCAGAAAGATATTGATCAAAACTCCTCCTCCTCCTCCTCCTCCTCCTCCTCCTCCTCCTCCTCCTCCTCCTTCTCTCCCTCCATCTCTCTCTCTCTCTCTCTCTCTCTCTCTCTCTCTCTCTGCCTTCTTCCTTCCCTGTTGGACACACACATTTGAACACCAGAAGAGTTTCTTTGCCTTTCCTGGAAATATGTAGCCCACTACTGTTTCAGGATCTACCGAGGCAAATTCTTAACAAATTCCTTAACTTTCAGCTTGTCTTCCATATAAAATATAAGTCCCTCTCAGGATCAAACAAATTACATTAAGCTTTGTCTGCACCACAGTTTCATTCTACAAGACCATGCATCACACCCACTCCAAACTCATGTCAGTCCAGGTCTCTTTGCTAGGACTTGGACGGCCCTGGGTTTACTTTGGTGGTCATGTCAGAGCTCTTGTGCAGATGAAGAAAAAATGACCATCAAGGGTGGAGACGGGCATCAACACCCCTAAGAAATCAGAGAACAGGAGAAGCTGAGGTCTTATTCTTACGTGAAGCTGGTTTTATCACTCTCAGTATAAACAACTGGTTGCTGCCCAAATTACTAATGGGATTATCTGCCATTCTGCCATTTCGATTCAACACTTTTTAGTTTTAGAGGGTTTTTTCCAATCTTAAAGATGGACTTAAAAAATGCTGTTTGTCTTAGGACAGACCACAGCTTCATTAAATTATAATTCAATATTTAAGACCCAAAAAGTTCTGATACTGAGATAAGTAGGTCAAGAAACAAATTGTGCTTCCCATTTTTTCCCAGTTGTGGTCAAACTTAGGCCACCATTCATTGTGAGAACTTGGCTGAATTGCTTAACTACACCAAGCTCAATCTGGCCTTCTTTCAAAACTGGAGATTTCAATCTCTTTCCAATGTCACAGGATGATAAAATCTGTTCACTGTATGCATACAGAGCACTAAAGGTAATTTCAGAAAACATAAAATGTGATATTTATCTTAGTCTTTGAAAATCATGTGCACAACGAACATGGTAGGAGCATAGTGACCATCTTAGTGCCATAAAAAAATAAAGTGAAAGGCAATGATTACATTTAGAGCAGAAGAGACGAACGTGATGAAGAAAATGTTGGAGAAGGTGTTCTTCATGTGGCATTTTAATTAAATATTTGAATTTCATGAGTTAATCAATGAATATATCCTTATAAGCATAAGATAGATTAAACAATGCAGCATAGTTCATACACTTAGAGCCAGGCAGTCTTGGGGTCAAATTTCAGCACAAATCTGCTGGCCATGTGACCTTGGGCAGGTCTTTATTCTGCGACTCAGTTTCTTCACCTGTCGAATGGCAACTAAATTAGCTTTTGGCAGGTCATAGGTACCCCACAAATAGCAGTAACACCCCAAAGGATAAAAAGTGTTGATCTTCTGAGAGTGGCTGGGAGGTAGCCATGGCGGGATAGAGGGGGAAGCAAAGGGTCTCAAATGTAGTCACTCGGCAGATCCTTTCCTCATCACCCTTTATTCAATTTCTCACCAAGCATTTATTAAAACCTACTGTGTGATAGGAACCATGCTAAAATACAAGTGCTTGTTTTTAATTAAGGGAGCACCATGTATACACAGATAATAGCAGTGCAATGAGTTAAGTGCCAGAAAGAGGGAGTCGGGGCTGCCCCTCAGAAGAAGTGGCATGAGAGCTGAGCTGTG
The DNA here is from genome assembly GCF_014898765.1 of Herpailurus yagouaroundi. Taxonomy (NCBI): domain Eukaryota; kingdom Metazoa; phylum Chordata; class Mammalia; order Carnivora; family Felidae; genus Herpailurus; species Herpailurus yagouaroundi. The sequence continues at coordinate 6,389,046 of NW_024412415.1, forward strand.
ACTACTGGACAGGAGTTGGTCAGGGCATCACAGACATGAATTACATTCCAAAGGATAGGGAATGGCCAGTGCTAAGGAGTGGCTGCAGAAAGAGCATGGAGACTGGCATGGACTTACTCACATTTGTAAGTTCTGGACTGAGTGCATTGTCTTGTGCACAATGCATGCTTGGTAATGCATGTGATCACGAAGAGGCAGGAAAGGAAAGCTGTTCCAGATGTGGGAGTAAGGTGAAAGAGGCAAGAAGGACTAAAAAGACCAAGATGAATATAATGAAGAGCAGAAGAATGAGCTGAGAGAATAAGATCGACTGTGCTCAGCCACAGATGGTGGTGGTGTGGAGGGAACACTAGTTGTGGAACCCAGACACTTGCCCCAGGATCCTCATTTAACCATTGGCCATTAACATGGTCTTCAGTAAGTCATCTCCACATCTCTCAATTCCAGCTTCCTCAGCAACAAAGTCAGGGATCTGAACCCACTGAGCTCTGAGATCTCTTCCAGTTCTATTCCATTTAAAAACACCTGTTAACTTTCTACTCAGTGCTGGGCACTATACAATCCACTGGGGAGCCAAAGAGTAATTCGACATTATGCTGATTTTTCTCCATTTGTTACTTCCTCATTGCCACATCCATCCTGTCCTTTTCCTGCTGCACCCTGTACTGCATGAGTACAACTCCCACTGTACCGCCAGGCACCCTTACCTCTGGTTGTCTGTTACTCTCACACAATGGGAGCCCTTGTGGGAGGTTGGAAATGGCAAGAAAAAGGGTGGCGTATTTCTCCTCCTGCTCCCTCCTTACTTCATCTCTGAGGGGTGACTGTGATCGCTTTTCTTCACTAGTATAGCTCCTGCCTGGCAGCCCATCTTCCATGGCTCCAGCCTTCTCTGAGAGTCAGAAAAGCTATTTCTCCCCTTGCCTCTCTAGGCCCAGATAAGCCAATGGCTTCTCAGGTTTGCTAGTGCCTGAGCACCTCAAATTTCTTTAAACCTGCTTTCAATTGTTCTGCATAGTCTCTTCACCACGATTTCTTCAGTTAAACCATGTGAGTGAAATTCTATTTGCAGTGAGCCCACAAAGCTTAGAGTGCAATTGAGGAGATGGATTATCAATATATCATCTGTCCCATATAAAGCACCATGGGAAAACCAAGGAGGGAGCAGGGCTGCAAAGCTGAAGAAGAGAAGCTCACAGCATGTGTCCATGGAGTCAGGGTCCCGGGGTTGGGATGCAGGATCTAACCATGGACACAGACATGGAAGGATGGACTGGAGGGATTTTATCGTTCATGTCGGTACTACTATTATTGTATATTAAGAACACACTTCCAGATGTACAACCCAAAGACAAGTAAAATCTGTCATACTGGAATAAACAGCAGCACCGAGCATTTGAACAATTTGACTTTTGCTGTTTTACATCAGTTGACAATTTTCAGGGGATCAGCTGAGTGTGCAAATTCAGAAACTTCAGATACATGCAAGCTCTGTACAAAAAGGCAAATTCTTTGTCTGGAGTGAACAGTTCGCCGGGAAACAAAGATTAACCAAACTAACAACTTGTATACCAAATTCAGTGCAATTCTTCCTTAACCCTTTGATACTTAACACCATGATTCCCCAGGCTGGGGCAGTTCCCATCTTTCTCCACTGCCACTTCTGTTGTCAGAGAGAAGACAGTAGCTTCCCTTGTGGTCTTCAAGGGACAGATGTTCCACCGCTCTGCTGTTGATATCACCAAGTTATGAGCAGAGTAGGAAGATGGACATTGCATCACAGAGCCAGCTGTAGCAAGCTAGCATGCAAGGAGAGATGGCAGTGTGGAAATGAGGCCTCTGTTCTGCGTCATATTAGAGAGATCAGCTCCAAGACCTTGAGGCCCTGTGACCTTTTCTCACTAGGACAGAATACAGAACCTTCTCAGAAAGCCATGCACTTAAGTGAAATCATAGGTCAAGAAAGAATCAAGACATTGTCTAAGAGAAATGCATTTTATCAAAACCCCCTGATTTTAGATCTTGGGCAGGTTATTTAAACACTCTGAGCCTCAGTTTCTGCATCCATAAACCCTTCAGTAATACTTCATGTGCTCATTGAGAGGATTAAAGGAAATCATGGAAGCAAAGAAGTCTAGGGTGAGGGTGTGCCATGGAATTGGCCTGCAATACGGCGGCTGTTGTATTGCTGGTATTACTCCAATGTACTGGCCCTCAGGCAATCTCTTAGAGGGCTAGTTGAAGCTACACCCAAGACATTTGGGATGCTCCAACATGATCCTCATCATTTTCAATCCAGAGAAAATTTGGGTAGCCTCGCGCTTCAGAGGGTTTCAAGGAGTATTTTGAGGGGGCTACAGAGTTGCAACTGCCCCCAAAACACCTCCCACCCAGCGGGGCAAGTCCATGGGCTCCCCTCTCATCTAGCTTGAAATTTTCATCATTAGAGTCACTCTGTGGGGCTAGGACAAATGGGAACAGTAAGCAGGTATCTTTCACTTTTTCTATTAGCTAGCTATCTCTTTTTCTCTGTCTGTGTCTCTCTACTTGACTCTCTCTCTCTCTCTCTCTCTCTCTCTCTCGCACGCATGCATGCATACACACACACACACACACACACACACACACACACACACCATCTACCTACCTGTTTACCTGTTTGTACCAGAAACAACCAAACAGTACTGACTGGACCATAAATTTCACTTTTTCCAGCTGTTTTTGTGCCTTTGATGTTATTGCCAACCCTTGCACACTCACTTGTTCTCAGTACCTTACTCAGCATCCACCTCACGGTTAGTAGACTACCACAGTTCTTATATCTTTGCCACTGAATCCACACTCTCTCCTTCCACTAAGAATTCAGGAAGCTCCCACTCACTACCTTTAGTGTTTCTTCCCTTAAATAGCAGAATGTAGGAGCCTAAGGGAAGCAGAATCACCCAATAGGAAGAAAAAAGAAGAAAGGACTCATAAAGGAAAGATCTACAGCTTCATGGTGAAATTAAACTGATATACTGGTTTGAACGGTCATTTTAATAAGCTTAATGAATTTGCCACTCCAAAAACAATCCGTAGTGTTAATCTTTATCGCCTGAAACACAAAGTAAAAAAATATATATTGTGGGAACTTGAAGGGTGAAAGGAGACCCCTGTGGGGAAAGTGTCTTTCATCAATGATACATGCCCTCTCTCGATCATAGGGATTCCCTATTTAACCTCTACATAAAGTTGACCTTACCATATGAAGAGTATTAATAGATATATAAACCCATTATTCTATAGCTCATGCTAAAAATTTAAATGTATAATTATAAAGTTATACAATGTGAGTCTGATGGGAATTTAAAAGTTTAATATTATAGTCATAATTTCTTGAGTCTAACACCTGTGACTAATTTGTCTTCAACAGCAGCACTGGCCGGTACACAACAGATATGCAAGAGCAGTTCCTTAGCTGAATGATCCAGCAGAGGAAAAGCCAAAGCACACCTCAGTGTCTTGGGACCCTCAGTCTCCTCCCTTGAGCTAGGTGTTACCCGGAAATCCAGTGACCTCGACATAAACAATTGTGCATAATCAATTGCAAGCCGTAGCCTGTTCTGGATAGGAAATTAGACCCATTCCAAAGTCAATGGAGGAAAACCAGACACTCCAAGCAAGACGACCATGGGACTGCATGGAGCCTTCTCTAATTAGGTGAGTGTTAACTATTTAGAGATATTGGGCAAACAATTGGAAATGTGAGCTCCCTTAGAACTCAGAAAAGATACCAGCAGATTATGTACCTACTTTGGGGCACCATATGCAAAGTGATATAAGCATAAAGCCTGGAGACAGATAAAATGACACAGGCAGGCCTTGAGCATAGAGGAAGAAGAGCTTAAAAAGACAAAGCAGTGGTAGGGGGAAGAGACCAGAGTAGGGCACTTCAGTGGAAAGAGTTTCAAAAAGGGGTAAAGGAGCAGTTACATAAAACACAGCTGAAAAGTCAAGGACAATGAATACTCACAAGGAATGGCAGGATTTATAATATGGAGAATCTCAGGAAGTATCCAGAACTGAATTTGAAATCAAAAGACTTGGGCTCAAGACGTACATAAAGTAATTTCTCTCTACATCATGCTTTCTGCTTACTTCTTATTCCTGCTTCCCTCATCCTGTTAGTAAACATGCCATTTGTTGTGTCCTCTTTGGCTCTTCTTTCCGGCATGACCTTTCAATTCCTGCCCCTTCTTTATTTTTTAAGTTTATTTTACTCCTTTAAGAGAGACAGAGACAGCGTACACCATGGAGGGACAGAGAGAGAGAGGGAGAGAGAAAGAATCCTAAGCACACTCCACAATACCAGTGCAGAGCCCGACAGGGAACTCAAACTCATGAACCATGAGATCATGACCTGAGTCGAAACCAAGACTCAGATGCTTAACCGACTGAGCCACCCAGGTGACCCCGTTAGCATGTATTTAAAAGGGATTACAGACATACGAAAAAAGATTGACCTGTCAAGTGTAAGTAGCATCTGACTTTTGCAGTGAAGATTCCACAAAACTCAGAGAGCATGATTTTGTAATAGGCTTCATTAGCATGTTTTTTTTTTTTCCTAGCAATTCTTTAGCAAGTACTGAAGAAGAGAACATACAGGTTAGAATGGCATGTTTATGAACTAGTATGCTGCCCTCCCCAGAAACTCAAGCATTCTAGAGAAGATATTATCCACTGGACTAAGTTTAAACCACTTAGACCGTAATTCAAAACCCTACATGATCTGATACCAGCCTATTTCCCCAGCATTCTCTCTCTCTCTAAGCATTCAGTCAATAATCCAACAAACATTTATCAAGCACTTACTCTATTTCGGGCATTGTGTCAATTGTTACACCAAGCAGCCACAAGCCAGTCCTTTTCCATTTAAACATTACCACTCCCACTCCTTTGCTGACCGGGCTCCCCTCATCGAGAGTGCCTTTGCCCTTCTCTGCACATATTGAAATCCTTCCATCAGAGGCAGCGTGCTCGGCAGACAGGAGCAGGGGCTTTGCAGTCTGCATGTGATTTAAATCCAGCTCCACCACTAGCTATAGCTGTGCGACTTTGGGCAAGTTTCTTAGGCTCTTTAAGCCCGTTTCCTCCTCCTTCTGTGTTACCGTGTTAATATGATGAGCAAACATGTAAAAAACGCCTAGAATAAGATGTAAAGGTATTTAGAACCATACCAGAAATCTGGTAAGTGTCCAATAAATGTTAAAAAGTGGTAGTGGTGGTAATCATAGTATTATTGGGCATTAGCCCAGAGGAAGATGTGCCTCCTTCATAATGCTTTCCACGATAATCCCAGCTCATGATCCAGACTCACACGGTTCTTATGATATATAGTCTGGCATATGTCTTATATTTTTAAATAGATTAAATTCCCTTTGGATGCAGACTGTTCTACATTTTTTTTTTTAATGTTTATTTATTTTTGAGAGAGAAAGAAAGAGCAGGAAAGGAGCAGAGAGGGGGGCGGACAGAGGATCCCAAGCAGGCTCCATCCTGACAGCACAGAGCCCGATGTGGGGCTCAAACTCACAAACCATGAGATCATGACCTGAGCTGAAGTTGGACCCTTAACCGACTGAGCCACCTAGGTGCCCCTGTTATATATTTTTATATTTCCCCAACACTCACAAGGACACCCACCACAGTGCCTATTGGTAATAGTAAGGGATACATATATCATATATATAAAGCATATCAGGAGTGCCTGGGTGGCTTGGTCGGTTAAGCGTCCGACTTCGGCTCAGGTCATGATCTCATGGTCTGTGAGTTAGAGCCCCACGTTGGGCTCTGTGCTGACAGCTCAGAGCCTGGAGCCTGTTTCAGATTCTGTGTCTCCCTTTCTCTGCCCCTCCCCTGTTCATGCTCTGTCTCTCTCTGTCTCAAAAATAAATAAATGTTATATATAAAGCATATCATATGTAAGGGATATATACATCATATATATCATATATATAATACATATATATGATATATATAGTAAGTGATATGTATTATATATCTTATATATATATGTAATGTATATGTCACTATTACTAGTAGGTAATGATATATATTTAATATATATATATATATAGGACATATGTACTATATCATTAATATATATAGGATTAATTCAGTGGACTTTAAGGAAAATTCTCTGGATAATGGCAAACCTTAGTTCTTCCATCACCAGGAAACATCAAAGTTTATAACTACCAAAATGAGAGGAAGGTGACTATAGAATCTCCTTTTCAATGGACCTTCAATAATACCTCTGCTTCTTACTAGTCTGTATTGGCTTAGATTCATTCTTGCTAGAGGCTGGGGGACAGACTAAATATTTATAATTCCACCAGTTCACACCATCATAACACCTTCCCATCATCATGCTTCCAAAATGTGCTTTGTTAAGTGCAGCCTAGCTGGGAGCCAGGCCAGGACCCTGTATCCCTGAACTTCACGCACAGGCATGTTGCCAGGACCAGCCAGGGCTGGCCTGTTTCTGGTGAGACAAAGCGCCATCAGCTAAATATGTTGACCAAGCGAAGAAGTGATCCCCACTGCTTCAGAGGTAATCATCAAAGAATGTCAGGAGGAAATGGCCCAAGGGAGCAGAAATGTTTTTGCGCTCTTGTATGGTAGTTTCGCAAGCCAGGGAACAAATGACGAGCTGGAAATAGCACACATTGAGTATTAGTGATAGTACTGGGAAATGCGTTAGTCTGCAAGCTGGACCACATATCTGCCACCCTTGCTTGAGAGGAACCAATTCCTGAAACAGATAAGTTTCCCAGCATGACTAATAATTGAGTGACTATCTTTTTGCCTAGTTTTCCTCTCTTGCTGATGGGAAATGAGGCATTGGTGAGCCCACAGACATGAGGAAGCCCTGCTAATCTAAGACACATCCTCCATGGGGCAAGTGCTCTGGTGCAGAAGTGGACACTGTGCATAGCCCAAGGGGTTCACGGTGGTTCCCATGTCTACAGAACTAAAGGCGATAGACCTAACAGCTCCATTCACTTGTCAGTCCTGTGCCAACTCCTATGGGAACTGACGATAAAAAATAAAGTGCAGAATTTTGTGAATTCCATGTTTCGTTTTCATAAACTGAACTGCTTCAAGGTTAGTCTTGCAACATCATCACATTCACCCAGCTTCATGTCTGTTTCTCATTGTTTCTCAAGTCTGGTTCTTCAGAACAGTAGTTCCATGAATTATTGATAGGAAAACCCGGAAAGAAAGGGTTCAGAGGTCAAATGAGTTTGGGAAACTCATTGAGTGGGAAACTTGAGTGGGAGACAAAGGGGGGATATGGTAGTGCCATCCAGTGGCTCCCTGGACCCCGGGCTCACCCATGGGAGTGGGATGCATGCACACGCAAAGACCACTAGTCAAATTGGTGCTGGGAGAAACTCCAAGAAAGACCCTTCTCTTTGGTGACTTTGGGTGGCCTGCAGGAGCAACCTCCAACCTTCCATACTAAAATGCACTTCCAGTGCCATATGAAATAAATTTAAAAGCTCCCAAAAAACCTTTTTCATTTTATTTATTTATTTATTTATTTATTTATTTATTTATTTATTTATTTTTGAGAGCATGAGCATGCGAGAGAGAGTATAGGGGAGAGACAGAGAGAGGGGGAGAGAAAGAATCCCAAGAAGGCTCCATGCTGTCAGCTCAGAGCCCGATGTGGGGCTAGAACTCACAAATCATGAGATCATGACCTGAACCGAAATCGAGAGTTGGATGTTTAATCGGTTGAGCCATCCAGGTGCCCCAAAAGAAAGCTCCCAATAAACTCTTAAAACTCCTATTTTCCAGGAAAATCCCTGGAATATGGAGCTCTCTAAAAGGCAATCTTAAAAGGAGGTTAAAAATTGCCTGCAAAAGCCTTGCAAAGAACAGCAGCAGATACAATATGATTGCATTGGATGATGATTCAAGGCCCACCTACTTTCCTGTTCTAAGGTGTTGTTTATAAACAAGAAGTCAACCTTGAATCTATTGGTTGAGAATGTATACTCATTGATTCCAGACACAACTGCATTGCAGGTTCCCTTCAGTTGAGCAATAACCCGGGGTATAAAGAATTCATTATCCAGGGAAAGTGCTGACTCTTTTGAATGGTATTGGAACGTGCTCCTTTCCTCTTACCTCTTTAATTATCATTTTAATAACAATCCAGTAGTCAGCCAAACTCCTCTGCTCAGGCAGGCCCAGAAATGCACAGAGGGGCTGTAGGAAGGATGGGGAAGGAGGGGGAAAAGACGACTTTCTCCCAAATGAATTCATGGCTCTGCTTCTTTATCACACCTCAACATGCTCAATGTCATGAACCAAATTCATCCCAACATTTAAGTCACTTTTGGAGCATTTTTGAGACTTAAGGAAGGGCAGGGACCTTTTCAGGTCACTGGGAACTGTCTGGTGGATTATTGCCACAATGCCAGTGGGCCTGTGCTAACTCACTTGGTTAGTTTAAGCTGAGAATTGGACTGGGAGTTGCAAGAGTCAAGTTACAGTTCTTGCTCTGCCACTACCCAGCTATGCTAAAGGGCAATTTCCTTTACCTCTTGGTGCTTCCATTTTCTAATCTATAAAATGAGGTTTAGACCAGCTGATCTCATGGAATCTTTTGGCTCACATCTAGACACCAGACTATGCTCTATGCAAAAAGGAACCACATCTTTCCTGTTGACTACTGTAAATGCAGCACTGAGTATTCTTGCTAGAACATAACAAGTGCTGAGTATTTTTGTTTTATTAAGGTATAATTGACATACGCTATTGCATTAGTTTCAGGTGTATAACATAGTGACAATACTTAGATCCATTAGGAAATGTTCATCACTAAGTCGGTTGCTGTGTTTTACAATATGACCTTGTTACAAAATTGTTGGCGATATTCCCTATGTGGTACGTAACACCCTCCTGTCTTATCTCTTTTATAACCAGAAGTTTATAGCTCTTAATTTCCTTCACCTATTTTGTCCTTCTCCCTACCCTCCCCCCACTGGCAACCATCAGTTTTTTCTCTGTACCTGAGAGTGTCTCTGTTTCATTTGCTCATTTGTCTTTTTAGATTCCACATATAAGTGAAATGATATAGTATTTGTCTTTGTGTGTCTGACTTTTCACTTAGTACAATACCCGCTAGGTCCATCCATGTTGTCACAGATGCAACATTTCATTCTTTTCTGTGTTCAACAGAGATAGAGATAGAGAGCTAGAGATACATAAAGGATAGATGTAATCTATAATAATATATTATAGATATAGATAGGTATATAGATATTATAGATAAAGCACATCTGCTTTATTTATTCATCTATCAACGAGCAACTAGATTGCTTCCATATCTTGGCTATTGTAAATAATGCTGTGATAAACAAAGAGATGTATATGTTTTCTAAAATTAGTGTCTTCATTTTCTTCTAATAAATACCTAGAAGTGGAATTGCTCGATCAAAAGGTAAGTTCTACTTTTAATTTTTTGAAGAACCTCCATACTATTGTCTATTCTTGTCCTCTGCCCATTTCTTAATTGAATTGGTTTTTTTTATATTGAATTTTATGAATTCTTTATAATTTTGGATATTAAACCCTTGTCAGATATATCATTTGCAAATATCTTCACCCGTTCAGTAAGTTACTTTTCATTTCAATGATGGTTTCTTTCGCCCTGCAAAAGCTTTTTATTTTTATTTATTTTTTTAATTTAATGAACATACAGTGCAATATTGGTTTCAGGAGTAGAATTCAGTGATTCACCACTTACATACAACATCCACAACACCCAGGGGTCATCACTACAAGTGCCCTCTTTAATAACTGTCACCCATCTAGCCCACCTCCCACCTACCTCCCTCCATCAACCCTCAGTTTGTTCTCTATCATTAAGAGTCTCTTGTGGTTTGTTTTCCTCTCTTCTCTTCCCCCCCCCACATATGTTCATCTATTCTGTTTCTTAAATTCTACATATGAGTGAAATCATATGGTATTTGTCTTTCTTTGACTGACTTATTTTGCTTAGCATAATATACTCTACCTCCATCCATGTTGTTGCAAATGGCAAAATTTCATTCTTTTTGATGGATGAGTAATATTCCATTGCATATATATATCACATCTTCTTTATCCATCCATCCACCAGTTGATGTACATTTGAGCTCTCTCCATAATTTGGCAATTGTTGATAATGTTGCTATATACATTGGGGTGCATGTACCCCTTCAAAGCTGTATTTTTGTTTCTTTTGGGTAAATATGTAGTAGTGCAATTGCTGGATTGTGGAGTAGTTATATTATTAGTTTTTTAAGGAACCTGCACACTGTTCTCCAGAATGGCTGCATCAGTTTTCATTTCAGTGTTGGCCGCACCAGCAGTGCAAGAGGGTTCCCCTTTGTCTGCATCCTCACCAACATCTGTTGTTTCTTGTGTTGTTTATTTTAGCCATTCTGACAGGTGTGAGGTGATACCTCATTGTAGTTTTGATTTGTATTTCCCTTTTGATGAGTCATGTTGAGCATCTTTTCATGTGTCTGTCAGCCATCAGGATGTCTTCTTTGGAAATGTGTTTATTCATGTCTTCTACCAATTTCTTAACTGGGTTATTTGTGTTTTTGAGTGTTGAGTTCAATAAGTTCTTTATAGATTTTGGATACTAACTTTTTATCTGAAATGTTGTTTGCAAATATCTTCTCTCCATTCCATAGGCTGCCTTTTAGTTTTGTTGGTTGTTTCTTTCACTGTGCAGAAGCTTTTTATCTTGATGAAGTCCCCAAAAGTTTTTTAGTTTGATGTAGTCCCATTTATTTTTGGTTTTGTTGTTCTTGCCTCAAGAGACAGTTACTATATATATATATATATATATATATATATATATATATATATATATATGATGTCAAAGAGCTTACTGCCTATGTTTTCTTCTAGAAGTTTTATAGTGTCATGTTTTCCACTGAAGTCTTCAATTTATTTTGAGTTCGTTTTTGTATATGGTAGAAGAAAGAGAGCCAGTCTCATTCTTTTGCATACGGCTGTCCAGGTTTCCCAGCACCATTAATCGAAGAGACTCTCTTTTCCCCAGTGTATATTCTTGCCTCCTTTCTCATTTATCTAATTGACCATACAGGCATGAGTTTATCTAGCCCTCTGTTCTGTTCTGCTGATCTGTGTGTTGGTTTTTGTGCCAGTACCATACAGATTTGATTACCACAGCTTTGTAGTATACTTTGAAATCTGGGAGTATTATTCCTTCACCTTTGTTCTTTCTTGAGATTGCTTTGGCTATTCAGGATCTTTGTGGTTCCATTAAAAAGTTTAAGATTATTTTTTCTAGTTCTGTGAAGAATGCTATTGGTATTTTGACAAGGATTACATTGAATCTATAGATTGCTTTGGGGTCAGTATTTGCTCAATAATAAATGAGCAAATACATAAAATGCTCAGTTCAATCCAAAATAAGCATCTCACTCATAAAAGTCAAGACAATGCTCCTCTTTTCCCTCAATGACTAACATCCCTTTCGTTTTTGTTTCAATTTGCTAGATGATGTCCCAGATTGCCTTCTTGCTAGATGTATATAGCAGGTGCACTGAACACCACTGTCACCTACCAGAGGTAACATAAATCCTCCAAAAGCACTTTTTAAAAGAATCTTGGAATATTCCAACGTGTCAGACTTATTCACTGATGACAGTGTCATTGTGTGGAAAACACCATTAAAATAGACACTGATGGGGTGCCTGGGTGGCTCAGTTGGTTGAGCGTCCTTCTTCAGCTCAGGTCATGATCTCGCAGTTTGTGAGTTTGAGCCCCGCATTGGGCTCAGTGCTGACAGCTCAGAGCCTGGAGCCTGCTTCGGATTCTGTGTCTCCTCTCTCTGCCCATCCCCCGCTTGTGCACGCGCTCTCTCTCTCTCTCTCTCTCTCTCTCTCTCTCTCTGTCTCTGTCTCTCAAAAATAAATAAATAAATGTAAAAAAATTTTTAAAAATAGACACTGATGACTTGTGATTAGAGGTTCAGAGCATGAAGAATCATTCTACAAAAAACCTGTTACACAAAGGGTCTCACCAGGATAAAAATAGACAGGACTGGCCCAAGGAACATTATAAAGGTCAGGCATTTTTTCATGTATTTCTAAAGTCCCCTTTGTCACCCCTACTTTAAATTCAACAAAGAACTCATCATTTACCGTATTTGCAATTTCAAGCCTTTAATCTCTTATTATGCAATTAAAAACATATGTTAAAGGAATCTCAGACAATAGAAAACAGATGGGGAGATCTTGGCAGGAGGCTTTGGTGGAAGTCAAGGAAGTTTCCCTATCCTTCATGCTCTGTTATACCTAAAACTCACCTCCAACCTAAACTTTTCCTGCAGGAACTTTTCTGTTGCATTGTGTTCCAGTGTTGAAGTGGAATGGGAGGTGGCAGGACACTTAACCAAAAGGAGCAAGAAGGTATCTGGTCTATTCCCATCTTCCTGCCCCACCTGTCCAAAGTCAGAGTCCAGGGCACACTCTGACTCGGCCCTCTCCCCTTCCTGAAGACAATCTTATTCCTCAAAAGGAGTCATGGCCTGCTTTGATCCTAACCTGGCCCCCAAGGCAACCTCAGTTTCTAGAGGTTCTTGATGACCCAGTTCTTTGGGACTAACCCCAATGTGATATGCTGACTCTATCTTTCTGAACAAGGTCCACGGACTGACCCATATTCTGCAAAGAATGAAAGAGATTTCAAATTAGACCTGCATCATAGTAGTGAAGATGCCCCAACAAATTAGAAGGCCAGGAAGCATGAAGCATTAGACTACGGTACAGAAAATCCCAGCACTGCACACAGCATATTCAAAATCAAGAACAAGAGAACTCTACTGGAGAGTAAAATCTAGGGCCCAAATGTGATTATATGCCTGGTGATGATGGTAACAATGAAAAAGAACATAGCACCAGAAAAAAAGTATTCCTAATGAGACCAATTCTTAACACTGGTTAAACTATAAAATGGGAGAAGACAAGTTTTATTTTTCCTATAAAATCCACACTAAAGTAATCATTGAAATACTAAATGTAACCCAATGTCCATGAAACTATGGCCACTCACCAAAAAAATACAACAGAACTCATATGTATGATCAAATTTATTGTAATTGAATTAAGTGACAATACTAAGCTGAACTGCTCAGTCTTCTTAGCTTGTGACTCATGGTAGTCAAATTGAACCTAAAGTAATAAAACACAACAGTGGCTAAGAAACCTTGATACTGTTTCATTTGTCTAAATCCAACTCCATATCCATACCCCCAGATATTATACAAAATGTACATTGCTTTATTTTAAATCTCCATCATTTTATGACTTGTTACTATGTTCATATTTTAAAATAAAATAAAATGTATTGCCTGAGAATTTTTGAGGGGTTACAATTTTCTTTGGTATGGGCAGTGTAATGTAGTATTTAAGGAAATAAGCACTGAGGTCAAGTCAGCCTGGGTGTGAATGCCACTTTATATAATGTGTGAACTTGTGCTGAGAAGTTACTATACCTCTGCATGTCAGTGTGCTCTTCTAGAAAATGGTTACCATAATTGCTATGACTGAGTATACCAACCCATGGTACATAAGGGCTGAAGCTCAGAGAATCTCAGAACTGAATGAGGTCTCCCGTACAATTTTCTGATCATAGTTGTACAGATTATCCTGCTTATACTGACTTTTTAAAAATCAAAATTTGAGTGATAATGCGAAGGGAAGTATAAATGTGTAATCAGGATATCAGATGCGAGAAGTGTTGACAATGAGGGAAAAAAAAATCATTTAAACTGCTTAACCTATGCTGGTCTGAACATGTGGAGACCAATCCTATTTCTGAAGACTTTAGTCTACCTAGGAGCTCTCTGAATGTCTAAAAAGCTAAGCAGTGTGCTTACTAACATAGGTAAACTCTATCTGACAGTTATTATAGTTTTTATCCAGTTCTATTTATGATCACAGCTAATGATTTCAGCTCACAAGACCTGAAAGAATGCATATACCAATCAAGAAATTTTAAAATGTAAAAAAAAATCTATTTTTACATGTGATGAAAATGAGGTTCTGAGATGCTAAATAATGTACTCTAAGGTCATGAAGAAAGTTAGAGGTTTCAGACAAGAGCAAACAAATGCAATGCTATTTTGCAGAACAGTGGGACTATAGCATCAGCTCTGCATGACTTGATGGATTATTATTCCAATCAATGAAATTTGAATCATTACTCTCCGTGAAAAAAAACTAGCAACTCTTTAATTTACCCTATGGCAAAGGGTCCTCAGTAACATATCTGGAAGAAAAATAACTAAAGGTCACGCTAAGCAATAAAAAAAAATTAACACAGTAGTAATGAAAATGATGATGATGATGATGACGACGATGATGATGATGATAGAAAAAATAAAGGAATGCTAGTATTTCCTCACACTTTTTCCAAGTGATTTTGTGGAATCTCTTTCACTTAAGATCTCATAAAAAATAGATAAATATAAAATATAAGATATTCATCTCCCAAGAATGGGAGCTGGAATATTCCACTCAACAGTGAGATCTCACATGCTGTACAAATACAGGAGCAAATCATGGCCACTAATGTGTTTCTCAATTTTGGCAAGTATGCAAGTGTTTTATGGATGTGGTCATCGAAAAGTCATTGTTCATATGAGACCAGAATCCTGTGACCACTACAGCTTTGGTAACAAATCTCTATCAGGACAATACCCCTTGCTGTCCACTTTATGGCAAATGATTGGTTTATGACTACTGAGTCCATACTGAGATAACTTTAGAAGATATTTTTCATACTGGCCTTGCAACAAACTCATACTTTAATAAGCAAGGGCCAGGACCTCAATCTCCCCCAAGGTTCTTCTGGCTCCACCAGATGCAATTACAACATATTCATTCAGTAAACATTGATTACGTGCTGATGATTTGTCTAGTACTGTGTTCTAAGCCATCAGAGGTGCCAGGAAATGAAGACATGGCCCCTCTTGAAGAGGAAACTAAACATCATGGACTTGGAGCCACATTCTACATACTGCTGACCTTCTCTGGACTCCCTGGGCCAAGAGGACCCTCCAAAGGTTCACAGCGTCCTGGTGCTGATATTCACAGATGGTAATCATAATGCTCAAATCTCTCTCACTCATTTCTCCAACCCCAATCCATTTGTATTGGCTCTCATTCCAATAGGTAGAAAAACTACATCATTTAGAGTTTTCTCTGAATTTCTCCTTTCTCCAACAAGCTGGTTGTTCTGCCTTAAACCAGAACCTAGCTTTTCCCAGTGAACTAGAGAGCAACAGGTATTTTTGCACATTTCTGAACCGGAAATAGAAAAAACAGAAAGGGACACAAAATAGCTGAGCACACTTGCTTGTCTCTCAGGACCTCAGGATATTCCTTAGCCTGTTTATAGCCATAGTCTGAGCCTCATGCAGTCTCTTCTGTGCTCAGCAAACACACCAGTCTTTCTTCTCAGAATCTGTTCATCTCTGCTCCCCTCTGCCCAGGGATGCTCTTCCCCAGCTGGCTGTGACATTCCTTCTTCCACTACCTTCAGGTCACTGCTCAAAAGCCACTTTTCAGAAATGCCTCCTCTGAACACCTTATCTAAAAGATTAAAACCTTCCCATCATCCTTTCTCCTCTACGATAACTTATTTATCACCTATCATAACCCAAATAAAAATTACACAAACATTTATTTCTGTATGGATCGTCTCCTCCTACTGGAATGTAACCTCCATGACAACAGGAACTTCAGGTATATTTTTGTTTTCTGCTTATTGCCCAGCTCCTGGTGCTAGGAAGCACTTAATTAGTACATATTGAGTTAAACCAAAAAAATGTGTAAGACAAATCAAGTTGTTTTTAAGCCGAAAGATCAATGGTCTAAGCAGGGTGGCAAAATTATTTCTTAAAAGCTGGCTCTGGCCACTAGATTATTCAGGTGTTCTCTTTTTTCCTGACATCTTACACCTTGCTCTCCACCAGTGGAGCCTCAGGAAGAATCTGAGAGGGCTTATTAAAGGCTACAATTTGGACCCATATATCTAAGCTCAAGATCAAACTTATGGTAAAACCACAGACAGGCTGAGTAGCTGTTGACTCTACCACATTCCAAAATTTTATCATAGGGGCACCTGGGTGGCTCAGTCGGTTAAGCATCCGACTTCAGCTCAGGTCATGGTCTCACAGTCCGTGAGTTCAAGCCCCGCGTCGGGCTCTGGGCTGACAGCTCAGAGCCTGGAGCCTGTTTCCGATTCTGTGTCTCCCTCTCTCTCTGCCCCTCCCCTGCTCATGCTCTGTCTCTCTCTGTCTCAAAAATAAATAAAAAACATTAAAAAAATTAAAAAAAATTTTTATCATAATCTAGAAATGGGAGATTGACTGAGAGAGAGCCAATTAGCCAGGACACTCAATCTCTTTGACCACAACCTATTTTGAAAGTTAAACGTCTTGTGGAATCTTGCTTCCTCATTCTCAATGACCTAAAGCAGTGGCATAGGGAGGTTAATTGGTTTGCCCAACATCCCACAGTGTATCAGCAGAAGTACTGGGCTTGGAAACCACCAGGTTTCCATATTTCTTGCTCACGACCACTCTGAAACAGAGAACCATACTGGGGCATGCAGATAAGTTCAAGCCCTAACAGTGTTAAGGCAAGAAAAAGGAACCACACATATGTAGATACACACATGCACACAAGCACACACACACAACTCGCATACTACAAGATGGATGCAGAGTTGTTCTTCCAAAGTTTTCTATAAAGATGGCTGAATTTACAGTTGGAAAGTTTTTCTAAGCACATCTTTTCAACTTTCGCCAGCCTGGAAATACCACCAGGGAGCCCTGAGAGGACTAAATCTCTTATCTCCAATTTCCCATGGTCCCAGATCAATCCACATAATTGCACAATTTTCTATCCCTTACCTCCCCAAGGCAGAAGTGTCCCTTAAGAAATCTACTTCACCCGGGGCGCCTGGGTGGCGCAGTCGGTTAAGCGTCTGACTTCAGCCAGGTCACCATCTCGCGGTCCGTGAGTTCGAGCCTCGCGTCAGGCTCTGGGCTGATGGCTCAGAGCCTGGAGCCTGTTTCCGATTCTGTGTCTCCCTCTCTCTCTGCCCCTCCCCCGTTCATGCTCTGTCTCTCTCTGTCCCAAAAATAAATAAACGTTGAAAAAAAATTAAAAAAAAAAAAGAAATCTACTTCACCTATAACATAGAAATGATTGAAGTTACTTTTATAACATTGTGCAGTATCTTCCTTCAAAGAGCAAATTTCAGCCATTAGCCCTTCAACAATCAGAAGAATAAAACAAACAGATAGTTGGAAAAGACTTGGAAACTGGAAAAAGGTAGGTAAATAATATTTCTACCATCGTCTTTCTTTTCTCGTCTTCCTCTCATGACCTGGCTAATCTCTGATTACCAAGTCTCCTTCAGTGACCTCTCCAACACCCTCTCAATGTCTTCAAACTTCCATGTGACACCCAAAGCAAATAGCTCAATCCTGAGTTGATATCGATGGGCCCTTTACATCCAATTAAAATCAGTACTTTCTACTTTGGTTGTGAAGGGTCACCACAATCTAGTCTTCCTCTATTGTGGCTGTCCTCAGGTGGGGCCACTGTGTCCTCCAGGGGACATTTGGCCATGTCTAGAGACATTTTTGTTTGCCACAACTGGGAACATGCTACTGATGAGGTTCATGGCAGGCTACCCCAGAATGCACCATTTCGGCATGTGAATTATTTTGACTGAAGATGATTAAGGCCCAACAGACTCAATAAGAGCTTTTTTACCTCACCCTTAATAAAAGAATTTAGGTAGACAGCCTGTACCAGGAAGAAATATCTGTTTTGTTTTGTTTTGTTCTGTTTTACATAAGAAAGACTTTTCCTGGTGGCATTGCAAATATTTGTTTACCAAACTCTTATTCTGCCCATCTTCCTGTGAATCATCTTTCCCCATTTTCTAGTCTCAGACCCCATCCCCTTTTCCTAGCTCAGGATGGCCTATACACCTTAATTGCTTCCTAACAATCTCATGTTTTTGTGGGGCTCCTGTATATATGTAATTAAATTTGTTTTTCTCCTGTTAACCTGTCTTATGTCAATTTAATTATTAGACCAGCCAAAGAACCTAAAAGCGATGAAGGAAAAAGTTTTCGTCCCCTACACTACTTTCTGTTATCTAATGAATAGAGGCCAGGGATGTTGCTGAACATGCTACAATGCCCAGGACCAGCCTCCACAATAAAGAGTTATCTAGCTCAGAGTGTCAATAGTGCTGAGGTTGAGAAACCCTGTATAGCTCTATGGAGAGAGTTCTAGAACTTTATCTCCACTTCTTTTTTCACAGTCAACTCTTTAATGGATAACATGCAATCCCCTGAACATGGCTCATGTGTTCAACCACTCAAGACCCCGTGATGCTGTGATTTATAATAAGAAATACATATTTGGTCTTTGACCCATTTCTGGCACAGAGCTCCTAAAACCCTTAGAATTTTCTTGTGAAAAGAGTGATAAAGGTATCTTTAGTTATGTTAATAGAGTAACTTTTGAAAAACACCTAAGGGTGGGAGCTAGTTGTTAGAACTGACCATGTGATTGGAGGGTTGCAACTTCCAGTCCTACCCCTAACTTCTAGGCGTGAGGGACTGGAGTTTGAATCATTCACTAATGGGCAATGATTTAACCAATTGTGCCCATGTAATGAAGCCTCCATTAAAGCCCAAAAGGATGAGCTTCCAAGTTGGTGAACCAGAACTCTTCTACTTGCCACCACGCCAAGCTCCAAACTCCTTGAGGACTTGCCCCTTTGTTCGGGACTTTGCCCTATATATCTTCATCTGGCTGTTGATTCTACCTTTTAATATCTTTTGTTTAATCAATCAGTAATCTAGTGAGTAAGCAAGTTTTTAAGTTCTATGAGCTGCTCTATCAAATTAATTGAACCCAAAGTGGGGAGCATGGGAACATCTGATTTATAGCCAGTTGGTCAGAAGTACAGGAACTTGAGATTGGCATCTGAAGTGGAGAAAGTCTTGTAGGAATTAGGCCCTCAACCTGTGGCATCTGGTGCTATCTCCCAGTAGATAGTGTCAGAATTGTGTGGAATTGTAGGACATCCAACTGGTGTTACAGAGAATTGCTTTTTTTATTTTTTAAATATTTTTTTAACGTTTATTTATTTTTTGAGACAGAGCATGAACGGGGGAGGGTCAGAGAGAGAGGGAGACACAGAATCCAAAACAGGCTCCAGGCTCCGAGCTGTCAGCACAGAGCCCAACGCGGGGCTCGAACTCACGGAGTGCGAGATCATGACCTGAGCCGAAGTCAGACGCTCACCCGACTGAGCCACCCAGGCGCCCCACAGAGAATTGCTTTTAAAAACCATACACACTGGAATTAGGAATCAGAATCTTACCCCTCTATGATCTCTCACCCCCCTGGAAAGCTCAGGGCTTTTTATCCAGCTGTCACATTTTTATTTTTTCTCTAAGGTCCCTCTCCTCCTTGAAAATCTCCTGGATGGATGTACTCTTTCCTTTCCAAACTTGTGAATGCCTTGGTATTGCTCTTTTATAAAACATATCATATATAATCTGGAATTATATTCTGTAGCCTGTAAAAAGTAAAAACCTTATCTTGTTTACTCAAGACTGTATCATCAGTGCCTAGAATGGTGCCTGGAACATAGCAGTGCCAAATAATCCTTGATCGCGTGAGGAATTATCTCTGTTCTAGATTCTTCACTCCTGTCAGATTGAGGCCCTCTAGAGTTGGAAACATCTCCAGCTCTTTCCTGAGTCCTCAATTACCCCTTCCACCTAGAAGATGCTTAATAAATAAATATTTGTTCAATGTCTAAATAAGTACACATATAACAGGATAAAAATATTAAATATTTAAATGCAAAAATAAATACAATACATACTATGTAAGTAGACAACTAAACTAAACATGCAAAAATGAAATAGGATTCAGGTTATAGGAATTAAGTCCTAGGCAACAGTTCACCCATCTCAACTTTTAATTATGTCAGAGAATTTATGTCACAAGTATGTTCCATTGTCTTACATTTCCTCATCTTTAAAAAGCACTGAAATGCACATTTAAATGTTAATTGCTCATCTGGAGAGCACATGTCAAAGAAAACACGCAAAGGCAGGATGTGCCTTGGCTGACTGTGCCTGGATAGAAATTAATACACTGCCCTGAAACACGGATGTCAGTTTCTAGTGACACACCACAAGCCTCTTGCAACACGGAGATGCTTACGTGTAGACCAAATTATCACGATACTGAAGAATAGAAATAAGAGATGGGAAGCAGCAATTAACTTGGGCTCCTAATAGAAATTTTACTTTGCAACGAAATTATCTCACGTGCTCACGTCTGTCGAAATTTTCTCAGATCTCATATTGAGTGAAGATGGAGAAGAGCCCACTAGAACATCCTGGGGACCTACCTCTTTTCATTCATGGTGTAGCATATCAGAATCCCTCATATTTCTTTTTTCCAGACCTACTGATTCCATCATTTTTGCCTTTCCCATAGGTTTTATTTTCTATCTCTTCCTCATCCTTCCATGTAATCCCCAGTCTCTCACAAACTGTGTCGATGGAAAGAAAGAAGCCTACTATTTTAATTCAGACTTAGAATGTGTCAGACACCTTGCTAAGTACTTTACCTGCAAGATCTCATTCGCTTCTTAAGAAAGCCCTATAACCTACAGGCTGTTATGACCCCCATTTCCACGTTAGGAAATTGATGCTCAGAGAGTTGAAGGAAAGTGCCCAAGGTCACACAGCTTAAACGATTTGAGAGTTCTTGAGTCATTGCTGTGAGTAACCTCCGTGACAATTTTAAAACATCTTCAAATTCATTTGTCTTGAATGAATATTAATTGGACACCAATAACAAGCCTGGCTTTGTGGTGCTTTGGGGAGAGAAAATGGAAAGCAATAAGGCATGTGGTCATTCCTTTCAAGAAGCTGACAGTCTACTGAGGGTAAAGTATTAATCAAATTATCATAATCATGCACACAAATTTACAAACCAATCTCAGTGGTCAGAGGGTCTGAGAAAGTAGAACTGAAGAACCAACCTGTGACTGACTCTGGAAAGGCTGCCCTATGGAGGTTTTTCCAGCTGATCTGAAGGGCGTATAGGAGTTAGTCAGGAAGGGGGAGTTGGGATGGAGAAGGGGGTAGGAATCCTTTTCAGAAAGAAAGAGCAGCACATACAGAGGCCCTGTATGTGGGGCAGTGAGAGGGAGAACAGTGCGGGATGAGGCTACAGGGCAGATGGGGCCAGGTTTAGTTTGGGTTCCTCCAGAAGCTGACTCTGAGGTGAGGAATGGATTCAGGCAGTTTAACAGGCGGTGATTCCAGAGAGCTCCTTGAGGGAGAAGCAGGGAGGGAAGAAAGGAAAGCAATAATGCAGGCAGTGAAAAGTGCTACACGGTTTTTTTGTGCTGTGAGCTTAGCAGAAAGACCATGTAGAAAACACCTCAGATTTGTCCCACTGAGGGCAAAGAATGATGGGCCATTGATCCCCAACTCCCACTGTCCCAAGGGGTGCTCCTGGAAACCTCACATGCCTTCTGGGAAAGAGAAAGCAGAAAGTGGTTTGCACGCAGAGGAATCGCCTTCGGGTGTAGTAAACAGGTAGAGCATGGTCCTTGTCTGTGACAGGCCTTAAAGGACTTTACCTTGAGACCAATGGGGAGCTATCAGCAGCCCTATCTGGAGGGAGGCAGGAACCTAATCAGATTTTGGTCTGGAGCGTTGAATCTGTCTGCAGTGTGAATAGGTTGGAAGGCAACTAAGGTGGATGTCAAGAGACAGCTAGGAAGTTATGGAAGTAATCCAGGGCAAGCTACATTATTTGTAGGGACCCGTGCAAAATGAAACCGTGAGGCCCCTGGTTCACAAAGCAGGATAAAAGTGCTTAGATTAAAATATTAAGCTCTTTCTTTTCTTCTGCTCTCTGTCCTGGTGTTGTGTTTTTAGCATGCTATTTATTTATTAGCTGATGTTAGTGTTTATTGATTAAGACAGAGCAGAACACGTGCACTACATCTGGTGCATTTGGAAAGCAATGAAAAGAAAGGAGGTGGAACCACTAAGCTTTTCAAAAACATCCCAGAACCCTTCTCTATTTGCCTCCTGGAGCCGGCATGCCGATGGGACATTCACCAGGGCAGGGTCACCCATCTCAAGCTTAGCAGCTCTACAAGAGGGGATGATGGTGAGAAGGGGCCTGTTACAGGGTCCCCTGTGCACCCTGGAAGCTGGACTTCTCCACGGAAGTCTTGCCCAGCCAGGGGACTGTGTGTATCTGGAAGCACCAAAGCTTTTTCCTCAGCAGGTCTGGCTGCTCACGGAAGGGACAGCTGTCCACGTCGGGCATTTTGTTCCGCCGAACTCCACGTCCAGGAAGTAGTTCATCCCAGGCATGATCTGCTTGCGGGCCTGTACCACCTGCAGCACGTGGCTGGGGTTCTCGTGGTCGCTGGTCTTGTTTTACTCGCTGAGGACAAAGTTCAGCGCCTCCTGCACGCCTCCCTCTTCGATGTCGGCTTTCCACCCAGCACGGTCCGGGTGAGGCTCTTCTTCCCTGGAGTCCCTCTCGAGGATCATGGGCAGGGCAGCCAGAGGAGCAGTGGGGTGCGCAGGGGCCCAGCCATCGTGTGCTGGGAGGGGGATGGAGATCAGAAGGGGATGTTCTAGGGCCCATCTACTTGCTATTTAGTGTCACGCTCCCTTGGGCATGGAGATACTCATACGGTGAGTGCAGACCATCACAGGCACCTTGGGGTCCTATCCTGTGACTCAGTATGCCCATGCAGCCCAAAAGCTGCCAGCACCACCCCCCCCACCCCGCCCCTGCATGCTGTCAGCCCTACTGATGTGTGCCTGAGCTAGGAGTGGGAAGTTGAGCCAGAAATCTCCTTTTCCCATGAGCCTGCCTATGGCAGAGAGGGACCTTCAAAAGTATTGCAACCTCCACACCTGGACACGCTAGGTCCTTGGATTGGCTGTGAGCGAGAGACTCCCCCCAGCTGAGCCACCTGCCAAATACATCCGGGCACTTCCAGGCCAGGGCAGAGACAGGCGTTCCCAGGCCCGCCCCAAGACCCATACCCAATCCCAGCACCCCCCCCCCCCCCCCACACCTCTTCCCAGGTCCCCATCAGAGGCAGAAGGTGGCAGTAGTCAAAGCGGTCGTGAGAAGGCTAGGCAGGTGCCAGGGACCGGGGCAGCAAGTAGCCAAGAAACGTCTGAGGAGGCAGGGGGGCAGCAGGATGTGGACATGTGTGTAAGCCAAGGTTCCAAGAACCCTGCACGTACTCCACCGTCCCATCAGGCTTCACTTCCAAGACACAAATTCAAAGATAAAATTAAGAATTTGGAAACAGCTGAGGCAGAGCACAAAAGCCTAAGTGGAGTGTCCTTTGGAGTGTGGGGCTCTGTGTGACAGCACTGACCACATTCTCATGAAATTGATTATGGGTCCAGGAAACAGAGGACGCTCCCTTGGGCCCATGTAGGAGACACAGAGAAGTAATCCAACCTGCAAAATATCTTTGGGGCAAATTTCATGGCCGTGGCTACAGATGCGGTATGGGTGTGTACAGCCAGACGCGCATCGGCCTCCACCTCCCTTCCAGAAGGAAGTTGCAGTCCAGCTGCGTGACTTTCACTTAGTGGACAGCCTCCCAAGTGCTGGCGCCTTCTGGATCTGCCTCGGCCTTTGTGCTGAAGACACGCTTTCCGGGCAGCTCTTACACGGCAGGGCTGCTAGGGCCCAATCCTTTCTGCCCAGTACCGCACTCCTGCAAGAACGATCTCTTTCTCGGGAACTCCCTTTTGGATTCCCCAAGACTCTGTCGGATCTGCCTTGGAGTTTGCCACTCCGTTGGCTCGCGTCCTGCCTCCTCCCCCTTTTCCTGTCACAGGTGTGAGATCTGCACTAATCTCAGAGCACGTTTGCTGCCCGATCCTGTTTCCTCCCCACCTTTTATCTTTTATAGGCATTATTGCTCCCCTCCATAAACCTCCTGCGCTTCCAACTCCATCTCAGCATCTGCTTCCCCGGGAATTCAACTCACATGGAGGATCAGAGCCGTCTCATGATTATCTGTTCCGTGCACCTGCATGGGCTCCCTGAGATACTAAGAAATAGCAGAATTATCGTGCATCAATTCAACTATCACAGAGCACCTGTTTGGCCAAGCACTATGCCTGGTACAACGGAGCATGCGAATTAATCTTCGACAGCATCACTGCTCTTCGAGAAGGCTATTGTCTAGATGGGAAGACAAGGCACGAGAGAAACGTATATATGGTTTTTCCAAGCACCTAAAGAGACTTCTTCATAAGAGATGAAAAACCTCCAGATGTGGAAGCAGGCCACACCTCAGAAGCAAACAGCAAGTCTCCTGCACTAGCCTAGATATGGTTTCCAGATCATATGTGTAATGTGTATTGGGGTGCTTGGTGAACTTTATTTTATTTTATTTTATAAAAAAATGAATTTTATAAAAAAATAAAGCTGAAAAGTTATTTTTTGTTACTGTTTTACTTCTCATCTCCGTAAAAAGTTAATATTTCATAAACTACCAAGAAACTGACCTTGACTTCCAGAAGACTCTAAAGCAGATTCCAACTTTATATCCAAGCATCGCCAAGTCTTAACTCTCCAACAGGTCCCCTGAGACAGGATCTGAGTTGGGCCTCGGTGGGCCTGCAAAACAGGCCAGATGCCTCCCTACCGGCCCAATGCCTGGCTCCACCAGGAAAGTCAACCCACAAGGACTCATCTGTTTGGTCCAAGGGTGACATTAAAGACTTGAAGCTCTGTCAATTATCGCTGGTACCTGCTTGCTCTTTATTGCAGACATTTATAAATTGAGGCTTATGGAATTAATCAACTCCAAATAAGACGATCATTCACTGGACTTCCAAGTGTTCTAACAGAACAGAGAATTGTGGAATCAAATACCATGCTTTGTACTTGATTCAGAAAGAAGCTCCTGGAATGACCCTTATGTTGGACAGAGCACCTGCTGCATATCCTTGTCATCACTCCCAACCCAATGCATGTGGCATCTCCTGGAGAGCCAGAAATGCTGCTGGAGAAGTAGAGTGAGCACTCAGCCTTTCTGCCATGTGGACCTGATCCAGCCATCCATATGCAATCTCAGGTTCTCTGATGAGCCATTCTGCATTGGTGCTGAAATATTTCAAATCATGTGCTCTTCTTGGCAATGTCCTTAGTAGTTCAAATGGGCAGATTAAGGCACTGGATGGCCTTACCTTGGCATACAAATACCTTGAAGGCTTTGCATAAACTACTCATAACAAGAGTCTTGGAAGGAAGGAATTTATCCCACTCCCCAGGTGAACAGGGTGAGGTCCGGCAAAAGGGAAAGCTGCCAGTCTCTGGATCTTTACTCTCACCTACATTTCAATGAAGGAAGATAGGTAGGCATGAAGGAGAAGAGCATGGGGTGAACCAACCAGCCCCCAAGAAAATCTGAACTGCAGAGGACTCTGATGGACATATTGTGAATCATGGTCACACACAGAATTGTTAGAGTCTGCATTTGTAAGGTTGTATTACTGTAAATTCCAATGGACTTATTTTTCTAAGCCCGCCAAGAGGAAGATAGGCATGTAGACTCCAAGTCTCTCCTTCCTATTTCTATAAATTGGCATCTGGCACATTAGTCTGATTCAGGCCAGGGCCATAGGCCCCAGTCGGATTTTGTACATCAGATTCTAAAGCTGAATGAGGGCAGTCCTGGCAATTCTGGCAACAGTTCCTGGGCGACAGCTCTTCCCACAAGAAGGGCACCCCATGGTACTACTAAGACCGCCTTTCTGTTCCATAAATTGCTCTCCTAGACCCCAGCCCCACACTTGTAAACACAGACCTTACCCAAGAGAGCCAGGATGAAGAGAATCCGGTCACTTGCTAGATGATTCTAAGAGTCACCACAATTGTGACAGGAGGTCACCTGTGGGTAGGCAGACACTCATACAAGGAGGAGGCCTAGTACTGGATGGGGAGATGGTTCACTACATATTGAGCTAACAAGTACCACCATGGTAATCAACCCCGCAGTTTCTTTTCACGGATGAAGAAATTGAAACCCAAAGATGTAACAGGGCTTGCACGGTCACAGAGCAGAGCCCCAGTGAGGGCTTGGGTGTCCTGTTCCAGGCCTGCTCTTTCCAATCCTGCAGGCTGAGAGGCCCTGCCAAAGATACTGCTGGAATCTGAGAGAAGCCACTGTGGGGAAGGTCTGCTTTCAGAACCACCACATGGACAGCAGGACCCCCATTCTCGGGAGGAGAGCCCTTAGTGCCTCTGTCCTTCTCATTCCCATCCCTCTCCATGACTAGTACCAAACAACTCCCCTCATGAACTCACATCCCAATGCCAAGCTTGGGACCACCTTGTACAAAAAGCCAGTTCTGTGAGGCATGCCAACACATAAGAGAAGGAGAGAATACTTCCCTACAAAATATGTTACATGCATAGCAGCAATGGCAGAAGAAAAGTCAAAACAGTAACAACACTATGTGTGGAATATCGGGGGGGGGGGGGGGGCATTTAGGATGGTCTTATCTGGCTCTTGCCCTCAAGGAGCTCACCATTTGGGGGGGAGGGGAAGCAGAGACCTTCTGTCTAATAACTGTGCTACAATGCGTGGTAAAGAACTTGCCCAAATTGAGGCAAAAGAGATCAAAGTGACTCCGAGCTCACTTTCATTTTTTTTTACACAAGCCAGTCCACAAGAAAATCTGAGTTTCAGAAGTAAACCCCAAACACAAAGAAATGTGTAAATGTCATGGGTGTGGTAATGGCTTGTGTTTTTTTAATTATTTTTTTTCTGACTACACTACATAGAATTCTGCTTCTTTCAGTTTCTTCAGTCCTGCTTGTAAATAACATCTGTCAACCATATGTCTTTCTGGATCATCAGCAACAGAGCTCTAACGTAAGGCCATGTGCATGTGGCTGTAGCAGCTTCCATGAGTCCTCCAGGCTCCACCCCTCTGCCCTGCCCTCTCTGGTCACTGTCCATGACTTGTGCCAGATGAGTCCTGTCATTTGGCAATAGGTGGCCTGCAGAGATCTGGCTTCCTGACACTGAGCTAGAGACCACCCTGAATCATCCAGGGAGGGAACGTGAGAGGGGAGGGACTGCCCCCTGCCCAGGCTTTCCTGTGGTTAACCAAACCCTCAGCTATTTTTATCTAACTACCAAAGGCTGCCCCATGTGTCATCATGGTTTTGACACGTGCCACCACCTTTGATAAAGACAGTGAATCTGCAGCCTGACTTCTGGGAAATTCTGTGTGTCCTGCTCCTTCGACACTTTTCCCCCAACTAGGATTGTGTAACAGTAGTAGGCATTCTAGAAGTTCAGGCAGAGATGGGCTTTCCCATAAGCAAGCAAAGGCAGAAGGGTCTACCCGTTCATGCTCTGTGCTAAACCAAGGATGCCTGAATTCCAACCAGTTGCTTCTTTGGGCCACAGAGCATTCCTAGGCACATGCTGAGGAGAGGCTTAGCACAGCTACCCTCTTCACTGTCCAAACATAGGTTTATCCAGCTCATAATACCATGATCCTAGAGACCCAGAGGGAGGGAAGATGGATCCTATATATGCTGAAACAGGAGCTACTTTTTCTTGGCATTTGTGGTCAGCCTGACTCCCTGCCCCAGATGCAAGCGAACCCCTGTAGCTACAGGATGCAGGTCTTCCAGGGGTGAAGGCAGACCCTCTTCCAGAAGGGAGATGGTACCCTCCAGAGCCCCCTAACCACACACCTCAGGGAGGCCTCTACCCAGCAAGGCCTGCAGTTGCCTGAGACAGCTACGTCCTTCCCTGGGCCACTCACGGTTTTGACATATCCTAGATTTAAAACGTTGAATCTTCTTGTAGCTTTCTGAGGACTTCTACCTCTCTGCTTTAGCATCAATACATTTATTTAAATAATATTATTTATTAAGCAAATGTTTATTCATATGTACCACGTTCTAGGCACTAGTGTAGGCATCAGAGATGATGTAACTGCCCTTGTCGAGTTTATATTCTAATAGAAGGGCAGATGATAAATAACAATTATATAGTAAAATAAATAATCATACAATAAGAGTTCTCTTATCATATGTGCAGGAGTGTGGCTATTAACATTTGAGCACTGCCTCTGACATGTACTGTGGGGTGACCCTCATTCACACAGTTAAATCCTCAGGGAAATGCTCTGATAGAGGTATTATTAGTTTCAGTTGACCAGTAAGACAACTGAAGTTCAGCTCACACAAACTCAAAAGCAGCAGTGCTCAATTTTGAACCTGTGTCTACTTGACTCCAAAGGCCATTATCGTTCCACTTCTCTGTCTCTCCCGATGAAGTAAGGGAGCCCAGGACAAGCCTTTAAACCTTATGGAAAGGGTTTCTTTGAGTCCCACTTCCTCAGCTTGAAAGCGTTTCTAAACGTCTAGCAGTGCTTCCATCATGAAGTGGGTAGAGCAAGATGATCATACGGGGTATCAGCACAAGGAACACGAATCTTCATTACTCTCTGCATTGTGCTCCTCCCTTTCATTCCCAAACACCTACCTCCACCCACCCAGACAGAGAACTGGAGACTGAGTTCTGATCTAATCCCTTTGAGGATCTTCAGGGCATGCACCAAAATCCCAGCCAGTAGATGACAATCAGGAGCTCCTTTATAAGACCCGAGTCACCCTCCAGGATACTAAATGGGGAAAAAAATCTTCCTTTTCCAATATTGCTCCCAAAACATACCAGGATGCCATGACAAATCATAGCAGGTTCCCTCCATTGACTGAGGTGTTTCTTATTCCAGGAGCATGGGTTCCTGGGCCCAGAGGTAGTAAATAAAGCAGAAATATCACTGAACCTTCAATCAAAACATCTAGGTCAAAAACCTATCTCTGCTACCTGCTAGTGGCATGGGCTTGAGCCAGAAGTTTCACTTTTTTAAGCCTCCCAATTCCTGTCTATAATATAAAGAGCTGTGCTCCTTACCTCACAAGGATCACTGGAAAAGGAAAGGAAGACATCTAAATGAGATCTATATTTCACTATCTTGAAAAGGCCTCTTACATTATAATGTGTTTTTTAAAAGTTAGATGTGGCTTTATTTTTGAAATTTTTCTCATTAAGACAGACCAAAGTATGTCTCCTGGCTAATAATTAAACCTTGTTTATATCTCTTATTTCTGGAAGAAAAAAAAAAAAAAAAAGCATTGCAAAGTCACTGGTATGTTAATAGTCCCCTGAAGTGAGATCCCTTAAGTACCCGTAAGGTGACAACTTCACCATGGGTAATGGCCACCCGTGGATACTAGACAATAATAAGGGAATTTTTGTCTTTAATATCCAGCTTTCCATATAATTTATAATCTGTTCTTTCAACTCTCAGCCCTCAGGGTGACATCATAGGCTCATCTCTCCAACCATTTTATAAATGAACATCCTAAGGTCCAAAGGGTTAAAAAGCAGGGGACGACCAGGAAAGGGGACTGAATAATCTCCTTTCCTATAGACTGTGGAACCTAGACATTTAATCCAACTTAAGAGGGATAGTGCTTACCTCCTCAACACTGAAGGGTGACTGTTTGGAGCAGGAGGTGTGGGAAATGGAGACCCGAGTGAGAGGCGGGAAAGCGTTAAAGCACCAGTAGCAGAGAGGAAATGAAATAACCTGCCCACCTCTGATCCTTGATACTTTCAAGAGCCTGTCTGGGGCCAGCAGCCTAAGGAAACGCCAAGGCTGTTTCGTGCCTTCACCTCTGGGCTGTTTTTTACTACCATTCATTAAGGAGATCTTTTCCGTCAGCCTTATCATCTCTCTTGGCTCTTGGTCAGGTTGAGTCAGACCTGGAACACTTATTTTTGCAAAGACTAACCAATCTTTTGTCTAGACACTTATGTCTTCTACCAAAGCCCTGCTGACCAGGGTCAAGGAGGAGATCTGTAAAATACATGGCCTCTTGCACAGCTCAACATTACGGGCAGAGAACTTGAAAGCAGGGAGACAGAAAAGTACATGATGTGGGTAACTGAAGGCATTGTGAACCTTCTTTGTTTGAAAAGTAGAATGGGACAAGTCTGGAGCATCCCCCAAAGGGTTTACAAATCCAGACTTTGTTTGTCCTGTTCCCTCTGCCTGGATCACTGTCAGTTCTTCATCTCTACTTCCGTTTCCCCTGACCAACTTTTATTCATTCTTCCAGTCTTACACTACAACTCACTTCTTCAGCAAAGCGTTCCCTGACCACCACAGTCTTTCATCACACCCTATCCTTTGCCAGCATAACACCCATCGGCACTATAAGAAAATTATGACGTGTGTACCTTTCAGAAACTGACTACTCATAATCATTAGTTGTTGGGCATTTTTTAAATTATCTTATAATTGGCCTAACTGTAATTTTAGGCAGTAATCAGACAACAAAAACAGTATATGCAATTATTATTAAATTATAATGTGTCCCTCACTAGAGTTTAAGCTCTTTGGGGGCAGGGACTGTTTGGGCCTGTCTATCATTGAATCTGCAGTAACTTATACCATGCCTGACAAATAGTTGGGGGTCAAAATATGTGCTGAATCAATAAATAAGTAAATGCATGAGATCATCCGTAAAAGGCTCTGGTGACGTGGGGGAAAGTTCAAAGGGTAAAACATTCAGACAGAGAACAGTTCATACCAGGGCAGTGGGGGAAGCAATATCCCACTGCCTCTGTTTTGGCCACATTGAGTTCCTGGGGTGGAACCTGCTACCCATGTCATGTGGCCTCCCTGAGCACAGAGCCCCTCTTAAGCCTTCTTCCATGGTTGCCTTTATGAGCAGGGAAAAAAGAAACTGGGAAGCCAGCTCCTTGGCTTTTTTTTTTTTTAACAAAAGTAGTCTTTGGTCATTTCAGAGAAATCTGAAATTCATTTACATTTAAAAAATAGTTCATTGTCAGAGAAAAAGATTGTCAAGCAGTGAATCAGACTATGGTTTTGGCAGGCTGATTCATCCTTCTCATAGTACGGGCCACACTGCATTAGCCATCTTTCTGTGACGTTCATCATGAAACAAATAAGATTGTGCGTGTGTCTGTGTAGATCTGGTCCCTTCAGAGACTGCTGGCTCAGTGAAGGGACAGGTAGCGTCGTGCGTACCTTTTCATAACCTTACTACCTATCATGGTGTCACAGAATAATTGCTGATGAGATCGCTGGATGCAGCAAGTTGAGAGGTCCTTGGAAGATCTTCCATTAAACCTAAAGTATCCCCCATTGATCCCAAGGGCATGAATCCTTCCTCAGGGAGACACTTGACAAAATGGCTTTTAGGAGGTCACTTTCTGGGCACTTTCTGGGCACCTTATCGCAGCCCGGTTTCTCCTTGCCTTCTTCCCATGCTGCAAACCAGCTCAGTAGGTCTGCTCCACACTGCTCAGTGCTACTTGGTCCTTCTCACATCCCCCTCTCCCTTCTTGCTCTTTAAAGGGGTCTGTCTCACAAGGAGCACCTCCTTATTCACACAGTGCTCTCTGCCATAGTTCTCTCAGATGACTGCATTTTCCTGGTCACAAAACACCCCCCCCCCATATACAACAGCTTCCTGGGTAAGCATTTATATAAAGACAGCAAGTCATTTCATGTGTACATTTTCATTAATAGATTGTCAGAGTCGGCACTCTGGGGATCTTTCATAAACTCAGGGGAAGTATTTAATAGAAACTACATTAGAAGATGCTTTCTAAAGTCTGTTAGTTTAATCAACATTCTTAGCCCATACATCAATGTCAAGACAATGAGATGGCCAAAAGCCTTGAGTGCTGGTGACTTTAACTAATATACTGCTGGTGCTGTGGTGATATCCTTCAGTCTTCAATATGTCTTCACTTGATTCCAGCTTAATTTCTCTTGATGAATGACTCCACTTATTTTAAGGCCTGAATCTGTGGTGTTTTACACTGTTAATTATGCTTCCAAAGAAATAGGCAAGTTGAGATGACTCGAGCCAGTATCTACAACCATTTGGAGTTATAGTCCAAAGATCAAGAAGTATGGAGGGGATATTAGAAGAAATATATCAAGTGGGCAAACATGGGCCAGATTCTATGAATAAACTCCTGTGAGAATACTAGTCAGCACAGGGGCCAATGACTTACTAGCTGATACCCTCATACTCTAGGAGAGCGAGAATATTTAAAAGAAAAAGTATGTATCATATGAACCATCTTTGGTAGGAGGGGCTATCAGCACTGGAAGAGAAGGTTCTCCTTTCCTTCATCAACCCAACTCTTTTTAATGCCAACAATGTGCTCAGCACTGTGGAAAAAAAAAAACACCTAGTACTGTACTTACCCACCTCAAGTATGATCACACTGAATGTTCGGAGGGAATAAGTAACATTCCTGTAATCTGGCCTCCTGCCTCTAGAGAATGTTGTGTGTCTTGTCATTTCTCCTACCCTTCAATTACAGAAAATCAAAAGATAAAGGGCGGCCCCTCAGATAGGTGACCTTCCATGTGCCTGCCACAGTGTGCATCACATCATCAGGAACAGGTATTGATTATCCTTCATTCTTGTCAGGTGGGCAGCAGCCAAACACCGTCCAGCCAGACCAGCCCATGTGGTAGTGTCTCCAGCTCAGCCTGGCTGTTGATTCTGAGGATGAATGAATATATAAGAAAAGGCTCAAAGGTGCCTGGTACGTAAGAGAGCTCCCTAAAGGTGAGCTTGCCTTCCTTGCCTTCAACATGGACAGGAAGGGTGGATTCTCTGCCCTACCTGGGTTGACCATGCAACCTCGTCTGGCCAGTCTCAACATCCCTCACTGGGGCTACAACAGAGTGATGTGCTAGCTCGGCCATAGGCCACATACCTGCAAGGAGAAGGGCCAATAGACAAGGGCCAATAGAGGGATTGAGGGAACAGGGCCAAGCAAACATCTCCTATACACTATTATCAGACATTGAGCTGGGCACTTTATAGACAAGATCACAATATTCAGAAGGATATCAAGCAGGTTTTATCCGCATTTTGCACATGAGGAAATTGAGATTTAGAGAAAACAAGTAACTTTTGTTTTTGAGGGAAAGAGTGAGAGGAAGGGAGAGGGGAAGAGGGAAAGAGAGACAGAATCCCAAGGAGGCTGCATGCTCAGTGCAACCCAACACAGGCTTGATCCCATGAACTTGGGTTCATGACTACAACTGAAGAGTCAGACACTCAACCCACTGAGCCACTCAGGCACCCTGCAAGTAACTTTTCACACAGATAGAACGTGAGTGAGGTTCTAGCCTGAGGCTTTCTTATGTCAAAGTCTTTGTTTATCCCTCTGAAACTTTCCTGAAAAAAAATGAGATCAGGATGCAGAAGACTTTTTTAACCTGCATTCCAAACTCAAGAGGCCTGGAAAACAACCAGATTGGAAGAGCATGTTGATTGTTGACCTAAAACGTCTCCCAGGCATTCTGACTGGCCATCAACATGTCACCACAAATGTCTAGGCTCCGGAAACTAATTTTAAAGTCCAAAAGAAAAAATTGCCTTAAAAATATGCTAGTGATACAAAGGCAAAATAAAAACTAAGTCTTTTTTTGATGTATTTTTAAAGTCTTTTCCTTTAATATGGAGTGTGTGTGTGTGTGTGTGTGTGTGAGAGAGAGAGAGAGAGAGAGAGAGAGAGAGAGAGAGAGAGAGAGAGATTGATTGATTGTCAAAAGGGATTTGAAATGTCAACATTCTCGGTAGTGTTGGGAACCCAAACACAACAGTCTTAGGTCAGTGCCTAAGAACTAGAAAGGCCAACTGACTAGACAATAACCATAAACATGACCCCTTTTCAAATTGATGTTGCTCGTGTCCCTGGGAGAATACAAAACATAAAATCAAACAAAAACTATGGCCTGGCAACAATTCTGACTTTTAAGAGGATTAAAAAAACAAGAGTTTGGGTCACAGAAAGCAGTGGTCATTTTCGGAGTTTCAGGATCAGCAGGACATATTTGAAATATTTTAGCAGGACTTGAGGAGGGCTGGAAGCTTGTAAATTAAGTAGAAAAAAGTAGTTTACCTTCCACCAGTGAATTCTGTAGGAGTGGAAACCAAAAAGTTAGCATTCCTCTTTATTGGTGGAAGAGAAACCAATCAACAGAACTAGGTAGCTAGGGCACTGGGCTAAGAGCTTTATATGCATGTCTCTATTCTCCAAGTCTCTACTTGGAAGATGCCACTGGTTAGCAGCCTGTGTGGATAGGGCAGGTCCCTGCTGTGTGGGCTGACCTTCCCGTTCACATCAGAGAGCATCTTAACAGGGCCTGGGACTCAGGGTGACACAAGTGCTGTTGAGAAGCCATCCAAAGGCAACTTATGTTCCCTCAGGACTTGGCAAGCTCTGAGGGTCACATCTCAGCTTGGCCTTAAGACTACAGCTTCCTCCATGAACTTTAATTCCCCTTTCCCTTGACTCCCTCCCCCGACAGTCCCAAAACAGGCCAGTTCAGTCCCCAACATCAAAGAATTCTTTTTATTAAAAGCAGCAAGGCTGTTCCTTATGGCCTCTCTGCCATAAATGGCTTAGGAGAGGAAAGGCGAGAAGAAAAGCACCTCAAGTATTTGCTGTGTTCACTTTCAAAGGGCACCCTGTTTGCCGAAGGGGTTATCTTGTGTCCACATGGTTTGTTTTCCCTGGGTCTGAAGCAGGAATTTGATGAGGCGAGCTTGGATCCCTTTCAGTACCACAGGGTGACACTTTTCTGAGGAGATCTGTGATGACATTACTTTTTTAAAAAATCATGTGCCCACAAGACACATCAGAGAGAAGGGGAATGCCCAGAAGCATCCGGCAATTTTGGATGGATTGAAGGACCAGAGGGTTGTATATTTTCTCTTCTAGGTACCGATGTAAAACAGCAGAGAAAACCATGATAAGTCCTCCTATATTAGGATGCTGATCTATGCAAACAATGGGAATAGGGCATCAGATCTAAAACAATGAGCCTCTTTTCTGTGTGGAGACTCCGGGATCTCCCATTCTTTTCCAATTTTAGCCTATGTGGAATGAGCATATAGAACATATTCACTGAAGACATTGAATTTAAATGAACTGAAATCAAAGCACAGGCACAGATTTCCAAGAGGAAAATAAACATCTCATTCCTCAATCCAAAACCACAAGGACACTTGACTACAGAAGTACCTTAGAAAGCACATACATAAATCCCCCAATATTATGGCATGGTTCTCTGGTTTTGCTAAATTCTCAATGGGTGTGCCTCTTTCCTGTCAGGATTTCCTAAATAAAAATGAAAGCACAAAAATGCCCAATCATCTCTAATTCTTCCCTTGTGAAGAAAAGACCAACAAATAATCCTTGAGTGCCTACTTTAAAAGGCATGCACTAAAACTCTAACCTTAAAGGCACAAAAGATGCACACAGCTTTGAACTCTTTCCTAGGTTTGGTGTCTTCCATACAGCTACTGGAAATGATATTAAAAATTAAAAATACAGAGGTGCCTGGATGGCTCAGTTGGTTAAGCGTCCAACTCTTAATCTTGGCTCAGGTCATGATCTCACAGTCTGTGGGACTGAGCCCTGCAATGGGCTCTGCACTGACAGTGTACAGCCTGCCTGGGATTTTCTCTCTGCCCCTCCCCTGCTTGCGTTCTCTCTCTCACTCTCTCTCAGTAAATAAACAAATTAACTTCTAAAAAATTAAAAATATAATTCTGTAAGAAATAAATCAACTCATAACTCAGGGTTTTTTGTCTTGAAAAAACCTACTTTCTTGAAAAAAATATTTCCGCCACATCTAGGAGCCAAGACTCCCAGCCCATTCCCTTCCCTCACTGCTATCTGGAAGCATTTACCTCATATGGTCAATATGGAGAGTTTGCCTATTGGCAAACAAATTTTCTAATTTACTAGTAATATCATTCATGTTCAAGCAAAGAGACTACTGAAATGCTAACATACTTTTCATAAGATAGATTATTATTGATGCAATTGTCAAAATACTTGTGATTCAAAACAAGCAGAATGCAAAAAGCAGTTAATCCTTTAAACACTCTTGTATACAACTTCCCTGAAAAATGAACAGTTTTAAAAACTCTAAATCAAGGATCAGCAAAACTATAGTCCACAGGCTAACTCCAGTCTGCTGCATGTTTTTGTGAATGAAGTTTCAGTGGCATCCACCCACAGCCATTCATTTACGTATTTGTTGTCTATGCCTGCTTCCAGTCTATGATAGCATAGTTGAGTAGCTGTGACAATGACCATACTGGCCCCACAAACCCAAAAACGTTTACTATCTGGCCCTTGACAGTAAGTTTGCCAACCTTTGTCCTAAACTATTTCACACAACTTATTCTCTAAGAAGTGGTCTCTAGTTGTTTATTTTTACCTGATATATCTCATGCCAGAGAATTGCTTAAAATTACAAATGCTTTTCATAGAAACAGAAAGAACATTTGATTTTCATATGCAAGAAAAAGATTTATTATCTATTCTTTTTTTAAAGTTTATTTGACTTGGAATAAGTCAAGCGGGGGAAGGGCAGAGAGAGAGGGAGAAAGAGAGAATCCCAAGCAGGTTCCATGCTGTCAGTGCGGAGCCTGATGCAAGGCTCGAACTCATGACCGTGAGATCACAATCTCACAACCAAAACCAAGAGTCAGACACCTAACCAACTGAGCCACCCAGGCACCCCTATTGGCTGTTCTAACATCAGTATATAGAACAATTTCCAAGGACAGCTCACTATGTTTGCTCAGAAAGCATGGTGGACTTTCTCCTGCCTACATATGCTGTGTTGGATGAAGATTGCAGGGAGCTCAGAAGTAGAAAACTCACTTGGAAAGACCATCATTGTAGACTTTAAAATGGGCCCCTGAGCACAAGCGTGATCAGAGATGTGACAAGTCCCCCGGAAAGTGATATAAAGCCACAACCTGCCTTTACTGATTCCCTCTGACAGAACAGGTGCTGCTTTGTGACTCAGACCCTGTCAACCAATATCTCATGGGCATCATGAGGATCAGGCTACACCAGAGACTAAGGGTAAACAGAAGTCCCACGGTATCTGGGACCCAGGCTCCATCCATCCTGCTGCTCTGTCAACCCTAGTCAGATGTCCTCCTTCGTGTGAACCAATGGGGCCCTCTGCACATCTGCGTTCCACTCACTGGAAAGGGAGGATGCAGGCAGAGAAGAGGCAGCACAGGCCAGAACCCAGCCACTTGGCCATGGAGAGCTGTGAGAGAAGCTGGAATACAGTCTTTCATTCTGGGCTTCTGCAGGCCAAGTAATGCTCAAGCATTCGGGGCCTGACGGATGGGAATCGGGGCAACTGGAAGTCTCTCCCGCAATGGAGAAATACTGGCCCAGGAGGGAGGAATCTAACAAATCATTTCTTGAGAACAGAAGTGAACTGGAAGAAGAAATACCAAATTCTCTAAAGGGAGAAAGGAGGCATCACCATATTTGGAGAAAATACTTAAAAGGAAGAGAAGAGACCTGATGATAAATTTCCTCAAACTTCTCCTGGGACTCACTGACACTACTGCATAGAGTTTGTTTCAAAAGTCATGCTGTCCCTAGGCTGGCTTCAGATCAAAAGTTGTGACCTTCCTCCTAAAATCCAGGCTGTGTCTGGCCAGGGCCACCAGCCATCATGTGACGTCCTGCTACAAGTCTGAAATACAGAAGGGCCAGTTTAAGGCCAAACAACCAGGAAGCTCCCTTCCAAAGCCATCGTATGGGGTAGAGCAAAGCTACTGGCTCAGCCAGAACTCTCTGAGAGCCCCATCCAACCTGCAAACGGAAAACAACAGGAAAGGGGTGGGCAGACACCCCCCACACCCAGAACCCAGCGAGCTTGCTCCAGATGAAAGAAGGAAGAGAAAAATGAATGCCAACACCTGTGACAAAGAAAGAGGTACAGGCTGACCCTGTCTTCCATTTATTTCAGGCCTCCTCCAAGCCGCTGCTTGTCAATGTGAAGGTTCACTTGTCAAGCCAAACACAGGCAGTGCTTAAGCTGTACCAAAAAGAGAAAAGAAAACAGAAAAAAAATCCAAAAATGAAGTCCATCTTTGCCAAAGGGAGTTGCTGTGTCATTTGTGGCAAAAGGCACTGGTGCTATATCCAAGTAGAAAAGAGAAAACAAACAATCCCATTAAAAAGTGGGCAGAGGAAGTGAATAGACATTTCTCCAAAGAAGACATGCACATGGCCAACAGGTACATGGAAAGGTGCTCGACATCACTCATCATCAGGGAAATGCAAATCGAAACCACAATGAGATACCACCTCACACCTGCCAGATTCACTATCTTCATAAAGACACAAAATAACAAGTGTTGGTAAAGATGTGGAGAAAACGGTACCCTTGTGAACCACTGGTAGGAATATAAATGGGTGCAGCCACTATGGAAAACAGAATGAAGGCTCTTCAAAACATTTAAAATAGTACTATCATCTGATCCAGCAATTCCATTTCTGGGTATTTATCTGAAGGAAATAAAATCACCGTCTTGGACAAATCTGCACTTCCCTGTTCACTGCAGCATTATTTACAAGAGCCAAGATATGGAAACAACATAACTTTCCATCAATAGATGAATGGATAAAGAAGTGTGGTGTATATACACACAACGGAATATTATTCAGCCATTGAAACGAAGAAAATCCTGCCATTTGCAACAACATGGAGGGACCTGGAGGGCATTGTGCTAAGTGAAATAAGTCAGACAAAAACAAATACCATATGATTTCACTTGTATAAGGATTCTAAAAAAAAAAAAAAACTGGACTCCCATGAGTAGAGCAAAGTAGTTGTCAGAGGCAGGGTGTTGGTAGGGGGAGTGGGGTGGAAAATGGGTGAAGGGGATCAAAAGGTACAAAATTCCAGTATTAAGAGGAGTAAGTTCAGGGGATGGAAGGTACAGCATGGTGATTATAGTTGATAATGCTGTATCATACATTGGAAAGTTGCTAAGAGAGGACATCTTAAAAGCTCTCATCATAAGAAAAGGATATTTGGTCTCCCTCTTTTTAATGTTTTTATTTATTTTTGAGAGAGAGAAAGAGACAGAGAAGTAGTAAGGGATGGGCAGAAAGAGAGGGAGTCACAGAATCTGAAGCAGGCTCCAGGCTCCGAGCTGTCAGCACAGAGCCCGACATGGGGCTCGAACCCACAAATTGTGAGATCATGGCCTGAACTGAAGTCGGACACCCAACTGACTGAGCCACCCAGGTGCCCCAAGATACTTGTTTTTTAATACTTTTTAAATGTTTGTTTATTTATTTTTGTCACAGAGCATAAGTGGGGAGGGTCAGAGAGAGGGCGGTCAGTGACACAGAATCTGAAGCAGGCTCTAGGCTCCAAGCTGTCAGCACAGAGCCCAACGTGGGGCTCAAAACCACGAGCCATGAGATCATGACCTGAGCTGAAGTCAGACACTCAACCGACTGAGCCACCCAGGTGCCCTGAAAAAGATATTTGTACTGGCAATGGATGTTAATGAAACTTTGTGTGGCCATCATTTCACCATATATACACGTAGCAAATCACATACACCTTCAACTAATATAATGTTATATGTCAATTACATCTTAATAAATCTGGAGGAAAATAAAAGGGATAAATATGGACAGAAAAAAAAAAGAGAGAGAAGAGAGACAAGTGTATCATCCAGCTTTTCCACCTTTTGCCAGTTAGAGAGAGGAGGTCCTTTTCACAGCTCCTGAGAGGAGATCCCTACGGATGGGGAAAGACAGAGGATGCAGTTTTAAGGCCTCTTTTTCCCAGGTGGCATGCACACCTTGTCATGTCATGCTGGCTTCTCGAGTGGCTGCTGCAGCACAGAGAGAGAGAGAGAGAGAGAGAGAGAGACAGATGGTGTGTGAATCTCGATGTCCCCCACAGCACTCATGAGCTGCTAAGTCTGGAGATGGTCAAGCCAGAGAAGGACGGCACCCATCAACCATCACCTCCAGAGAAGCCGGAACCAAGACCAACAGATTGTCAAATATTGAAGTTTGCTTTGAATTCTCTCCCAAGTTTCCTCGGAGCACGCTCTGCCCTATTTTTTTTTTTTTTTTTTTTTTTTTTATCTTTCACCGAGGAACCCCAGACTGCTTATCAGGCACTCTGTCCACGCTGCCTGTACCAGCGCAGTCTCAGTCTGGACTTCCCTCAGTATCTCCTGCTAAAAATATACTCTCTGTGCCTTTCATTGTACCACAGGAGAATGGCCAGTGTTAGAAAGGAGCTGATAAAACACTTCCCTGAATAGCTCTTGGGTCAAAGAGGAAGCCAAATTTGCAGTGCTAGAGTTTTTAGGCAAAAATAAATAAATAAATAAATAAATAAATAAAATAAAATAAAAAAAAATAATAATAATAATAATAGTAATGATAGCAATAAAACAACATATCAAAGACATAGTGTATAGTCGGTTTATTTAGAGAAAAACTGTGGTTTCATATGCCTCAAGCATTAGGCAAGAAAGAATAAAAATAAATAAGCTGAGCAGAAAATAGAAAATATTAATAATCAACCTTAGGAAAGAAAAAGGAATATAACTATCACTAAGAAAGATATTAATATTATAAGGGAACAGTGCAGACACTTCTACACTAATACATTTAAAAGCATCAGCGTATTAGGAAACTTGAACACTTGAACAGAAAAAAATGACTCATCAAGACATATTCAATTAATATGCTAATTGAAATTGGGAAGAAAAAAAAAGGTAAAAAGAATACGATGGGGAGAAAACACCAGCCTGAAATGGTAATGGTATATAATTCCTAAGTTTGGGGGATTATCTCAGAAAATTTCAAAAGAGGAAAAGCTTTCTAATTAATTTTAAGAGTTGGTAGAAGCCTGATATTCAAAACCTGACATCAACACACACACACACACACACACACACACACACACACACACACTACTCATACTATACATGTATTAATGTCACGTACACTATATAGAGGTATAAATACAATGTCTGTCATATGATCCAGCTAAGTATTAAAAGAACAATTCAAAGTGGCCAAGCAGGTTACATTCCAAAAATATAAGAATTACTCAGTATTAGGAACTCATTAATAAATCAAAGCAGAGCAGATGACCATCTCAACAGATGCCTCAAGGACATTTGATAAAGTGTAATTTTCATTCCTTCATTTAAAATGATAATAGGGAAGTTGGGGAAAAAATAGTTTGTTAAAATGATAACGATCGTATCTACTGACTACCAATAATCACCTTTATACTTAAGCCTCAAGTAGTTGAGACACTCACATCAAAGCCAGGAATAAGACAGTCACACCTTTCACCACCACTATTATTTCACATTGTCACAGAAGCTGTGCTGTATGTAACTTGACAGAAGTTACTGTAAAATAAGATTCTAGTATTGGAAAGAAGAACATAAAAGTAACATTTTTTAGCAAAGGTGGGATTGTTCATTTGGACCATTCACAAGAGTCAACTGAAAGATGATTTGAACAAATGAGATTTCCTGAAAACATCCAGTGGAAAAAAATAGAACAAATGCAAGCTACCCAGCATAAGAGAAAACGGAAAAGTCTATTAAAAAACTCATAAGTTCAGAATAAATTCATCAAGAAATGTGAAGTATCTATCATTAAAAGAAATGAAACTATAAATTACTGAAGAAAATGACAGTTGGAATACATGCACAGACATCCATTATTCACAGATGGAACAACTTAATATCAAAGTCATGCCAACTATTTATAAGATGATCTATAACTATTATACAATACATCCAAACCCCACCAATCTCCTTCTTGCTATTGTTGTTACTACTTTCGAATTGTTCTTTATTGCTGCTGCTGCTGCTGCTGCTGCTGCTGTTATTGTGTCGCATTTTAAAAGTGAATATGAAGTTCATTTGGAAAAAAAAGATATGTGGTAACTAAGAAAATTATGAAAAAAAGAAGAGTAATGAGGGATGACTTCCACATGGTAAAACCTACCATTATAATAGTAAAGCAATGGGACACTGGGACAGAGCGCAAGGTGCCCAATATTGTTTCAGATATTGTTTTTATTACCAAGGAGGTCCTGTAGCTATAAACAGGGAAATGGACCTGAAAATGAAAGGAAAAGGTAGGATTATTCATTTGAAAAATTCATAGGAAATAGACATAAAAATGAATGTTTGTGACAACACAATACTCTTTATAATAAAAATATGAATATGAAGAGTTCTAGAGACACAGGACGGGGCTTCCTACTCTCCTTCTGGGTGGTGGGGAAGCCCTGCAAAAGAGTTGATGTGTAAGCTGG
Organism: Herpailurus yagouaroundi; assembly: GCF_014898765.1. Lineage (NCBI taxonomy): Eukaryota > Metazoa > Chordata > Mammalia > Carnivora > Felidae > Herpailurus > Herpailurus yagouaroundi. Next base: position 6,431,509 of record NW_024412415.1, read on the forward strand.
TCTGTATGGGGGGGCTCCCTGGTGGAGAAGGGTGGCAAGGCTCACCCAAGCACATGGCAGGGGACGGGGGGGTCTGAAAACATGTTGCCTTGAAGAAAGAGCAGTAGGACTATTAAGCTGGACTCCAAAGGACACGGGGAAGGAATGAGAATCTGTGGCAAGACTGCAGTGGGATTAGACTATCTTTGGGATACAGGGGTTCAAGGGCTCTTAAAACATTTTTTAGCAAATTTAGATTCCCAAGTTCCATGCTCAGACATTGTGATTTGCTTTGTAGATGTTTCAGAGTCACAAGCAGGGTCTGCAAGGCACTGAGGTAGGCTGCAGATAGCTGCTGAAGCCAAGAGGTGATGTGATTCTGGCTGTTTCAGAAAACTGACTCTGGCCATTGTATGGGAGTGTGTTGGAGGAAAAGCCTCTGGAAGCAATGGGATAAGCCCCAGAAGAAGGGAACATACTTGTTTAAGCTGACCCCATGGGCTACTGGCAGGGTCCATCCTGAGGCATTGATCCCCCAACTCCCAGTTCAGGACCCTCTAACCCCTCTCTGCAGGGGCAGCTGGAACTTCTAAATGATGTGGGCAGTGTCTGAGGTATGTCATACCCACCAGGCAGCACTTACCTACTGACCTGATAAGACAGATCCTGACCACCTCTCACTGCAAAATAATCCTCCTAAAACTTGAGATGGCAAACGCTTTCCAGAGATAGGACAAGAAAGAGTATAAGAAGTTTAGCAGGAAAACATCTGGAGATCCTACTCACCAGAATCATACACACAGAATAAGATGCACAAAATAGGACTCCTCAAAGTGATATGAGGAATTCACCTATTTTAGTAGAAGGCAGGGGCAAAAGAGATATGAATCTCCAAATTTGCTTTTTTTCTTCCTTCTTCCAAGGAGCCTGGATCGTTCAAGGGTGTGTGTGTGTGTGTGTGTGTCCTCACACATGTGCATGCACCTACACCTTTGAGATGCCTGTTGTGATGCAGAAAGAAATACTTCAAGTATCCCACAGACCCAGTTATCCTGGATCTCCAACATATACCCACAAATGCTAAGGGAGCAGAGATCAGCACAATCCATTGTATTCAATACTCAGTTTCATCCTAGGTATGCAGGACCTAAGAAAGATGTCACAATATTGAGAAGACAGGATCTTTTCACTTGTTTTTAAATTTCTATCAGATGAATCAGGAATGAAATCCCAAAAAGAAATGATTTCATTGCTGATATATTTGACATCCAATTCCCTTGTCTAAACTCAAGATTATGGCATGAAACTGTAGGAAAATAGCAATTAATGTCATTACTTTGGAAGTGCAGGGCAGAGGCAGGGCAGGGGAGAAATGGAAGGGAGAGGAAAGAAATAGAAGAAAAGAGGGAGGAAAACATGGGCTGCCTTTTTTGATAGCTCCCCCTTAATAGTCAACATTTAAGAACTAAGCATTTCCCAAAATGGTGTTGATGGCAACAAATAAATGAGGACAGAAAAAAATAAAAAGATCAGTGATCCCAAGGTGACCCTAGACCTAGACCCAAACTTGATCCTCCAAGCCCAGTGTGGTGGTTAATAATGCTACTGTGAGGATGTATGGTGAGTGCCACCCTGGGTCTAGAAAAAAATAAGACTCAAACATCCTTCAAGTCCCAGTGGCTGGGGATCTGGTCCTATCATATCATGACAGTAAAGTGTCTCAAAAACACAGGATACAAGGGCCTCTGGATTTGTGGAGGTCTGAGTGAATAATACTCAGCAACAGGGGGAAGTACAGATAGACTCAACTCAGCTGAGGTTCTGTTACTCCCCCCCCCCCAGTGGGATCCCAAGTCTCCTCATTCTCTTCCTCAGGGGCCCCCAAGGCCAGAAAGCATCAGGCATTCTCCTGCACACGGCCAGCATGCACATGATGCTACCAGCATGATTTTAATACAATTGGGAAAAAACTGACTGAATAATGTCCTTCCACTTTTTACAACCATTTCATGAGGCAGAGCCCTTGTCCTACTTTTTGCATGTTTCACTCTCCCCTCAGAGTCTCCGTGTTTGGACTCACCCTGGCTCTCCCCCACGGTGCTTGCATGCTCTTCAACATTTCTGCGGAATGATGCAATGTTTTGTAGATGGGCAAGAGGACACATGTGGCTTCAAAATCTGCCTGTAACCACTTACAAGTGTGTGATCTAGAATAAAGGACATAACCTTTGTGCCTCAGTTTCCTTATTTATAAAATAGTATGGACTTCATACTATCCTTTTCAAGGATCAAATGAGATCATGTATGAAGCATTTCCATGCCTGGCACCTGGTTAGCGCTCACCTGTGTCATGAGTGTACCTTGACAGTTTCCAAACCATACCAGATAGGAGAATCACCCAGAATTTGTTCACACGCAGATTCCCAGGTATCAAATCCAAACACCCTGATTCATTAGGTACTAGAGGCTCAGTCGTCTTCCTTTCAAGAAACTACATCAGAGAGTGGAGGTGATCTGTATATTATACTCTGAGAAGCCCTTCTACAAGTATTGCTTCCAACATAAACACTTCCCCACTGGCCCAAATGGGGGAACAGGTGGGCAGGACAGCTCTCAGAAGCCCTGTGAGACCCTAAAGTGTCCCTGTGGAGGAAGACAACTTCCAATGTCAAAAAAAAAAAAAAAATCACTGAAGAGGCAAGAGCCCAGGAATTTTTGAGACCTTTTCTCCAAAGCCATCAGTGACAGCTAGGAAAAGGGAGCCAGTTTTGTCCTCTTATCTCTTTTTACTCAAGTGAAGTTATTTTGCTCTGTTGCAGCTGCTGGTTGCCAGGAGCCCAGCTTAATCCCAATCTGCCCATCACATTGACATTTCAGGTCTCAGTGGAGAGGATGGTTACTGCTTTCCCAGAGGACAGTGAGCCAAGAGCAGAGTGCTCCTTTCCAGCCTCGGATGCCCATTCCAACGGGAGCATCAGACTCCATTAAGACAGATCCTGCTGCTGAGGCTCTCTCTGCATGGACTGGGGAGCATGCATGTTTCATCATTTAGGTGTGGTTTCTCTCACACTATCTCCCCAATATTAGAGAGCTGCATGGAGAGTTTTGTGCATAGAAGGAGCATCACCACCCCCATTTCAGAGCCCTAACCAAAATGGGGCAAAAAACAGGTGTGGCAAAATGAACAGAACAATAGTTCCTAACAGTGTTGCAGAAGAGGGGGTTCCAACAAGCAGGAACCTGGGGGAACGTAGCGTTGCCTGGAATGAGAGAGCCTGTAAACAGTGCCCTCCTGGATTGACAAATCCTCAGTCGTGGTCCCTTACACTCTCCAGAAAACTGGAAAAATGGAGCCTCCCCTGGGGACCTTTAAGAGATGTGAGTGATTCAGAGTCCTGCTGCCTACTGCTTTTTACTGTGGTAAAAACCATCCCAAACACAGCTTCCTGGCAGGAATTTTATCTGTCGGATCCAATTTCCTCAGCAGTTGAACAACCAAGAGATCCTGCGTGCTGATCCTGTCCCTGCCTCACCTCCAAGGGTGACTTTAGTTATATCCCTCATGTCCTTGATGTGCTTGTTTAATCCATCTATAAACCAAAGTGAATCTTGAAATATTTCACCAAAGCACATTGGAACACACACATGCACAGAGAGAGAAATAGAAGAGGGTAGAATGGAGTATTTTTAGAAATTCTGTCCTCCTTTTCATTTGCCCATATTTTTATAGACTTGTTAGTGCTTTTTTTAATGTTTATTTATTTTGAGAGAGAGTGTGTGCAAGCAGGGGAGGGGCAGAGGGAGATAGAGACAGATAGATATAGATATAGATATAGATATAGATATAGATATAGATATAGATATA